>NC_139603.1:47647327-48062431 GCF_964270895.1 Podarcis filfolensis
AAATAAATAAAAATCCTGCCAAATTAGAAGCCCACTTTAAAGAAAGGATCAGATACACTTGTCCTGGAAGGCTGTTCTGTAATTTAGGAGCCACAACTGAAAAGGTTCTCTCTCTCTCTTCTCCACCAGCAGCTGCTCAGCTAGTGGAAGGACAATGTGATGGGCCTCAGAGAATGAGTGAAGAGTTATATCAAGTTCCTAAGGGTGGAAGTGATTCCTGAGATGCTCTGGTGCCAGGCCATTTAATAGTTCAATGCCCACTGTGCAACACCTTGAATACAGCCAAGAAATAAATTAGAAGCTGAGGCAGGTGATGCAAAATCAGTCAGATATGGTCCATCCTGCTGACCCCAGGCAACTGTTTTGCCCCAGCATTCTTAGCCAGTGGGCGTTTCCAGACTTTTCTGGGAAGCCTCATGTAAATAGCATTACAATAATCCAGCCTTGAATTGGCTAGAGCATGGGTCACTGAGGCTCAATATTTTTTTGAGGAAAGGCACAGGTGACCAGATGGAAGGAGCTGGAAGGAGAAACGCAGGCACATCCAACTCCCAAGAGACTGCGATCTACTCTCAGTCTAAAAAAACTGGCAGTGATCTACCCATTGACATTAGATGGAGGAGGAGCGTGCGTGGGGTGGGGTGGATGGAAGGGGAGGACACACCAGAGTTGCTGAGCTTTTTTGGGGGGAGGACTGATCAGAGTTGAGCTTTTTTCTGGGAGGACAGATCACAGTTGTTGAGATTTTTTGGGGGGGAAATGCCATACATCGCTCACCCAAAACCCCCAAAACAAACACACGCACCAATAAAGACAACCATTGTTTCAACAATCAACAAACACCAAATGCATGAACACTTTATGCAATGGAGGAAAAGAGAGATGGGGTCGGGGATCTGAAACATTCATTACCCCATTATTTTTATCCCACGATCGATAAGGGTCCCGCGATCGACCGCCATCTACCGGGAGCACCTAGGGATCTACCGGTCAATTGCGGTCGACCGGTTAAACATATATGGTGAAAAGCATCCCTGCTCACCTGCTGCTGTGAACCAGGGACAATACAACCCTAGCTAAAGCAGACAACACACTTGTTGCTGGAGTATCAGTACCACCACCCCTATCTCGTCTGCTCCAAATTTCCTCTAGAACTTTCACTGCCACTCCTGCTCTGATGGGTGGGCCTAATTTTTAAAATAAAAGATGCCTCTAAGTCACTCCCTCTACCACGGAAGCCCTTCCTTCATATTTCCAGATATGTGGGAGCTCACTAGGATTAGTCAGGTCCAAATCACATATTTCTTTCGCATTTAATATCAGCTAAAATTGTTACATATGAAGTGGTTCCTTGCTCTCTTTTTTAACCACATGCCCTTTATATAAGATTCTTAAAAAGTAGAAGGGGAAATTGAACAACTGGCACGGAAAATTATAATTTAAAAAATTATTCAGCTGCAGAGCGAGTAAGACAAAAGTAGCAAAAAAAGAAAAAAAGAAATTCTCTTAGAGTACAGTGTGTGTGTTTTTCCATTTATTTCCAGTACTTTGCAGATGTGTGGGGCAAGTAGGAGGCTAATATATCTCACTTTAGCAGTACTAATTGTTTGCATTATCACAATAATCAAATGCAACCATATTAATCTCTGTGGTTATTAACTTGATTTTTACACATTAAGATTTAGATTTAATCCCCCAGGACCATCTATTAATGCTTTTAAAGTTGACGGGTTTCAACAGTTTTAAGGGTTTTTTTTCTCCTCCTTTTTTAGCTGCAGGCAGTAAAATCTGAACGTGTGTGGAGTTTTGTATTTTGCATTCCTGTGGGATTCTCGGAGACACTGCTGTCAAGGACCATGAATCATGTTAATACATAGCAACCTCTACAGCTATTAAAATGTCTGCAATAATGTGATTATTTTAAAACGGAAAACTAATATCACATGCATTTCTTAAAGATCAACCCTCCTTTTAAAATCATGGAGAATCATGCAGTTGGAATAGAAAACTCTGGGAACAGCTAAAAAGTGAAATCCTCAGAAAGAAGATTCCAAACCTTTATAATTATAGACTATATCCTTGCTGGCCTAGATGAAGCACCACAATCAGGGTGAATAAATATTTATGTTTCTTTTATTTAGGCAAGTACTACGGACACTGAGCTGCTGGAACAATATCGAGTTTGAGACTTTAATGACAATGGAATGATTCAAACCAAGCAGAAATCTGGGCATAGGGGTGGTTTTAATGTACCACGTGTGAGAAATGGAATCTATGGTCACACGTTCTGCCAAAATTTGGTTTTAAAAAATTGGCTTTGATGATAAACCTACTGAATCACTTGCACATTGCACATCATGCAAAGTGGCTGAGGCTGCAGTCCTATGCACACTTACGTGGCTGCGAGTAGAATCATAGAATTGTAGACTTGGAAGGGACCCAAAGGAACATCTAGTCCAAAGCCCTGCAATGCGGGAATATGCATCTATCCCATACGGGGATTGAACCTGCAACCTGGCATTATCAGCACTGCACTCTAACCAACTGAAATTCAGTGGGGCTTACCGTACTTCTGTGTAGATGTGCAAATAATTCCACTCCCAATGACTTTTTCTATTGTAGAGGAACAAATAATTCAACATGAGTGCAAAATTAGAGTTACACGGGGAGTTGCCTTCTACCAGGTGAGAATTCTTGTCCATCTGGTCCAGCATTGTCTACCCTAAGGTCTTTCTCACTACCTGTTGCTTGAATCTTTTCACTAAAGATGTCAGGGATGGAGCCCAGGACCTTCTGACTCCAAAGCATGTGTCCCTTTCCCCTGAACATGCATGTCATGAGAACTGCTCAGTCTGAAGGTCCTGCTGGTGCCGAACGAGATTTCCAAAAGTAGAGGGCCACTTGCCTCTGTGACTGTCCCAGCATCTGGCATTTATAGATGTACAGTCTCTGACTTGTGAAAGTTCCCTTTCACTATAAGGGCTAATGTTTGATTCTATTGCAACTCATGCACTACATACTCCAACTCTCAAAAGCGGAAACAGCACCGAGGTTGTAAAAAAATCCCCAAAGAGTTTGCAACTTTTGTTATGGCTATCCTTTGTGCATACTCAGTTTATTACTCTGGGAATGCAATAAGCTCTTAAAACGTCATCACTCCCACCCCATACTTTATTCTAGAATGTTAATTGTCCATTGTCAAGTTTCTGGCTGATCCTGTTCCTCCCTTTACCATTTGTCCCACCATCTCCCTCTCATTCCTACTGCATGGTGGTGTCTGTGAGCCAGGAGGATCTAAGCGAACTGCTGACGGAAGAGGTGCCGCATTGGCCTCTGGCATCTGAAGTACTCATTGTAAGAGAATCTCTCTGCGGCCTCCCTGCAACTCAGCCGGATGCTTGAGAAACCCAGCGAGCTGTGGATGCGTGTAACACTTGACAACCCTTTATGCCAGCTATTGGTGTTCTGGGAATATGGCACTTCCTCTATTGTAAATATGTAGCAGAGAGGACCTAGGATGACTGACAAGGGGTTATTTATGCATTAAGTGACTGAGGAAGGAGGAAAAGCCAAGGAACTCAAATGCGCTGGGCTTTTCTTTCTGGTTTCTGCTCAGCTGTGGACAGGGAATGGGGGGGAGGGATTAATAAGGTACTTCACAAAGACTTCTTAGCAAAAGCTCTATTGCAGATCATCTGTGTTCAATCCCTGGTATTTCCAGATAGGACTCCTGTCTGAAACCCTGGAGAGCCACTGGCCATCAGTGTAGACAATACAATGGATGGACTTCCCATGCAATGATCTGATTCAGTATAAGCAGATTCCTATCTTCCTAGAGACCAGGTGTCGGTTGGGTTTCTATCCTGAGCTTGAGAATGTGGTCATTCATTGTATGTTTCTCCAGCCACCACCATTCTTCTTTCCATGTCATTTTTGTTCTGCACTGCCTTGGTATGCACAAAACTTCATGCATTTCAGGGCTTCATCCTCTCTGAATTGCAGGCTGGGGTACATGTGCTAATTGTGTATTTTTTAAATGCCCTTTGTCTACTTAAGCCAAACCAAAAGAAGAAAGAGAGCCAAAGTCAAGCATACACTAGTGGATATGAATTCATCACAAAAGGAAAAGGAAGATTGCACATTTATTGCAGAGGGAGTGGTCCCTGATTAACAGAGACAGACTCTCAACCGTTGAATAACAGTGGGGAAGGAAATCTCCAAGCTCCACCAGACAAATCTACTATTTAAGGTACCATCCTAAGCCCAGTTTGTCTGGCAGGGCTTAACAGAGCGACTAGGCCACCATTAGGGACGTGGGTGGCACTGTGGTCTAAACCACTGAGCCTAGGGCTTGCAGATCAGAATGTCGGCAGTTCGAATCCTCGCGACGGGGTGAGCTCCCGTTGCTCGGTCCCAGCTCCTGCCCACCTAGCAGTTCGAAAGCACGTCAAGTGCAAGTAGATAAATAGGTACCACTCTCTGGCGGGAAGGTAAACGGCGTTTCCATGCACTACTCTGGTTCGCCAGAAGTGGCTTAGTCATTCTGGCCACATGACCCAGAAGCTGTCTGCGGACAAATGCCGGCTCCCTCGGCCAGTAAAGCGAGATGAGTGCCACAACCCCAGAGTCGTCCGTGACTGGACCCAACGGTCAGGAGTACCTTTACCTTTGCCACCATTGCATCTGCACCCCTGCTGCACATGCTCCTTGGGGCAGAAGGTAGGAGACACGCAGATTGCTATACCAGTCTCAAATTGGCACAGTGAAAAGGCCTACCTGAGGCCCCATGCCACCATGTGATGGCAACGAGGCTGGCTCAGGAGACAACAGATCCCAGCCCACCTCAGCAATGATCCTGAAATGCTCCATCACGGGACTTTCTGTTGGGTGTTGCCAAAATCTAACCAAAATCAAAATTGCTAGGCAGTTTATATGGTAAAAGCAATAAAATTTCCTTAATACTGGATGAAAAAGAAGTTAAAAGCAAAGCAAAATTATGTATCACAAATAAAAATATATATTGTGCTGTAGGTTTTCATGAACCAAAGCCCACTTTCTCAAAAAGTGTATTTCACAATAATAAAGCATCACCAGGACTCTGATTTCTCTTTTTAGACTGCTAAATAACACTCAAGAAATGTAGTAGTAAAGACAATCACTTCAGAAATAACAACACAGCTTGGTATGCTCACCTATATTTCTAGCTTTGGCACAAATTAAGTGCAATATCCCACATTTGGCAATGTTAGACAAAATTGCTGTAGCTTCTGCGAGAGTGTGAGTCAATAGTTTAATTATGGGATTCCCCATGCGGATATGAAGATTGCTTTTTCCTATCACTAACGGTTCAAATATGGAATAATGCTTTTCCTTGCTAAAATAATCGAAATATAGTAGGAATAAAGCCCAGATTTATATGTATATTTAATTAAAATATTTTTGCTACTTCAAAAAAAATCATCTCACTGTAAATTGGTACATATAAGCCTTGCTTAGAAGGGAATGAGATTGTGATTGTGTGTGTGTGTGTGTCCTCTGCCATTACTTGTGGTGAATTTAAAGATATGTCAAATAAGACACTTTTGAAGATATGACATCTCTCTGCTATCTGAGGCATGGCTTTCGCTTCATTGACATGCTGCAGGCAATAAAATGTTGCAGACCTTGCTACATCTGTGTTTTAACCTAACTTCTTGATGACTATAAATATGCCTGAGTGGAGAGTTCAGAGTGTGACCTTCCCTCTAGTGAGACAAGTCGCATTTGCTGGGGAGTACTGTAGATTTTTGTCAAACCCCTTAGCATTTTTACAGTGTGACTAAAGCAGGTTTGCTGGCATTAGAGTTCCTGGGTTGCATTTCAGGTGTTTTTATTTCCATTTTATTGGTTCCTCACCATCTTGCTTTTGCTCCTGTATGGTACTTTATGTGTTTGCAGGACACACAAATGTGCAAAAGCCAGCACAGAAATAATGAGGGAAGAGAGATGCAAAGTGGCGTGTGATGATGTAAGGTGGCCGTGTGCCTTACTTTACAGAGGACAGTGCTCAATTTGAAGGGCAGTCTGATCAAAGTCTGATTTAAAGATAATCATAGGAAGAAAAAGTAGAAGCCTTGGAGTTACCTAACAGTTCTAGCACCTAGTCATCTAGTCAGTCTTCCCCATTATGGTGTGATGTATTGTGTTTCTGTTTAAATTAGAGTGCATATATTGTTTTGCTGTTTTGTTTTAATTATTTACTTGTGCTTTTATATTAAATTTATTCTGTGAACTGTGCTGAGATCTTACGATCAAGGGCAGTAAATAAATTTAATTATTATTATTAATAATAATATGCACACACTATTTTTGTGTGTGTGCATACGCAAATTATAGGCATATGTAAATTTTATGCATACCTGTGCCCTCTTTTGTCCTCCTTTTGAGGAGGTGTAAATAGCCACTCACCCTAAGCTTGGGCCATCTACTCAGAAGTAGAGGAATGCAGAAGTATGCACTCCAACTTTCTGTTTCAAGCTGCAGGCCTGGAGGTGAGGATGTTTTGCATGATTTTTCTGTGCAGACATCACTGTTCTCATTGTTTGGGGGAAAAAAAGGATTCCCTCTGTAAGGTCCTTCAGGGATCACTTCAAGGGGCTGATTTTGACCTCTAGGGTCCTAAACAGCATGAGATGTGCATACTTTAGGCCAAACTTCTCCCCACATACGGCTTCCTGTGCAGCGGGTCCAGCTTGAGATTCCATTTGTTCTAGCCATTAAAACAGCTTAAGCAGAAACCTGTGTGGTCTGGCGCTTAAGGAATTCTCTTCCCATGGAGGCTATCAGAGGCTGTGTTGCTAAGTATATTTAGACAGAGGGTGGGTGGGGGGTGTAGGGGGAAAACAGACCTTTGGGGAGTGAATCATTGGGGAATGTTGAATGCAGATGTTTGGGGAGTGTTGAATAATAACGAATGACACTTCTGAGGTTAATATCATGTGCATTGCTTGAATTTGTTGTTTTCTAGTATGGAGAGAGAGAAAAAATGGTAATCTTTAGGATGAGGAGTCAGAAAAATAACAACCTTGGGCATATAGGCA
The DNA here is from genome assembly GCF_964270895.1 of Podarcis filfolensis. NCBI lineage: Eukaryota > Metazoa > Chordata > Lepidosauria > Squamata > Lacertidae > Podarcis > Podarcis filfolensis. The sequence goes on from NC_139603.1 coordinate 47,654,407, forward strand.
TCAAAAATTGAAAGGGGCTGCAGGTTGGGGCTAAAACATGGGTCCTGGGTCTGGCAGTGCCTTTTTGGCCAGTACCCCAGTTGTGAAACTGCTTCCAAATGGGAGGTTAAGACTTTTTTGTCCCACTATGTTTTTAATGTGTCTGATCTTTGGCTTCATTTGTTTTCATCCACCCTCCAACTCTAAATGCTCTTCTTAATTGTATTGATGTTTTATTGTTGTAATTTGCCTTTGTAGAGCTGAAAGGTGGCAAAGGAATTTGTTGATACCCTTTCCTGCTATTTCTGACTTTTTACTGCTATTCAATAATATTAATAGCCCAATTCACATTTGTCCTGAACCCCTGGCCTACCTGGCAGCAAGTCAGTATGCCAAGTTCAAGGTTCGAAGTCCAAGGGTCAGTCCATACAAACAACGTCCAGGAAATGCATTTCAGGGTCAATCCAAGCTGCCACGTCTGAAGTCCAGCAGTCAGTATACACTCAAGTCAAACCAAAAGTACAGTCCCATAGAAGTCCAAGCACATCCAAGTCAAGGTCCCTCAGCATGGGCAGTGGAGCAAACAAAGCACCTCAGCTAATTGCAGCACCTGGGCTTGATGAGGCACATGACCCTCACCTGTTCCAAGACTCCGCCAGCTGAGGAATCACACACTTCCTCCCAGAGCTAGCGAGCCCCACCTGGCCAGCTAGAGTGCTGGGCTGTTGGCCTTTGCTTGCCTCAACCTCCTAGAGCACCCCCCCCACTGCTCCCTACTCCTCAGAGCATGCCGTGTTCATGGAGATAGGGGCCCATCTGGCTCTGGCGATAGGTCCTGCTGCTCTGAATCCTGTGCATTGACACCCATCCCCTTTCCATCCTCCATCACCCTGTAAGTACTTCCTTTCCCATTCCCCTGCGTGCCCGGGAAGCAATGATTTTTCAACATCAACTTTGTTGGATTGGTCATGTCGTTTGAATGCCTGATTATCGTCTTCCAAAGCAACTACAGTGGTACCTCAGGTTACATACGCTTCAGGTTACATATGCTTCAGGTTACAGACTCCGCTAACCCAAAAATATTACCTCAGGTTAAGAACTTTGCTTCAGGATGAGAACAGAAATCGTGCACCAGTGGCACAGCGGCAGCAGGAGGCCCCATTAGCTAAAGTGGTGCTTCAGGTTAAGAACAGTTTCAGATTAAGAACAGACCTCCAGAACGAATTAAGTTCTTAACCCGAGGTACCACTGTACTCAATTCCGAACTTAAAAATGGAAAGCGTAATGCTGGTGGTCAACAAAAGAGGTTTAAAGACTCTTTCAAGACAAATCTAAAAAAAATGTAGTATAAACAACAACTGGGAAACAATGGCCTGCGAGCGCTCCAATTGGAGAACAGCCTTTACCAAAAGTGTCATGGGCTTTGAAGACACTCAAACTCAGGACAAAAGGAAAAAACGTACTAAGAGGAAGGCACTCTTGGCAAACCCTCACCATGATCAACTCCCACCTGGAAACCTATGTCCCCACTGTGGAAGGACGTATGGATCCAGAACTGGTCTCCACATTCACTTACAGACTCATTGTTAAGACCATGTTCATGGAAGACAATCTTACTCGGCTATGAGTGATGGCCAAAGAAGAAGACATCTCTTGCTGGGATCCTCTTCTTCCTCCCTGTCATCCTGCCAGTTCATGACAACATTGTAAGCAGAGTGGGAATGAATGTATTAGCTCTATCCTTCCCTCATCATCTCCCTACACAAGCTGGAGAGTTAACTTCTGAAATAGACAGGTTTGTCTACCTGTGCCAGCTCCTTGTGTAGTTTAGAACCAGTCTTCCAGGGTTCTAATCAGGTGGTCAGTCTAAACGAATAGAAGTCTTTTAGCTCCAATCTTTTAGTGTGACATCACCTATCCTCTGGAACTCCCTGCCTCTTGATATTAGGCAGACCCATTCATTGTATTGTTTTGTTTTCAACACCTGCTGAAAAGGGTTTTGCTTAGGCAAGCCTACCCAGACATGTAATTTTATGCACATTTGCCTTTTTAAAAACTGTTGATTTTATATCTTATATCTACTCTCTTTATAGGTTTATTTTTAATGTTATTTTTACGGATTTTGATACCATTTTAAATAAACTGCTCAGATACTATTGTTGTTATTGATTGAGCATTATATAAACTTTGCAAAACAACAGAAATAGAGAGAGGGGATGGCGCTCATGTGGCCACTCTGCTCTCCCACATGTGATTCTGATTGCATGGAGTATTTGAATGCTTGACTAGAGCATATATCTGAGCCATAAATGCCTGGTGGATGTTCACTATTATGCCACAGTCAACCAAGGCGGATAGATGAGAGAACATTGCATTTTGTAGGTTACCTCAAATGTCCAATCTCATCGCCCCCCCCCTCCCGCCAGTAGTTGTCTTGCTGCCTTCATTTTACTTCTGCCGCCCCGTGAAGGTTTAATTGGCAGTTAGCTTACACTATGATCTCCTAGCTTTTCATGATTTCTTTCTTTTCATTTCTGAGCACGGTTTTTTTTAAAAGGAGAGAAAAACGAGCATTTTCTCAAAGGAATTAATTATTACCTTGACTTGTCTAGTCATACATTTCATAAGAAGTTGTATAAATTACTAAACTCGTGACAGACACACTGTGCAACTTTATAAATCACACCAAGCAGTTGCATTCTGAAGCTCTTGCTAACCTCATTCAATCAGGTTTGGGGAGGAGGCAGCAAACGCCATGTTGCTGCCTCTCCCATGGCTTAATGACAACATTCAGACCTGAGCGCAGCTGACACGGTGTGCACGCACATTGGCGTGGGCATGCTGTGGCACCATTGTGGATTCGTGGCAATTATGCTATGAGGGAAAGGGGTGCATGTCATGGGGTGAGAATATATCAAAACGAACAGAGGGGCTCGTCACCACATGAGCATCACTTCTGCAGAGAAAGTGCTCATTACAATCCTGTCTGTTCTACCTTGTTTACAGTTTATGGAAAGCTTTTAGAAATTCCAGTGACTGAACTGCTTCGCTTTGTTGGGAACAACAGTGACATAATATGTCACCATATTATCAGGGGGTCAAAATCAGATAGCTCTGGTTGGCAGAAATGCTGAGGGTTGCCTGAAGCCGCTTCCCATGTTAGGATTTTTTTCTCGCTCCGGGGAGGCACCCCTGGAAACCACTCCTGTGTGCAAAATTGTCATGTCAGAAAGATTTATGCACATTCGACTCCTAGTCATGTGCAATGAAGGAATGCTGGCCCTCTCTAGGATTTTTGTAGTGGCTGTGACTACATAGAGGGATGTATCAGTCCTTCCCCTCCGAATCCTCTTCCCTTCAAAGGCAGGAGACAAAATGGAGAGCTGTGGCTGAAAGAGAATCCGTCCAATGATCTTCTGAATTTTTGTTTATTAATTTGAATGAACATCCCGCTGCATAACCTGAGAAGTTTCAGGGGCCTGTAAACCTGCAGCAAAAGCCATTAAAATATCAATATGGCATAAGGACAGTGTTATAGCATTAAAAACCCATTAGAATGTCAACCGTGCATAGGTAGCAAAATGGTAAAAATGAGAGAGAGAGAGAGAGAGAGAGAGAGAGAGAGAGAGAGAGAGAGTTGGACAGATATATTGGTGGCAGGTAGTTAGAGTAGGACCTGGGACACCAGGGTTCAAGTCCCCACTCAGCCATGAAGCTCAATGGGTGGCCATGGGCCAGCCACTGTCTCCCACCTCCACAGACAGGATTGTTGTGAGGGCCCAGAACCATGAATGATTCCTGTGACAAATAAAATAAATAACAACCAAAAGACACGCTTCATCCTCTTAAAGCCTACTGAAAGAATTCTGGAAGGTGAACACAGAGTAAACAGAAGGGAAAGGAATTTAGCCAGTTTCTCTCCACCTCCAGTACTGGTACAAAATCACAGAAGAAGCACAAACTGAGGTCTAAAAACCATTGTTCAAAGTTCTTGAGCTTCCCTAAGTGCAATACATAAATGCAAAGACTTCTGTGATTAAAATATTGCAGTTTTTTGTGTTCCCTCTAATAACTTTTCTACATGACTAGGAGGAAATGCTCAAGCAGTGATACTGATCTAGAATGGAATGTCCCTATTTTCATCTGTGGAGTGTTGGAAGGCAGGGAACAGCCTGGGATGGTTGAAGGGCAGAGCATGAGGTACTGTTTTCCACTCAGCTAGCAAACATCCCTTCCCTTTGGAAATAGAAACCATCCCAGAGGTCTCTGCAACACTGCAATGCACTCTCTGTAGGGCTACCCCTGGTTCTGATGGGGAAGCTGCAGCTAGTGCAAAATGCTGTGACTAGTCTGTTGCCAGGGACAGCACATAATTCTGGTGCTTCCTTTGGTTGCCATGTGCTACCAGACCAAAGACCAAGTCCATGTATTAATTTACAAGGCCCTTAACAACTTGGCTCCAGGATACCTTAATTCCTTATTCGTTATATCCCTGTCCAATCACTTAGGTCTTCAAAGGAGTCACTGTTAGTGGTTCCACATGGCTCATACACATGGTTTATATCCACCAGGATCTGTGTGTTCATTTTCATGGGCCCAGTTCTGTGGAACTTCTCTGCTGAGGTCACTGACTGCTTCGAGCACTTGGTGAAGACCTTTTTATTTCACAGGCATTTTAAGTTAATTTTCCTGATTTTATTGTCAATGTTAGTCATTTATCTCTATTGTATCATTTGTAATCTTTTTGTCCACTGCTTAGAGACGATAGCGTTAAGCAGCAGATAAATAGCCCAGGTCTGACTTAGTACAGGACCTGTCTTCTAAGCAAGACTGAAGCTCTCTTTTCATAAATGTCACTTCCTAGCCTTCCTAGCATGAGATGAGGAGCTGACTTATCACAAAGGTTGCATTGTCTCCAGATTCCTTTACTCTGTCCTGTACTAATGTTAACAAATGCAAAGGACTTTGTCACAGCTTTGCTCCCCTTTACTACACAGGACACATACATTACAGGGAGCATCTGTTTCTTAAGTAAGGACATCAGGAGTCGGTCCATAAAAGGGGGCATTGTTGTGGGAGCGTTGCTATGATAAAAGCTGCAAAACCCAGTTCGACTGCCAATGTATCCTGCGCTTACACTATTCAGCCTAATTGCTGCATACAATATATAAGATCATGCTGTGCTGGGAGATATAGGCAATAACCGAACACAATGGTATGATTTAAAGACAGGTTAGCTTTTCAATTTACTTGTGCGAGCATTTGGCTTTTCCACCCTGACACAAATGAACTCTGTTCATATTGTATAATGTCAAACTTAGTTATCACTTTCCTGGGGATTATTAATCCAAATAATGATACAATAAACTTCAGTCTAAGCTTTCGACCTAAGATGGATAGTGCCTTAGGTCTTCTGAAATACCCTGCTCTGCCCTTTGTTCTTAGCGGCCAGATCACACCCAGTTTTACTGTATTCTGTATCTGCCAACGTTAGCAGCTGTCTCTTTTTGGCTCTGCATTTCGCAGCGTCGCTTATTTCATGCTGGATTTCAAAATTTGAAAATGTTTGTGTTTTGCATTCAGAGAAGCCATGTTGAGCTTAAATAGGGGAAAAAAGAAAAAGGATTTTCCTGAAAGTAAAGAACTGAATATTTGCAAGATAACACTTCCTCCCACCCCCACCCCCACCCCCCCCAAAAAAGGGCAGGGGCAAAATACCATATGCTGCCAAGCTATCCTGGAAGACGCTTGTATCTTTCACTTCTCTACTGAACTAGAAACCCTTGCGAGGACCTTGTGGTTAGCCCCATGCCAATAGTTTGAATAGATGTCAAAGATGCCAGATTTTTCTTCGGGGTTTTACTCTAGTTGTATGTTCTACAAGCCAAGCAATGCAAGATCAAAGAGTATACAAGCTCTTCTAGCCACACTGAAGTTTTATGAAGACAACTTCCAAAACCCACAAGGTACAAAAGATCCACTACACTTTGTTCTTAATTGTCATGAATAATTTTTCACACATCTGTCACCCCATTGATTGCCAGGGTTGATTTGGCTTCACAGATGTACAATATGGAATATACCGGTACATGCCTGACTACTAGACAATGTTTCCTATATAGTCTGGTTTTTAAAAAACAAACAAACCAAACCAAACCATTTTTGCTATGGTTTCCCCTTGGCAATAATTTATTATTATCAATAAATACATACTTTTCTTCCAGAAAAAAAAGACAATTGCCAGATATGAGAGTCTTATCTTGACAATTTAGGTTCAGGTCTTTAGTCTGCTGATAAATATTCATGGACTAATGATTACTGTCAAAGGTTGGACATTTTAAACTTTGGTTTAAAACCCTTTAGGGAAATAGGCATTTTAGGGGTGCTTCCAGGTGGGTATTTATCGTGGGATGAGCGCTGCTCATGCATGCAGCTTTCACAGCATTCACAAAATGTTGTCCTCATCTAAATGCCAACTCACTTCCCCACCCCATTTATGCTTTCTGTGGGAAACCCACAAAATTAAAGGCTGAGCTTTTGCCACTGTCCCTGTGTGATCCATTAGCACTATGAAACACCCACTTAGAAGCACCCTTAGTTGCAATCCTATGCTTACTTACCTGGGAGGGAGTCCCACCAAACTCTCAATGGGGCTTACTTCCAAGTAATATGCATAGGATTGCACTGTTGAACTTTTAAATTTTAATGCAGCACTGGCATTTTCTGAATGTGTTTGCTCATCTTTGTTACTTGGAGAAGTTACAGCTTCTATTCAGCCCGGTGTGTTTGTGATGAGTGGAATATCCCAAACGCCAGCAGTGAGGGATCGCAAGAGGAAGCTTTGAAAGGAAAATTCAAGGTCTCTTCCCCTGTGTGCCTCCTCCTGTATGACTTTGCCTTGCTCAGTCCAGAGGTGCACTGTAGGGGAAGGGTTTGAAGTTTCCTGAATTTGCATGCCTTTGGTAGTCAAAGATAAAATTCTCTGTTTTCTCCATATTACGGATGCTCATAAGGAAAGAGAGGAGAGGGGGAGAAAAAAACCCCCCACAAATGCATATACAAAAAGTAAGCCTTGGGCACTTAATATTTTATTCTCATATACCAGCTCTAAAAATGATTCTGTGATGTGAACCCATTACTTTGCCAGTTTGAGTTGAAGCACTTGTGCAAGTAAGGCAAATTGGTTTCCAGCACTTCCGAAAGAAACCTCAGGAGATGACTGGCTCTACACAAGCAAGCTAAGCTGTGCTTTAAAGTTACGGCATTAAAGTCCAAACCTCACATCAATAAATGAGCATCTGAGAAAAACTAATCGGAATGCCAGGTAAAGAACCTTAATTCTCTGCTTTACGGACTCTGGTCTGGACTAGCCTCTGAAGATTTATTAAAACTTGAATGTCCACATGTGCCATGGATGGAGACTCATTATACAGTGGTGGAGGTAATCAGCTGAGTGTCTTAGTGAATTGTTCCAGGCAGAAGAGGGCAGGTAACACACAGCGAGGCACATTTGGGCTTATTTTTCCCATTTTGCCGTGCGCACAATGAATGCAAGCTGAAAGCGCTTTTAACTCTTGCTTGGTTACAAACAGCTCTCTCAGGCTGCAAAGACACGGCCATTGGTGGCTGTGTCTCCCAAACAACACATCTACAAGAAGCTGTCAGCTACCTTGTATTTCTGCTGTCTCCTTTGGTTATGCCTCAGCAGGCGATTTTGCTGGATCAAGAAGACAGTGGGATGAAGCGCAGCGTTGTTAAAAATTATTTGGTTTGCATGTAGGAGGGGGCCAGATTCAGATCACTGCCCTGCCCCCTAGCTCTCTGTGTAGCTTTAGGGAACTCGCCCAACCTACCTCATTGGGTTGTTGTGAGGAATAAAAGAAACCCAATAAAAATGGGAAAGCACTTGCAAGCACTTGCTAATTAATTCTGACAATCATATTTAGGTGTCTGTCACCATTCATTGATGCAACTTTGTGTTTCAGACATCTGATGTAGCTTATCTAATTGAAAGGTGGTGAGCTGACTTATCCCCTACAAGTAAGGACATCTCCATCAAGTTTATGGGATGTGGTATTTTGCTACATGCACCAGATTGGAGCTGGTGCTAGCATATTGGGAAGAAGGGAAAATGGATTGGCGGTGTGTGTGTTTTAATTTTTTAAGGTGCTTCATGCAAATGATTTTTTTTAAAAATGCATACGCAATTTCTTATATTTTTCTTATCTTTCCTGTCTTCTATAATGGATTCCAAGCTGGTGTACACATGGTACCCAGCAGAGGCATAGTGGGAGGGGGGAGGGGGGTCATGGCCCTGGGCACACATTTTTGAGGAGGTGCAGTCAAGTGCCCCCACAACAGGCATAGAGCCCTGGCAGCTGAGGAACGGCGGCAGGTGGGTTGGTCTAGTGGGCAGGTGGATGGTGGCAGTAGGCAAGGAGCCTGATGGAGGCAAGCTCTGTTCACCCTCTGTGTGCATCCCCAGCTGCCCAGTAACCAGGAGTGCACAATGCTTGCCCTGTCTAGCAACCCATGCTACGTCACTGGTACCCAGCAAATCAATCATCCAGGAATCTGACCGGACTCAGACCTGGTTAGCCTCAGCAAGATTGTGAGGGTTCCTGTGTCTTCACATCATACCCTGGGATCAAACATTAAAGTACATGTAGGATTGATTCTGGTTACGTAATTGTTTGTGATTGCATTCTTTTAATTGTGTTTGCTTAAAAATGCTACTTTCACACACAATTTCACATGCACAACAGGACAAAAGAGGAAAACACAAAGGACCACATAAGCAAAAGAACTCGCTGGAATTGGCAAAGCTGCGGGAATAAGTTGACAGAATATAATTGGAAAAAATAAGAAGATCCACGTAGCCAGGAGTGATTCAAAGCTTCCTTACCAGCCTGCTTAACCCGCAGACTATAGTCATTCTGCCTCTAACAGGAAAGGGGCAGCTTAAGGCTTGCTCATATGAGACAGCTACCTCAGATTTATCTCTAGCCTCCTGCTTCTCCCCTTCTGCCCATATTTTCCTCAAAACTTTGCTTAGTAAACAAGGGGGAAGGAAGGGGGACTCTTCAGACAAAAGGTAAAGTGCACATGGCTTAGGGTCAGTTCGCATAACCCTGGTCTGTGATGGCAGAAAAAGGAATTATATTTTCTCTAGTCAGTACCTGCATCTGTTGGAGCGAGTCATGGGAGGCCCAGATCCCATTTTTTTCTCTCTAGTAAATGTGTGTTAAATTTTAACATTCAACCATACAGTTTTTCAACAGTCAGCCAGCAATGTTTTCAGCCGTACATGAAAAACACAATGAAAAATGAAGGTGCATAAATTGAAGCAGTCATATGAGTGCACACTTAGGGGAGCAAATTCAGCATCAATCAGATCAAGGGAAAACAGGCTATAGTTGGTGTGTTTTTTTAATGCATTAAATAAAATTAATTTAGCATTGTGAAATTTGGCCCACAGCAGTCATTCTGTTTGGAACCTCATTGTCCATAATTGTCCTGCTGTTTCTCTGACTTTAGCTATTGTGGAATAGGTGGGTGGTGTTTTTTGGGAGTGTGGGTGGTGCAGTATTCTATTAATTCTTATACATTGCCCATGACATACCTGCACAGAGATGTGGAGATGGAAAGACTCACAGGAACTCACCAGATTCTTAATGGTTGTGGGACTTGCGATGATGAATTGTTCTGCATAGAGGACTGATGCCTCCGTGACAATGTTAACACTAATTATGTGAAACTACTCCTGCCAGATCACCCCCAGGTCTTTCAGATACAGTGGAATAAAAAGAACATAGATCTGATTGTACTGCACATGCTGGAAAAAACCAGCAGTTTAGTCTATGCAACAGATAGATAGAGGCTCTTCGGAGTTACACCTGAGCCACAGCTTAACCTTATGTTTGTTTTGAATTCTAAGGATCAGTCCTAGAACATGAGGATGTGTAGAGTGCCCTTCTTAATGACACACCATTAAATGAATCAGTCAGAAGGATTTGTAGATGTCTCAGTAAATGAGCAAGCCAGTGTGGTGTTGTGGTTTTAGAATGCTGGACTAGGGCTGGGAGACCCAGATTCAAATCCTGACATGCAGATAAAGCTTGCTGGATGGTCTTAGGCCAATCATTGTCTCTCATCTAAGCTTACCTCCCCCCAGTTGTTGTGAGGGTAAACAGGGAGGTTTATGAATGCTGTCATGAGATTCATTGCATGCAAATGCATACCCTACAAGTTTCCTGGGGAAAAATGGGACATCCAATTTTTCTTCCATGAGAGCACAGCAGCCATTGGGGGCACCGCGATATCACACAATTTTGCACCAAGATTTCGCCCCCCAAAAGCACTTTTCTTGGGGCTACAATCTTGTGTGGTGCCCCCAGATGTGCGTTTTTGGGTGTTGTGAGAGCACAGCCCCCCAAAAGTACGCGTTTGGAGCTCTGTGATCATGTGCGGGTCACATGACTCATGTAGGGGCATGAACAGGAAGACCTGGGTCCCAATTTTGGGACTCAACATGTTGGGATAGAAATGTTATTAATCATAGTCCGGAGACTGCTAATAAATGCCTAAGTACAGACATCAAATGTATGAATGTGTTAATTTTACTGTGCGAACAGCAACGGGGAGGAGGTGGGGGGAGAAGGATCAAGACATGGTACACGGGGAAAAGATTTCTTCTTGCATTTCCTCCAAATATCAGCATCTGAAGTTGCTATTGGTTTCTGTTGGTGCCAATGAAGGTTTTTCTCCAGAGTGTCATAGCAGCTTGTGGGTGATAGTGGATGATGGGGGGGAGACAAGGATTGACCCTTCCTCTGAGCGTGCTGTGGTCCTAATCCTGCTCTCCCCGGTGGATACTTAAAGAATGCAAAATATCATGCAGTTTGGCTCAAAGAGTCACTTGGTGATGACAGTAACATAGGAAAATAGTGGCGCCATCACCCATTCTTGTGGTGGTGGTCTCTATCTTCAGTTTCCCATTTCAGGGACAGAAGTGGGGTAGGGAGGCTGGTGACAAACCCATCATGTAAGTATGTTGGGATGTTCTGCCAACAATCTTGGTGTTTCCCCATCAAATGACTGGCTATGAGGCATTTCAGCTGCAAGCACAATATCCCTTCCCTGTTTCCTTATAAGTTGGGCACGAGGGGGTTGGGTTCAGACTTTGGCCACACTCACACCATACATTTAAAGGGCTATGGTACCTTTTTCAACAGTCATGACTCCTCCCCCTCCCCAAGAATTCCGGGAGCAGTACTTGGTTAAGGGTGCAGACAGTTGCTAGGAGACCCCTATTTCCCTCAGAGAGTTATAATTTTCAGAGTGGTTTAACGATCAATCCCTCATCGTAGGAAACTTGGAGAATTGTAGCTCTGTAAAGGGGAATAGGTTTCTCTTAACAACTCTCAACACCTTTACAGCTTGGCCCTTGAGAGTTCCCATAATTCTTTGGGGGGGGGAAGGCATGGCAGTTTAAGAAGGTATCATAGCTCTTTTAATGGAGGGTTTGAATGTGGCCTTCGTCATGCTAATAGCAAACCTACTGAAGTGACTGACATGTCATGACTAACTTAGATCCCATTGATTTTGGTCAGCCTCTCTGCTCCCTTCTGCCTGTTGAGCTGGCCTCCCACTGAAAATGTGGGTCAACGGGAGGCCTGCTAGTGGAACCCCCCCCAATAGGGTGTTCTGAAGGTGTGGAAGGAGGGGTTGAGCCAGAATCCCCCAGATCCTGAAGTGCTGTCACTGCTGTCACTGACCAGTATCTGGTCAGATCCAGATATGATCTTCACATTAGCCTGGAGCTGGCACAGGAATTGGACATGGCTATGCTGCACTTTACCACACACCTTCCACCACAGCCACAATGAGTGGCTGGGCTGCGGATGTGGTGGCAGCTTCAGAAAGCCCTTCTGGTGTACTTGGGGGTTTGGGTTGTTCGGATCCAACCCAGGATATCGCCACACTTTGGAAGCATAGTCACTTTAGTCCTGACATTGCAATTTAATGCAATGCATGTTTTCTATAAACATGCACGTGTGAATGTTGTTAACATAGAACAGAAAGCAGAAGAGAGCTTTTTAAATTATTTTTTTAAAGCAGCAACACATCAGGATGTTAACTGAAAGCCAGGATATACTTTATATTCCCACCAGAAATGTGAGCAAAGCAAAAAGCGTTTTTAGTTTGCTGTGTGGCAACACCCATGGCATTAGGCTTGCTGGTATTTTGCAATGTGAGGATTTCCCTTCACTGGGGAAATCAATAGTTACCTTTCACCGCACCTTTGAGATGTTTTTCTGGCTGAGCAAACAGCTCAAGCAAAGGGGGAGAGAGAAGGACCTAGACTCTTGGTCTAAAATACTTACTGTTCTAATAATATAATTGATGCTGTATAGAGCTGGCATGAAGAATTAATTGCTAATGAAAGCAGTCTGCTAACGTGCAATTTTTACACTGCATCTTACATGCATTTTTCTAAGACTGACAGAAAAACTCCTTTTCCCAAATCATGAATGGAGTAATTTGTTGCATTTTTAAAGGCCATTCGTCCTGAGAGATTATGAATGTATATTGCCTAAGGTTGTATTCCATCATTACAAAAGTGCTGGAATCCTTCTTAAAGTTTGTTTTACCTGTAGAAGCACTGGGAATTTTGGCTCCTACATGAAATTCAACAACACTGGCATTTTGACATTTGAGAGGGGTCTTTTGGTTTTGTCAGCCCCAGGAAAAAAAAATTAGAGGAACAACTTCTTTTAATAATGCAACCAGTGGTTCTGCTTATACAGTTGCCCCGAGTGCATGATACCTTTTCATATTTTGTATAAAACCCCATTGCCTAGACTGGCATACTTTTTATAAAATGATTAATGTCAGCGATCAAAATATACTTTTATATATTCCTTTCCTTCAGCAAAAATATGAAACCCACTTGCACAGGAATCCTGTGAAAACCTCTTTGAAAGCAAGAGCAGCAGTGTGTTGGGGTTTGCTTCTAATATGTGCTGGTAAAGGTGTGGCTGTGGTGAGGCGAGGTGTGGGCAATAGCATTCTCATTCCTGAGCTGTAGTGTAGTAGCAAATTCAGAAGGGTTCCTTCATGACACAGCCATGCTACCTCGTAGCCATGCCTCTTCTTTGAATACACCATATAATGGAACTCCTTCCTCAAAGAGGTGTGTCTTGCACCTTCATTGTACAACTTTTGGTGAATGCTGAAGACACACCTTTTTGCCCTGGCTTTTGACATTTCAGGTGTTCATTTTTTAGGGCCCACCTTATTTTTTGTGGTTGTAAGTTGCCTTAAACTGTTTTTAATACTGTGTTTTAATCTTGTAACATGCCCTGGGACCTAACAGTGAAAGGTGGGTAATAAATAATAATCATCACTTACAGTGGCGTAGCGTGGGGGGTGCAGGGGGGCCCGGGCGCACCGGGCGCAACATCTGGGGGTTAGGGTTAGGGGGTGCAAATCCACGGGTTAGGGGGCGCAAATCCACAGGTTAGGGGGCGCAAATTACTTGCCTTGCCCCGGGTGCTGACAACCCACGCTACGCCACTGATCACTTATAATTCTACAATAATAATAATTGGGGATACATTGCAATGATTAATGTAGATCTCCATGTGTTGCCTTTCTGCTAGATCTACCATTTTATCTGCACATGCATTGGCTGGCTTAAGCCGTGTTTTCTGTTGTATGTAACAGAACTTGCACACCCTTTTCTTGAAGCACCTTGTATTGCCATGGTCCCTAAAAAGCTCCCCTTGCATGTTGTGTGGGTGGCTCCACAGGGCTGCAGGGACCCTGATGCAGAAACAGGCATGGGTCTTTGACCCCCTGCAGCCCCAGAGCACTACATCACCATTGTTGAATTTTTGTTTCTTTGCCAGTCTAGGCAGAGCATTCACTAGCCTTTTGTTTGTTTGTTTGGGAGGTATTTTGACACTGATTTCCATTTTTATGGGAACTGCTTTGAAGTCTGCATGTCATAAATCGGTATATAAGAATTTTAAAGAAATAGTGAAAATCACCCTCCTCTCAGAAAACAGAGGCAGTTGTTCAAAGCATAGCATGGCGGCCAAAAGTTTGAATCTTTAAGCGCCCCCCCATCCCCAAATACTTAATAGGAGAATGGGCATCCTCATTTTGCATTAAAACTGCAATATTATGCACATGGGGACTTACTTCCAAGCAGGCGTGTCCAGAAAATGGCAACCGATATGATCAAGGGGCTTGTGTGGAGCAGTTCACCTGTGAGGAGAGGTTACAACATTTAGAACTTTTCAGTTTAGGGAAATGGTGGGTGTGGGAGGAAATCAAATAAATATTTAGAATTATGCAGTATGTGGAGAGATAGACATTTTCCTTCACTCAGTGAGTAACCAAACTATGGAATTTGACACCACAAGATCTAGTGGTGGCCACTAGTGTGGATAGTTTTAAAACAGGGACTAGACAAATTCCTGGTGGATAAGGCTTTCAGTGGCTACTAGCCCTGATGGCTATGCACTAACCCCAGTATTTGAGGCAGTATAACTCTGAAGGTCATTTGGGCACCACAAAGTGGGAGAATGCTGTTGTGCTGAGGTCCTGCTTGAGGCCTTACCCTGGTTGTCTGGCTAGCCACTGTGAGAATCAGATGGGGGACTACATGGGCCTTTGGTTCTTCTTCTGTTCTTATGCACAGGATTGTGTTGCATGTGAAGAAGGGGAAGATAAAGCCGAAGAAAGAAAGCCAAATGACTGCAATAAACTTATGGCAAAGTGCCCTACCAACGATGTGATAAAAATATTTTATAGGATTTCATCCGCAGCATATTTCTGGAAATATTAAATTGAAATTAAGCCAAATTGGTCTAAGTCTTTTTCTGAGCTACTGATCCTTCTGTGGTTGATCAGGGGTGTGAAGAAAGGTGTGTGTGTGTATGTGTGTATGTATGTATGTATGTGTATCCTGAGTAACATAATACAGTTTTTTAAAAAACAAACAAACCACTGAACTTAAAATATACAATCTACAGTTCTTTTACAATCTCTCGGTTCCAAGATGGAATGGAAGAGGCATGGAGGGCAACACCTTGGTTATGTGGCAGCTGTAGAGTAGGCAACATGGCCCAGCCTTGAACTGAGTTGGATGAGCCATCAAAGCCAATGACAGCTATATCACCAGCTAAAGACTGGCTTTCAGATGCTGAACATAACCCAAGCCAGGAACCCCCACAGACACCTTCCCTGGACCTGTTTCGCCCAATAAGTCGTGTACTTCCTGCTCTACTGCACCTGTCCAACTGCATAGGTAGTACACTAGGGGGGAGGTCACAGAAAGGAAAGAAGTACAGTCATACCTTGGAAGTCGAATGGAATCCATTCCGGAAGTCCGTTCGACTTCCAAAATGTTTGGAAACCAAAGCACGGGAAGGTAGAGTTAAAGGGGAATAGACTGAATGGAAAACCTCAAAAGACTTCATGCGCATCCAGGGTTTGTTAGAAGGAGTTGCTTACTTGGAGCTTTCCATGGTGCTGCCCTTTGCTGCCTTGCTGCCTTGGTCCTTCCTATGGATGGATCAGAAAAACAGTTGGACATAAGAAGGTTGAGTTTGGCAGTTCTGATCAGGCAGAAGATTGATGGAACCGGAATCATTTCACCAGAACAATTACAAGGCAGTCTACACAAACAGGAAAAATGCAATAAAACCTTACAGCCACAATAAATTAAAGTATCCAAAAGATATCCAGAGGTTCATTAAAATGCTGGTACTAAGAATGCCTGAGTAAACAGATAAGTAAACATCAACAAGACACCAACACAGTAGGTGCCTGCTGCACATCCAAAGGGAGGTCATTTCTTAAGATGGGTGCCACCACAGCAAAGGCTCTCTTCTGAGTTGTTGTAAGATGCATTTCCACCAGACGCAATATGGCAAACAGGACTTCTTATTTACCATCAATCATCTGAATAAAGAGTCTTTTCCCCCCCAATTCAAAGGAAAGGTATTCAATTACAGTGGATCATGATTAACATTTGAAGGACTTTGGCTGAGCAGCAGAACTTAAAAGATCACCCCATCCCTTTATAAAGTCAAGCAATCACTACACTGCGGAGAGGGCATCCTGCAGATTCATTCTTATCAGGAGGTCCATTCTGCATGATGTCAGAATTGGGTCCTTAGTGTGGCGGCACCTACCCTTTGGAATTCCTGTGACATATCAGCTACAAAAACTGAGGCTGCTGAAGAGGTCAGAGACCATCTTCACTGTGAGACCTGCTCCTTGCCTTGCAGGGCATTTTCTACCTGGCCTGGGACTGCAGGGCGCTGACTGACCCCAGCTACAAAAGCTGAGGCTGCTGAAGAGGTCAGAGACCACCTTGTCTGCCTCTTAGTTTAGACCCAGGTCACTGAGCCTAAGCTTACACACCTGCCACCTGCCATGAACTATCGTTGACAGGACTGGCAGCAACAGCAGCAAATATGTTCCATGCTTTAGGTAATATCTTACTCTTTTGCTAATTATGCTGTTTTAAATGTGCATTATATATTTTTAAATCTTTAAGATAATATTTTAGTTTCTTGTTAAGTATGTTGCTTTGAATGTATACTTTATATTTGACTTTCTTCTGTAATGTTTTATTCTGGATTGCTTTATTTGATTTTTAATGTAGGTTGTAAAACCTACATAGAAATGAAATGGGTAATAATAGTATCAGACAGACATTATCTCTATTGACTTTTTGGTACCTATTGAAGATTTTTCTCTCTCAAAAGCATTCTAAGGGAGACTTTTATCCAAGCTGGTAAATGTTATGGATTTAAAATTATTTTTATATCTGCAATTGCTTGAATTGTTTTTATATAAGTGGTTGTTTTTATTTATGTAACTGTTTGATATATGCTTTATTGTACTTTGAAATCACTTTGAGATACTTCAAAGGAAGCAGTTCATAAATGAAATAACTTTAAATTCTCTCCCCGCTGAAATATGGGAGGCCCCATCAGCACTGGCACTCTTTAGGCCACATCTGTTTAGACAATCATTCACCTGATGTCCTGATTCAAACCTCTCATTTAAAATTATTCTAATTGCTGTTTTAACTGTTTTAATTGTGCAGTTATAATGGACCTATGTTATAGTACATTTCAATTGTGGATGTTTGTTTTAATGTTTTGATGAAATTGTTTTATTGTGTATTTTAATTATGTGTGTGGGTTTTTTGTAATTGTTTTTATTATTATTAATGATAATAACAATAAATTTCTGTATTATCTCTAGAAAGGTAGAAACAGCAACAAGTTTGCAGTTCTTCCTGTTAACTTTTGATTAGTTCTCAGCATGAGTTGTGATGAAGCAAGAACACCGGGCATGCAAATATCAATGACATAAAACTTGGTTTCTGTAGTTTCCGCAAGATAATCTGTGATCAAATATAATGTAGTGAACAATTTGAATTGAACACAATTAGCTATCTGTTGGAAGTGAGACTCAGAAGCATCAGCTGAGCATAACTGATAGCATGTTATGCGATTATAAATTTGTTATAGCATAAGTAGCATTAGTTAAAATAGTTGTTTCACCATGCCCAATTCACAGAATAAACTACAATAACTATCACTTGATACTACTAAAGACAATACAGCACTGAGGAACAGTCATGCATCATTATTTCTAGAGTTATGTTAAATAAATATATATCGAAATGGATGGAAGTGGATCCCTTAGGGAAGATGGAAAAGAGAATAGCACTTTTGGTGCTTACTTGACCTACTTGTGGCTCCACTTTGCTTAGCCACCTGAGAGATACGCTGTCATCTCTCACTCATGGGAATATACCATTAAGTATTCTTTCACTTTCCCCCGTTATCTTGCCTGCTGCAGAACAGAGTTGCTGCCCTACAAGATGTGCCATCTATCATTTATAAAAGGGCGAGAGTAAGTAAAAAAGAGCGGCGGAAAACGTAGCAGTAGCTTAGTTCATAGATGAGCACTGTTTCCTCACCAGTGCACTGGTGGGAGGAAAATCATATGTTAAACAAAGACATTTTTTGGTGCCTTTTTGCATCACGGAGTGCGCAAGATTAATCTGTTTATTGTTCTCCGAAAACCAGAGCAGCAATTTCTTTTTTAAAAAAATAAAAAAAATATTCTGGCTCAAAGGTGTCAAGAGTAGCCATTTCTTTCAAACTTTAATAAAATTCATTGAGGGGAAAGTAGCCATTGAAGGAAGAATATGACAGTTGCTTTTGTTTACAGGTTACACTCACTGTCATATTATTCCTTCAATGGCTACTTTTTTTGTCATGACTAAGCTACTATAAAAGGATACGGCAAGATTTATTTCTTTCCCCTGAGTCATTAAATGGAAGTCAGGTCTGCCCTCGTGGACCCCCAAACGGTGTGCTGTGTCATTATGGAGGGCAGGGCTTACCTGGGACCCCCCCCTATATTTTATTCAAGTTGGCACCCCTGACCTCTGGTGGGGGACATGTCGTACTTCTTCTGGGGCAGTTTGTCTACCTTTGGTCCCCACCCTGCACTCAGTTGTCACCTATGGCTCTTAGAAGCTGTCAGCATGCAACAGCGGCCACACCCTAGGAAACAGTTTTGACTGGCCAGCTAAACCAGGTGAGGGTAGATTATGGGTCTTAGACCCTCAGTGAGTTAGGTACCTCCCCTGTATGCAAAGACAGGTTCCAGAAGATTGAACAGACAACACCAATGGTGGGTCCCACGGTCAAGAAAGTGGTCTCTGCACGTGCTGTAGAGGGAAATGAGGGGCAGATGGGGCTTGTCAACTTGGGAAGGTAGCCCATCTAGGAGTAACTGATCCTAAACCTCTGCTGCCCTGAGGGATATATTCGGGAGAAGAAAAGGCTGGGGAGCAAACCCTACACAAATCTGGAATGCAATCCCTAAGACAGTTGGATGGCGCCTTTTACGCTTTCTTCCAGCAACTCCTGCAGCAAAGCTGATGCCAAACGTATTGCTCTGCTTTCCTTTGGACCACATCAATGAGGCCAAAAGCGACCACTTCAGTGCTGCCAGTGCAGCAGTTTGACTTCATCTCCAGAGGCACACTCCATTGTTTCTCAAGACAGGCGTATGCCAACAACAACAAAAAACTGAGGAAAAGGGGAAAGATTATGGAATTTATAAGGCTGAGCACCACAATGTGAACTTTGCAAAGCCCCATCAGTTTTCCAGATGCTGACAAGGAATTAGGGCACCATCTGAAGGCAGATGATGCAGCCTCCTTTGTGAAGCAAAGAAGGTCTGGGTCTGATCACTGCCAGCATGGGAGAGCACCTGAAAGCTTTCTGTTCACTGCCTTGATCTCCATGGTGGAAGAAGGGCAGGATAGAAATGTGCCAAATGAAATAAAGTTGATGACGTCAGCGAGGCCAACGATGGACAGTAGTCATGAATACAAGGTGGCGTTTCACTTGGAATAAGGAACGCTTAAAAGCATGGCCTTTGTTTCTTGATAAAGGGATGCAACAAGACACACATTCTCTAATAAATATATTAATGAACCTCAGCAGGGCTTTTGGTTTCCTACGCCCTTCTACAGCACGTTTAATGTAAGGATTAATCTAACTGTAGTCTTCCACAACTCACATTAGTTTCGTCTTTCCCCCTCCTTTTGTTTGTCTTAATCTCATACAAATCATCCACCTTCAAGTATATGTTTTTATCTCAGGATTAGGCAAATCCTAACAATCAAGGAGTTTTCCTATAAATAAGGATTACTTGCCTAAGTAAAGGGTTGCTGAATCAAGCTCAGATTCCCCAAGGAGAGGCTACTTGTCAAAATTAATGTTAATGATATCTTTCAAACAAAGATAACAGACAACTAGCATCCTCTGTTCTGCTGTTCAAGCCTTTTTGTTTGAAGAAATACCTTTGACTCCCGCTTGTTCAGAAATGGGGATGGGAGTGAGAAGGAGAGCAGGTTTTCTCATGCTATTTCTAACCCCAAAACATGCAGAACCAGGACTAGGGAAATCTCAGTGCTGAACTACACAATCTTACGAACTGACAGTTTGCAAAATATTCAGTATCTCTTAGCAAATTACATTTCTTATCATGCAGGATTTGCATTATTGGGTATATTTATGCTGTGCCTGCTAAAGCTATTCACAATCAATAAAGTCAGTTGAAATATAATAAACCATCCACAGACCAGAATGAATTGCAATGGCCGGCACTGAACTTCCTGAATATGCTCTACTTTTCCCTTGATGTTTTAGCTATTCACGGTGGTGCCCAGGTATCAATATAAGAGGTTTGACACAATTAAATGGCTGGTCCACTCTTACAAGAAGCCCTGCAATGTGTTTGACTGTTGGGTGCTAAAGATGAGGGGTGACAGAGAGTCAAACACAGGCAATTTATCTAGCTTACTACATCTTATCAGGACGGTATAGGGAGGGGTAGTACCTCAGAGGGGGCACGTTCTGGGGTAGTTTTTCCACTTGGGGCCCCCGCCCTGCACTCAGCTCTCACCTGTAGCTCCTAGAAGCTGTCACCATGCAACAGCAGCCACACCCTGGGCAATGGCTTTGACCGACCAGTTAAACCAGGTGAGGGTAGCTTATGGGTCACAAACCCCTGGCATTAGGGATTTCCCTTGCATGTGAAAGACAGGCTCTGGAGGACTGAGTGGATGAAAACAGAAGTGGGTCCAATGGGTCAACAAGGTGTTTTCTGCATGTGCTGTAGAGGGAAATGAGGGGCAGGTGGGGCTTGTCAACCTGGGAAAGTTGCCCATATAGGAGAAAGAAAACTCAGACCCTAAAACTCTGCTACCTTGTGACTATACTCATTCACGAGAGAAAGGGTTTGGGAGTAAATCATGAGGAAAAATCCATACCCACTACCTTCAGGAGAAGAGGCTAAGGAGTAAACCCTACACAAATCCCTAAGTCCCCAAGACAGTCAGATGCATCTTGTATACCTCCTTCTGGCAACAACTGCACTCAAGCTGGTGCCAGATGTATTGCTCTGCTTTCATTTGGACCACATCAGCAAGGCTGAGAGGGAGCTTTTGTTGTCTGGCAGCCCAAGACCTCCATCCACACTGCCCAGGCTTGCACCCCAGGGAGGTCACCATATGGTTTGACTTCATTGACCCTTGAGACAGATGGATGCCAACACTACCAGATCATCAAGCATATTTTATTCAGATTAGAATACAGTACTCATATTGCAAGTGGAATGCTTCAATAGACACCAGTAGCTTTGTTGATTGTTGGGTTAACAAGTCTGAAACAATTTGGGATGATGCACCAAATTCATCTCTATCTGGATATTCTACAGATACACATAGAAATATATTCATATCACCCATCTTTGATTTGCCCCTTTCCATCTCCTCCTGAGATTTAGCTTTTGGTGTATATGGGAGTACTTATATTTAAATAGTAAGTAAAAACCCTGACATACATGCATGTGCTGGAACGAGACCAATATTTCAAATGTTCTTAGACAAGGTAGCCACTGTAGCCTATGGAACTGGGTCACTTTTACTTACCACCAGCCCATGAATCCTTGTTTAGTTCATTCAAATTAAGTGAATTCATGTCTAAGCACATGTTTATAGGGCTCTAGGAAACCCTGGGAGGTATTCAACTAAGTTTTCTTCAGAGTAGACCCATCAGAAGTAATGCACCTAACTTAGTCATGTTTGTTCATTTCAGTAAGTCTAGTTGGAGTGAACTAAGTTGCACCTCACCCAGAAGATCTGCTCCCTACTCCTTGACAACACATCTTTCCCAATTCCTAGGCTGTTTCACTGCACTTGACTGGTGAAGCATGGAATGAGCATGGATGCAGTGAAAAAGGCCACTTCATTCCCGGGGTTCCTTCTTAGTGGTCTACAGGTCTCACATTGAGAACCACAGCATGTTTCCAATGGGCTTTGGGATGTTCTTAGACAGAGGGACTGTTTCCTGGGATGAAACAGTTCTTTCTCTGTGATAATGCAATCCCTGTCCTCTCTGCTGTGACTGCCAACAGCCTCATCAATTAGCAGTACCAGTTGCAATAGTGTTGTTTTTTTGGTGATGCGAACACCTGCCTGCTAGGAACTGGGCTATGGACACTAAACAGTTGTCAGATGGTAACTATAACGTTAATAGATCCCATCCATAGATATGTCTCTATATTGGGTTTAGTGCCAGAGCGTTGCACAGCCAGACATCTGGCAACACGATGACCATGGAACTCTTTATCAGTTTGACTTTGGCAGGCGGAAAAGTTGCTCTGGTTGTGCATGCGTGTGCGCTGTGCTATGCTGCGCCTAAAAGAATAATGGTAAAGCTGTGGTAATCATGCTTTCCCTCTTCGTGCTTTTTAATTGTAGTGCTAAAATAGTCTCTATTGGTCACTTTTAGCCTGCGTCTCATTTGAACTAATGACCTACAATTAATACCATCCATCTTTGTTATATATTGAACCAGCTTAAGGTGCTGAAAAACCAATGTAGTAAAAAAATTCAGGCCATTAAAAGTTTTTATGGTCTCTCTACTTTTGCTCTCAAATTATGACTTGGAACGAATGAAACAGATTGCTAGTTTCCCATACCCAAGGAAGCTTTGAATCTACATCTCAACACAGTAGCGCCTAATCCCCCACCCCACCCCCCAAAATTGGTAGGCATTTCAAAAGCAGGTTTTGATAGGGGTCTGTTGGGTAAAGAAACTGTCAATAGTCCCAATATTTCTTGACCATGCCTCTTTCAGCTTTCAAATCTTAACAAAGGTTGAGATTTTATCTAGATTTTGAAGCAAATGGGACTGTATGTGTAATGCTAGTAACTTAGCACTAACTGTCATGACCATATGCTGTCTTTTGTCTCTATACCATTATTAACTCCTTTATGGTAACAATCCTCAGGATAGTTCATAGGGCTGTGAACATGGATTTGGGCAGAACTCAAATCGGCACAAATTGGACCAATTTCCATTGTCATTTTTGAATCCTTGGATCTATTTCCCAAGCAAAATTTTTAAAATTCACATTCTTTGTAAACTGCTGCCAACTTTTGACCCCTGCTCTCTCCACCATGTTTGTTTTTGTTTTTTTAATACGTGGAGCAGTTTTAACATGCTGCCTACGCACCATCCAATTCCGATACTTTGCTTTGTAGTTTTAAGATTCTGTCAGCCAAATGCACAACAAAGCTTGTGCTGAAAGAAAAGCGTAAGAATCTTTTCTCGTCAAATCCCCTCATTTTATCATTCTTCCATTTATGTTTCACAATAAACATAAGGCTGGAAAACGTCAACCTCTTCATTGCCATTTCTCCCCACACCCCCAAATGTTTAGTACATAAGCATAGGAAAGAATAATTGCATTTCACATTATGTCAATGAAGACTTAAGGGAGAAGTGCTGCATCTCAGTGCTACAGCACATTATTTGCATGCCGAAGATCCTAGGTTCAAACACTGGCATCTGCAGTTAAAAGGATCTCACACTGGAGAGCCACTGCCATTCAAAAGAAGACGATATTAGGCAGATCAGTGGTCGGACTCAGTATACTGATTGATCTCAATCCTAGGGGCAGGTTAGAAAACATATAAAAATGTAAGC
This sequence comes from Podarcis filfolensis, assembly GCF_964270895.1. Lineage (NCBI taxonomy): Eukaryota > Metazoa > Chordata > Lepidosauria > Squamata > Lacertidae > Podarcis > Podarcis filfolensis. The sequence goes on from NC_139603.1 coordinate 47,677,998, forward strand.
ATAAAATACAGATAGGAACAGATAAAAATGCCGGAATTAAAACAACAATCACCAATACACTCTTAAACAATATTGATGCTGCAAGAGGCTCTAATCTTTCAACACTAGGCAAAGAGTGCATCCTGCAAATAGACACCTTTTAAGTTGATGCCAGAAAGGCAGTAGGAAATGTGATGGTGCAGTGCTGCTCGCCTGACCTTTATCCATCCGAGTCATTGTTAGATACCAGGATGGAGAGGGTGAGGGATGAGGCAGCAGTGAGGTTGGAGTGCTGCAAATGCACCAGCAGGAACAGCGGATTGGCTCTGCCAGTGTGTTTGCACAATACTGTCCTTGTTGGTACCCAGTGGCGGACCTACATTTTGGGGCCCCCGAAGCTTCAACTAGCACAGGATCCCTTCACAACCAGTAATGAGGTCCAGGTAACCACTGTTATCTTCTTCAATTGGGTCGTTCCATGCCAGATCACCACATCTTTACAGCATCTGTTCTACTGACTCAACTTTGGGGTTGTTGAAATATATACAACAACAAAACAATCAATATGAATCATGTGACTCAAGTTGGATCTACCGCTGCTATTTTAAGATGGAAGATAATCTTATGGTTTCAATTCGTTTTGTATTGTTTTGTTTTGTTTGACAATTTGATGTGTCCACAGCTCTGGAATACAAGCACATAAACAAACAAAAACTGATGGGAAAGCAACAGAAAAAATGACAAAATTATCATGACCACAAAGCAACCCCCCCAAAAAATTTCATGGCTCAAATATTTTGTATTCATTATTGTTATGACCAACAGACCCAATATGTAAATTGTTGAGGAATCTGAACTATGATGCCTCAAATAATGTTGCATTCCAAAACGCCTATTACCTATTGCATGCTTACGACTATCTTGTCTCCTTCCTGCTCTAAATTCTTGAACACTTTTTCTGTGCATTGTTAAGTAGCACTTGACAGAATTTGAGATAAATCACTGAACATCCATCAAGTGACAACAATGTTCAATGAAATATTTGAATCTAACAGAAACCCCTGCAACCACTGTTAGTTCACAGGTGAGTTTAGAGAGCAATAGTTTTAATAATCATTGTATTATGCAAAATGATTCATACTGTTCATCAGGGTAAATATTAATTTGAAATTCTTTGTTTGCAGTTCTGTCCTTTCCATTTTGGGTTCTTGTTTGCATTCCATAGGAAACAGTGACGCATAGAATAATGCATAAACTGGCCTCTCTCTTTGCTTGCTAGCTATCATTTCCAAAGTGGCTAACAATTGCTTCTTTGAAACTGTCACAAAATAATACTAGGAATGTGTCGCCTGCATTTCTTCCATAATTGTTTCCATATTGGAGGTGTTTGTTCATGGACTGAAAATGATCAGTTTGAATGGAACAAAGCATGCCAGCTTCAGATAGCCAAGTAACTTCTGCAGTCAAGTTGTCGGCTTCCCTATTCCCACTTTGACAGCTCTTAGCCCTCAATACAGACTCAGCAGGAAGGTTTATAACTGACCTAAAACTGAAAAGCAGCAGTGATCGCTTGGGGGTTCCACATCTCCAGATGTCGAGGACTTGCAAAAAAGGGAAGACACCTCCATATTGTCATTGCTACCTCTTCAGAGAAGGCATCCCAGGTCTGCAATTTATATCAAGGTGATCTCCAGACTCCTGGAATCTCGTTTTAGCAGCAAATAGATCCCAAGATTCTAAACATTTTGATGACAGGAATTCAGACAAAAGGGTCTGCTGTACTTGTTCTAGCTATATACTGCCTTATGTCTCAAAATCTCGACCCTTGTCCATGTCCAAACACTCAGCATGCAAAATTGGCAGCTTTTGGCAAATAATTCAACCTTGCCTGAAAAAAATGGCTGCTGTGGGTGTGTGGGTGTGTGTTTGTGTAAATCTGTTCTGAATGTTGGGTCTGGAGTAATTTGGCAAAGAGTCGTTCCTGAATCCGTCACTCTGCCTGAAGGCAAGCAAATCTCCCAGATGAGTGTTGCTTCACAAGAACATGGCTTCTGGGAGTTTGTGAGGGGAATTTCAGTCACTGTGTTCCAGCCTCCCCTAAGATTTACACATACTACCATTTATTTTATTTAAAAGATTACCATTCCATGAAATAGGATCCAAGGCAGAGAAAGCATGCTAATAAAATTCCTGCATCTCAGAGATGGATCTGTTTTGGTGAGAAGGGGCAAAATAAGGGTGGGTCCCAGCAAACTTTTTATTTAATCACTATTTTTTTTTATATAAAAAAAAGATATGAAGATGGGAAACACAAATATAAATATGCACAGAGTGCTAATATTGATATGTTTGTTTTCCTAAGCAATAAGTCCAATTGGAAAAGCACTTTCAGCATGGAAAAATGCCTGTAGATATTCAGAGTAGAAATTCACATAATCCAGATGTTACAACAAATATGGAATATAAAATTATACATTTCCTTGATCAGCAGTGAAGGGTTGCAAATGAAGAGTACGAAGGCTAATTGTGAAGTAAACCATATAAAGCAATGCAGTGAGATGGTTTCTGGTTTTGCTATTTGATACTCTAATATCTACATAAACAAATTACCGCGAGGACACAAATGAGAGACAAGTGTGGAAAAGGCCATCCTGGATGCCAACTATTCACACCACTACCTCTGAAATTATTCTTGTACGAGAGAACTGATGTCCATTTTATTAGTACAAATAAAGGGAGTTCTTTCCCACTTAGTTATATCCAGAAGGGCAATAGGCCATAAATCAACTCATGGCATGATTTTCCTTTGCCAGTCCATCAGCATAATTCTTTTGGCTGTCAGTGCTGCTCTCAGGAGCCATCTCGTGTCCCATTTATTCAAATTATGTAGAGAATTGGTGCATCCTCCTACCCACACTGCTGCAGATTTGTCTAAATTGATTTTCTAAGACTAACTCAATTTGTCTAAAAATCTCATTCGAGAAACTGTCTCATCTCTCTTTTAAAAGTCTAAGAACTGAGAAGTATCCCATAATATTTTGAGAATTCTGCAAGAGCCTGATATGGTGGAAAGTTAAAATATGCTCTCCAGATTTCCCTTTTCTTCTTCTTTTAACTTATATGGATCAAATGTCTGATTCATTAAATTGTAGTTCTCTGGTGATGCAGGGAGAGGAAAGTAGGATGAGTTACCTCCACTATTATTTAGAGGGGAGATGAAGAAACTGAAGTCCTGAAGATGCTGTTGGATTCCAGGTTCTACCAGCATGGCTAATGGTGAAAGGATGACAGGAGTTGTAGTCCAAGAAAATCTGGAGAACCACCGGCTCCTCATCCCTGATTGAGAACAAATGCTTTCTCTTTAGAATAAATTTCTAACAGATATCAGGAAGTTGGGGGGCTTGTCTACAGTGCAGTTTATCACAGCTTAATGTTTCGTTCAAAGGACTTGTACCATCTAGCACTATGACCATATGCCTTTTAACTAACCCTAAACTGTATTCAAATAACTCAAGAACTGTTACCATACCAATACTGTTTCCTGTCTTAGCTTAGCTTCCTGTTCTGCCATTTTATCATTTTGCATTAGAAACAACACTATTGCAGAGAAATGTGAAATTCCAACCACACTTGAAGCAATGCAATATAAGTAGACAGAGGGGATGGGACTATTCTCAGGACTCCTCCAGACATCTTTTCCATTGCGGATTCATGATGATTTGTGCTAATGACGTATTGTAGCAGACACACACAATCCCACTTTCAATACGGTTTGCACCTGGGGCTGTCACGCTGCTTCATTTCCAGCCAGGGCATATCTCATAACTTCCTGCTGAAATCATGTAACATTTCATAACACAAATGATCCGGGCTTATTTTTGTTCCACTTTTGTTGTGGTATAGCCCCTCCAGATAGCAGTAACGCGGTAACATTGGGGAAGCACTACAGAACAAACTAAAGCAGAATAGATCCACCACTAATTCACTATTATTGTCTCCAGATTATGTTGCTGGATACATCTGCAAGAAAACCCCAGTCTGGATGGCCCCTGACAGAGGCCACATCATGCTGAAAGGTCATTTCATATGCTACAGTTTTCATGGACAAAACGCATTTCCATGTAGAAAATGGCACACAATTCTATGTAGAGAATGACATGTAACCCTCCCATATATGGATTTTGCTATGTATGCATGCCAGGAAAATCATGCCAATCTGCTTATGAGTTGGATATCATTTCTTATCCAGAAGGGTTTCCCTTGTAGAAAAAAGATAAATCTGAAGTGGTTGTTTTATCAGGTACTCATATTTAAAAGTAGAACAGCAATTGGTCAGATTGGAAATCCTTCAAGATTAAGTGATTTCTTTCTCCCTGGGATGTGGGTTAAACCACAGAACCTAGGGCTTGCTGATCAGAAGGTCAGCGGTTCGAATCCCCGCGACGGGGTGAGCTCCCATTGCTTGGTCCCTGCTCCTGCCAACCTAGCAGTTCGAAAGCATGTCAAAGTGCAAGTAGATAAATAGGTACCGCTCCAGCGGGAAGGTAAACGGCATTTCTGTGCGCTGCTCTGGTTCGCCAGAAGCGGCTTAGTCATGCTGGCCACATGTACGCCGGCTCCCTCGGCCAATAAAGCGAGATGAGCGCCGCAACCCCAGAGTTGGCCACGACTGGACCTAATGGTCAGGGGTCCCTTTACCTTTCTCCCTGGAGTCAATGGGATTATTGCTGCAATCCCATTCACACATGCCACAGAGTAAGTCCCATTGAACTAAGTAGGGCTTACTTCTGAGCAGAAAATCAGAGGCTTCCTCTGTTAAGCTCCTTGAAGCGAACCAAAGACAGCACTTTGCAAAGTAAAAGTGGTTGTATGAGTTTGTTGCAGTGAAAACACCAACAGAGTTTTGTGGCCCCTTAAGAACTTGTGCACGAGATTCAATGTTATGTTCAGGGAAAAGGAGGGGGAGAGATGATGTTGTTGCACAAGCTATTTTCATTGTATATGCAGAAGTAGTGAGATGCTACAAAATAGCCCTAGCAGATGGTGCTCACCCAGCAAATGATTTGCTTCTGCTTACCAGGAGGGAGACAGGCAAGGCGCAGGAGAGTGTGGCATGCTTCAAACTCAGTGGCAGGAGCACCAGAATGGTTCTGCTGGTGTTTTTGTAGTGCAGTGGTACCTCGGTTCTCAAACATCTCTGTTGACGAACATTTCAAAACCCGAATGCCGAAAACCTGGAAGAAAATGCTTCCATTTCTGAATGCGTCTCAGAAGTCCAACAGATTTCTCTTTGTAGTTTTCAATTTTCTCAGTTGAATTTACAGACAGCTCTTTGCACCTTGGTTTTAGAACATTTCAGAATTTGAACGGTTTTCCGGAACAGATTATGTTCGAGAACTGAGGTACCACTATCTTCCAACCTCCCTGCTGCCTTGTCCCTCTTCCTTATGGTAAGCTGTTGAATTAGCAGGCCGCCGCAACTGGATCTCACTCTAACAAATGTATTATAAATGAAAGTATAATAAATGCTGTTGGTCTTTATGACTGTTTGAGGTTCTTCTAGGTGTGAAAATACTTGCTGTCCATACAAGTGACTCAAAAGCCCTTAAAGAAACTTGCAGGCTGTTGTAATCAGTTCAGATCAAGACTTCAATGCAGCCTCAAGTGTTACGACAGGACCATTTCAAATGTTAAAATTGACAAGATGGTGTTGCGCATCATCTGGTTCTTTCTGGGTTCATTGCAGGCTAGCAATTTACTTAGCAGTGGGCACTGCCATTTATATTTCACGTGTGTTTTATAAATATCTTGAGGAGAAGAAGAAACGATTCGCTGCTTAATATTGTTGCTCCCAAATGATCTCTGCCTTATAGAATAACTTTCTGGGCTACACCCTCTGGGATCAAGGAACCATTTAAAGTCTCTGAAATTCAGTGTTTTAACAAGGATTTAATTACAAAGGTAAGTGTATGCACCTGCTAAGGCATTCCTAATTATTTGATAATGGTGCAATCTTTCTCAATACAGCCAGACTTTGTGGTGGTAAGCTGCACTAATGAAGCACACTGAGAGAACAAATTCCCCCAATGTTGGAGAAGCTTATTTAATTTTTTTTTTTAAAAACCCAAAATAAACTTGTGTAAAACTGCTTTTATATCAGTCAGTTGCCATGCCATGGTTTTTAAATGATAAAACTCGCCTGCACAGTCCACACTGGTGGTAAATCAAGGTCAGTTTACAGGAGCCTTGTAAAACTCCTTTGAATAATATCATCCTCTCACCTCGCAGATTCACACATTTTAAGGCATCGTGTGTGTGCCTTTTGGAAGTGGCATCTAGAGCTGCTTGCTGACTTGGAAACAACTGACAGTGGTACTCCTTTGATAAAACAGAATCCCCTTTCTGCCAGCCACTCTGCCTACGATTGCATGGACTTGGTTGGTAATGCATTTATTTCCCTTTCACAAACTCACACCCTGGGCTGCTGTCCATTGAATGCTCGCTGACAGTTTGCTATTGCAAAAAGCCAGGAGCTAAACTGTAGCATTACAATTTCATCATTCCAGGCAAACAGGAAAAAAACAACCCCAAAACATGGGGGAAGGCAGAGGGAGGCGACTCCATAAACCAGATGGATTCCAATACCCTTGTCAAAAGCTATGCTGATCATACAGGGCTTGTTTTCCCCAGTAACCTAAAACATGGTCACATTTAAAAAGCAAAGGCATTTGACAACATCAGTTCCATTACTGCTTCCAGTCATCTGCTTTATTGGATTTTGAAGGAATTTAGCCAGAATGCTCCATTTCCACTAGAATGTTATTAAAACAACTTTGCCGTTTGGTCAGAAACTCAACTGTAGGCAATTTCATTCTACAAAGAGGATTTCTGATCCTGTTCTCTGTTATACTCATTTACTTTGCACATCATTTAAACAAACAAAAAAATACAGACGCAGCTCTGCAGAAGGAGGAAGCAAAGTTCGACAAAGCATAATAATGCAGAGAGAGAGACTGCAATCTTACACCTTAGCCATGCATAAAGGCATTGTAGTCAATGAGACCTATTTGTATGTAACTGATGGTGGAATTACACACTAAAAGTGCAAAGCTGAGCAAGTTAAATGTGTGCATTATTAAAACTGATGGGACTCGCAGCTGAACTCTGTACATGCTTCCTCAGAAGCAAGTCCCACTGTGTTCAATGGGGCATGCTACTAGGTTAAGTGTGTATAGGAGTGCAGCCTTAAATATACATTTAGACTGCAGTCTTGTGCACACCTTCCTGGAAGTAATCCCACCAAACAGTGTTCATGGTGTGACTCTCTTCTGAGTCATGAGGTTGCACGGTTAAGCACAAGACCCGTTATTTCATAGCACCTTAGCAGCCTGATCCTATTCATAGCTAGCAAGGGAAAGTCCATTTATATCAGTGAGTATTGCAGAGTTGGAGTCCAACAACGTTGGTTTTCTCACCTGGCACAGAGTATATAGATGTGAGGTAACTAATATCCCATTTTAATGTATTTGAGTTCCATCTGGATTAAACATGACCTCCTTATAGCAAAGGGGAATGTCAGCCAGTATTAAGTCAGATTTCATTCATTCATTCATTCATTTTATTGCTATACTGCCTTCTGTTTTTCAGGAAAAAAATCTCAAAGTAGTTTTTTTTTTTTTACAATCTACATTAAAATATCAAATAAAACATTATACAATAAAGCATTACAGAAGGTCAGGTATGCATTCCAAGCAGCCTAATGAACCAAATAAATCAATATTATCTTAAATATTATAAAAATAAGACATTACAGAGGATGTATACAATACACATTGAATAACACCATGAACCTGGCCCGGTAGAAAATCAGCAACTAGTGCAGATCTCTGAGCACAGGTGTTGGGTAACCTGTGGGCTTCTGGACGTTGTTGGACTCAGACCTTCATCAGCCCCAGCCAGCATGGCCAATAGCTAGGGATGAGTGGAGTTGTAGTCCAACATCTGGTGAGCCACTTGCTCCCTATCCCTAGTGTGACGATACTGACATGGACCAATTGATGGTTTGACTCAGTGGAGGGCAGCTTCCTATGCTCCTCCAAGTAGAACCACAGCCAGACTTTGTTGGATGTGGGCATCAGCCATTTGGTGATTATCAGAGATCCCCCTGAGGTGGGGAAAAGTAGATTTAGTCATTGGGACCCAAATTTCTAACAGTGAGTGCTTATTTCTCCGTAACTGGAGGACTTTAACTGTCTTGAGTAGTATGGCACCAATATATTTGTAATTTATATAACTTGGTTTATCATGCTATAACTGATTTAAGAGAGCCATACCCATGCTTGTGTCAATGTATTCATGAAGAGGGAGGGGGACTGAAACAGAATCACTTGCTTTGCGAGGCTAGGAAATCCAAATGGTGAAGTCAATCTCTCCATACAATTCCTCAGTGTCCCAGACATCTCTGTTATTAATGTGACTCGGGGTGCATACTGCTGATAATTACTGTTAGCTGGAATAATTAATAAGAGTAATTGCTTAGTACAAAAAGGGGAGGGGGAGCCCGGGGAGGGGATAAAATAGGCTAGAGAACAGAGAGGCTCCCTGAGTACATTTTATGTAGACAGGATGTTCAGCAGAAAGCATCCTGAGAATAAGAAGTGTTGTCTGGATGCCAAGGACAAACGCGCGGAGTTAGAAGTCAAAACCAGATAAACTTATCTTGAAATGCAACAGGGAGGAACCGACCATAGGTGGCATGGAGAGACAAACTCTAGAAATAGCAGTGAGAAATAGATCAGCATGTTAGGGATGGAGACTTGGAAGTGGGTTGTAAAATCAGAAGGGAAACTTACTAGAGCACAGCCTACCAGTTCAGAAGACAACCTGAGGAAGAAACTGGGGGAAACGTTGAAAAACATTGACTGGTCTTCTTTGTGTGTAGGTGTGTGTTCTGCAACATGTTGTTAATGCAGTAATACTTACATTAGTGGTAGTTTTATACTGGACCATCCACACATGGTTCTGCTCTGTTAACTGTTCTGCAATCGTGCTTCAGCAACGCTGCCACATTGTTGCCTGGAGGGGAAGTACCACAATAGACAGACAAAAGCACCACACACTTCCGGAACTTTTGTTTCCAGATTTCAGCACAAAGATATGGGACATGCACTGCTGGGAAATAAAGCAGTATGGACACTCTGAAACTTTTGCAGGCACAAACAGTATTGAAAGTGGGTATTGCATGCACCCACCTCAACTAGGACAAATAATCATGAATGCACAATAAAAAGTGTGTCTAGAGAGACCCTAAAACTCCCCAACTAGGATGGAATGTAACAACACTGGAGGATATAGAAATTGATGGTGTTATTAGCATTAATGAAAACTAAACTTCAGTTGTTGAGTTGGCTTACTAACTCCTATACACTCACACCAGTTAGAGTATGGGGGAAATAGGGCAGAAGTTTTACCGTAGTTCCAGGACCGTCACTTATAACTCTGGTACAACACCATCCTTTTCCCCAAAATAAAAACAGATTATATAATGTGAAGGTATGGAAATCACACCATTTATATTACTTGAAATATTATTATACATTCTCTTACAGTATTGACTAGAAAATAATCAGATTTCATGGCTGTTAAGATATCGATTGAGATTTTTTCTTACAAATAAACAGATTAATAATGAAGCTAACACATTATGAAAAGATAGTCATTATACTATCACTTATTACTAAGGGATTAATTTTCCTTTTATACAAAACCCATATTGCGAACCAATTTTGCCCCCAACAAAATCCCAGAAAGCTGGTGGGAATTAACATGAGATATAAACATTGAAGAGGATAACTAGAACGATGTATGGACAAAAGCACCATATAAGTCTCCGTCAGCAACTAGTAGGGAATTTTTACAAAAAAATTGTGCATGGATGGTATTTAACACTAAGGTACCAATCTTATATAAAGCTCAATACGCCTCCATTATGTTGGAGAGGATGCCAAATTATAGGTACTAACCAACATATGTGGTGGAAATGTCCACAAATAGAACAATTTTGGAAGGAAGCTTTTAAAGAGATATCTAAGATTACAGCTCATACAATCCCAATAACCCCAGCATTAGCTAGCCTTACTTAATTTAAATACTTCAGAGATGGATGAATTAAGAAGCAAGAAATTAACAACAGCAGCTAGAATGACTTGCGGAATGCTCTCCCCAGGGAGGCTCGCCTGGTTCCTTTGTTACATATCTTTTGGCATTAAATAATAGCCAGAATGTGGAAAACCTTGCAATTAATGAATATTGATATAACTGGGGTAATTATGGCAAACAGCCATAATGGAAAAGCTGTCACAAAAATTTATGGTGGCCAGGGGAGAGAAAAAACAAGGTCAGTTTTACACTGTATGGTGTGATTTTATTAAATAATGTATATAAACGAAGCAACACTTGGATGAGAAATACCTACAACATATATTGCAATATGGCATAGATAACCAGGAACTACTCATTAGCACACTCCCGTTACTCTGTACTTTCCAAATTGATTTACTGAAGAATTCATTTTACTGATTTACTGTAATCTTCTCATTATTATGTACTGTAAAATAATGTGTTTAGCATTTTATCCACCCACCCTGTAACCCATTTTTTGTTAGTCATGTCATGTTTTATTATTTATGTGTGTGCAATTTTGTAACAACCATTTAAAAAGAGAAAAAAGAAACCAGCCTACTGTACAATAAGAAAAATTACATTCACTTTTGCCTCTGGCCCCTCCCACCACCCCCTGGAAAGTTGCCCAGAAATGAATGAAAAATATTTCCTACTCTCGTGTTACCTGATCAGAAAGTCTGAAAAAGGCTTGCTTATTAGAAGAATTACTTTTCTTTCTCTCTCTTTTTTTTAAATCTATATGTCTTGGTATCAGCTCCTTAACTGACTGCAACTTCTATTGTTTGAGAAAGAGAAAACAATTGTTTCTATTCTTTCGCTTTATATATTATGTTCCTTACTGCCTCACATTTGCTCATTCACACAGACATCCATTCTTGATGCAATCCCTTCTAATCTTTCCTGACCATAGATATCATATGAATCAGCATTTTGTATGAACCGGCACTCCAAAGATACACTGTTGCTGTGATTTCCATGACTGCAGCAGCTCCAAAAAATAAACTTCAGCAGGAGTGTATCCATCAAGAATGAGGGCCAAGTTTCATGCATCAACGGCTTCTATTGATTGGGTGGAGATTATTTTCCACAGGGAATAATCTTCCAGTGATATCCCTGTGCCGAAGCCCTGTGTGTATCTCTAAGCCTAGCAGCTTGACCAATTCAGATCATTTTACTGGCGTTTTATTGATGTTACAGTAATTTTGCATGTTGTATACCTTCTTGAAGTATTTTTTTTTGTCAGTAGGTTCTATAAATAAGTTAAATAAATAATTAAAACCAGAGAATAACTGCATTTAACATTTATTATTTTTATGGCACTGTAAAGAAATGTCCCTGATCCAGACTAGTTACAGTCTCAATGTACAGATCTTGAATCAAAAGAAGAGAAACGAAAGGGAGAGTTATAATCATCATGTCAATAGGAAACATGTCATTAAGAAATATTGAATATCGTGCAGCATTTCAACATCTCTGTAGGAATATGACTGAATAAGATCTCTCAAATATTCCAGATGACCAAATGTAAAGCAGTTCTTTTTGTGGGGTGAGAGAAATCAACTAATGTCATTATGTTCCTAATGGCGACACAAGGTGAAAGGTTTTCTAGCTGTTCTACAAGCAACAGGAATCAGTCAGGGAGAAAGTTAGCTGACAAAGCTGCAGGAAATGAGAATGAAGTTGACTATGATCTTTCTTCCTCCTTCCTTTCAAATGAGGTATTGTTCTCTGAGCACTTCAAACTGAGCTTTGAAAAGGATGATACAGTTAACTAAAGGTCAGCTTGTGTCAGGGATACTCTGCCAAAAGAGGAAATTGCTTAAGGAAACTAAAATTTAGTCTGACCTAGAGGAAGTGATGCTGAATGTTGAGAAGATACCTAAAATGAAAGCTGTGATTTATTACGGTCATAATAAAACAAAGTGATGTCTTTGAAAACAAGACTCTTTTTTTAAAAAAAACCTCCAACAACAACGTAGAAGGAAATATATACGAAGTAGAGGAAAACAAATGCACTTGAATCACTCTGCACTTGCATCTTTCTCCTGTTCAAGGTTGATCAATAGTGCAAAAACACACAGATAAAGGATACTGGCACTCCTGAGCACTCATGGTGTTAAGAGATAACAGAGGTTTCCTGGCTAACCCTCTTCAGTCTTGAACAGGTTGCAGTGCATGGCAAAAGACCATATTTACTGTGGAGTTTTGGACGGCTCGCGATAAAGTGCCACATGGCAGTCTGCTACTGAAGCTCAAAGCAGCGGGAGCTCCAAAGCGGAGTGGGGATAAAATTTACAAAAACTAAACAAAACAAAACACGGTAGCTGAAAAGCAGCACCCCACTAGAGAGAAGTGTTGAGTGTAACCCCCACAGGGAGCACGGCGAGGACATTTAAGAATTTCATATCCGCATGATTAACTCAGATGAAGAGGCCAGCTGCAAACTTTAATTTCTCGATAGCACAAAGGTTTGCGAGTAAGTCAAATATGCATATAGGGCAAATGTTGTGAGGGTTCTAGGCTTACAGGCACGGAAGTGTCAACAACAGTGCTGCTCAGGGTTTATCGATGCCTCATAGTTATTGGACACAATCTGTTTCCTCGACAATTTTCCTTGGTGACAATTAAAGCAACAGCAAGGGAAAGAGTCTGTCTCTCTCCATCTAAGAGCAAAACTGCCAACAGACCTATAAATCACAGGAACTGCTTCATATCCAGGAGAAGAACAAATTATTCTAAGCATCAACTATGAAGCTAAATGAGGGGGCTTGCAAATATGTCACTCAAGATGAAAAACTATTCCTGGGTCTACAACCAGCTCTTTTGCATGGCTGCTTCTCAGAAATATACCACTCTGGAGAAAGGGATCTACAGCGTGGCTATAATCCCATTGTATTCTCTTTTATCTCTCAGGGGCAAAAAACACCCCACCAAATAAATGCCAGGAATGTCAGGCAACTGGGTGCAAGGAAGGCAGCCCTTTGATTTAGGTCACAGCCATAAGTGGTTCCTGGCATAATCAAGCCAAGTTAAGGGTTGGCACTAGAAGCAATTATTTCTCATCCCCCTCCCCCCCCCCCAACACTGTGGTGGCAAAGGCCAAGTAGAAGGGAAATGGTATATACAAAAAAGAAAGAAAAAACTTAAGGCAGAAGTCAGGGAGGGGGTCACATTCCCAGCTGGAAATGAAATCTTCTCCACATGGCTGAAAACCAAGATCAGCAGCAGCAGCAGTGATGCCATCTGCCCTCCCAAAAGACCAAAGCCCCAGGGAATTTCAGGAGCCAGCCTGGCCCATGGAGGGATAGTTTACACATCTGTGCACCAGATCTATTGAATCTGGTCCACTATCTGCATGGACATTGGGGGTGGGGCTACACAATGCATTAGCCAAAGACAATAATCAACAACCACATTTACAATACAAAAAAATAAAATAAATCTGACTCAAGTAAGACCATTATGCACAAATGCAGGTGAAACCTGAAGGGATGCAGGAGGCATTAGCAAACTACAATGGGGAGTGAGACTATGTGGCTTAATTTGTATTCACATGTACCTCTTTTTAAGGAGTAAATGACCACTGGGTATGTCTTTCGACAAGGACTACTTTACTCGAAATTCCTTCAAATGTTAATTTGTGTTTACATATGTAAAACGGGCTTCTTCCCAAATGTTTTTGTTTCCAAAATTCTATGGAAGCAGAGGGGGAAGTTCTGCAAGGTCCAATTTGCATGATATTTGGGGAGCTGGGTAGGAGGTGAGGAGCCAGTTCTACCACTTTTCACCTGGAAGTTGGCAGCAGCAAGTAAAAGGTGGTGGCGGGTGGGAGAAAGAATACCTACACATCTACAATTTAGTTAGTAAGTGCAGCCATAGTTTCAATCTGATTTTGTGTATGCATATTTATTTATTTATATTTCCCCCCACGCCACTCAATATATAAAATCTCTAAGCTGTTTACGTCCACAGAACGGAAGATGGCAGGATCCCCAAGGAAGCGCTCTACGGGGAGCTGGCTTCTGGCGCTAGACCAACTCTGTGTTACAAAGATATCTGCAAACGTGACATATGAAGGTGGGCAACTTTAACCACTTTTTCATTGGCATCTATCTGTCTTGGGGAAGAACAGCAACTAATCTGTTTATATGAAAACAGTGAAAATACAGCAATAAATTTTTGTTTAGAAAAACAGATAAGAACAAGGCAAGGCTGCCTCATCCCTTATATCTCTGCTTGACCACCAAAGGAGACAACTTCTAGGGGCCATTTGCCCCTCCCCCATAAAATATTTAAATTGACTGGGCCTCTCCAAAGTTAATGGGAATTGCCATTCAAATGGTGTGGGTGATTGATTATGCAGGCTTACCTGCTCCCCATATTTTATGCAAGTTGGCACCCCTGCTGACCCCTGAGGTCTTGGGGGGAGTCACTACTAGTGACCCCCCATGACTTGGGTGCACAGCTCATATCCACCAGGCATTTAGTATGGTGGGCATGAAAGTTAAGAAATTCCCTTCCTGTTGAGGTCAGACAGGCCCTTCTATTGAACCTCAAGAGCTTATTGAATTAAAAACAAAACAAAAATCCACAAGCTTTTAAACTGAATTCTGATTTTATAGCTTCAACCCATTTTTATTTTCTTTGTATTGAGTTTTTAGCTCACTGCTTAGAGATGATTGCAATTAGATGGTACGTAAATTGTCAAATTACAAATAGATTGTCAAAACAAATAAAATTGAAGCAGTGTGCAAAAAAACTTAAGAGTCGGACTCCCAGGGAAGCTTGTGTAAGCATTTGTTTTAAAGAGGCATTTTAAAAGCCATTGCTATCTCTACCTTTGAATTACCCCAGGAAGGGCATTCCAGAGGGTGGCTGCTACCACTGAGAAGGCCCGCTTCCATGATGTCACCAAGTGACAAGCCGCTGACTGTGGATTATGTGGGCAGTAGGTGAAATGAACCTTCTGATGGACACATTTTGATGCTGCCATAGTAAGGTGGGAAGCTGCTTCACAGTGGACCAGACCATTGGTCCACGTAGACTGACAGGCATTTGCTCTCCAGTCTTTTCCAACCCTGACAATGATAGGGATTGAACCTAGATTGGGACATTTTGCATGCAACGCTTATGCCTTACTACAGACCTACTGGCCATTTCTAAAACCAAGGATGTGGGGAGGAAGACATGGCGGGGGGGAGGCGGAGGTAGACATTCTTGGCCTATATTACTGAACAGTCCAGGTTTGTTTCCCTCATCCCCTGTACTAAGAACCTAAATTTGCAAACTGATGTATGACAGCCCCATCCCAAGTACAGTATCAATTTTATATGAATGGTAGCATCAAGGGAAGAAGGTGGCAGGTATTCATTGTGTCCTTTGTGGGAAACAGTGTATATGTCAGAAGAAGAAGGAAAGAATAAAAATGACACTTCCTCGCCCTTATTGGGAAGGAACAAAAGAAAATAAACAAGGATTGTTTCATTCTCCCACAGAACGCAGGCCAGGCAGTGTAAATATATGTACAGTCTTTTTTATCTTTCCTTCAGACACTTCATCTCATGACACAAGTTTGATGTTCTGGACAACCTGTAGTGAGCATCACAAAAGCAGGAAATAAAATGCAGGCATCAAGTGTGTGCATGAAAGATCCAAGAGGATTTACAGTTATGTGAACTGCGAGTTTAACGGGAGAGAAGCCTTTTCCGGCACATAGGTAGGTGTATAGCTTCGGAAACTTCCCCCCTCTTTTCCAAGGCTGTCCCTTGCCAGCTATCTCAGTAATGGCATAAGCTGGGTAGCAGAACATTCTGTTGAGACTTGTCCCTCACAAGTCCCCCTGAAATGAATGTGAGTTAACCACCAGCACATTTGTCAGCAACATCACATGGCTCCAAGAATTCAGTGCATTGTGAGCTAGGAACTAAGGACACAATTGTGGCGGTACTCACTGAAATGTGTGCAACTGAAATTCACTATTCATGTTTTGATACCTGGAGCAAAATGCAGGTGTCCTGCATCGTATACAATGCAGGACACATAGCTATACATACTGATCAACCCCTCTGTTCACATTGATTTTTTTTATTTAAAAAAATAGCCACTGTTGGCTCTATAACTGATTTCATGGAGGAAAACCATGATGCCTATGTCCTTTCTCCACAGTAGGAGGCAGTGTGCCTTTGCACAGCAGTTTCTGGGAATCTTAAGAGGAGGGAGTGCTGCTGCACTCATGCCTTCACATAGACATCTGGTTGGCTACTGTGAGAAAAGAATGCTGGGTGAGATTGGCTTCTTCTTCGCCGTTTTTTGTTTAGAGTTTGAGCAGAGCCCATACGCAAAATGTGCAGTCTCTCTCTTATTATGGAACATTCAGATGCCTGGGGTTATTCTGTGCATTCCACGCAGGACAAACTGGAATGTGTCCAGAGGAGGGTGACAAAAGATGGAGTTGGGCCTGGCGGAATCTGACGAGGAAAGGGTGAAGGAATTGGGTGCGCTTAGCTTGAAGAAGAGATGATTAAGAAGTGATTGCCATCTTCACATATTTCAAGGGCTGCCACGCAGATGATGGAGCAAATTTGATTTCTCTTGTTCCAGGGGTCCCAAAGCAAAAAGGCTCAAATAACAGGATAAAGGACTTAGATCAGAGGTTACAAAACTACCCCCTGGACCCCCTGCTGAGAGTCTTGGTGGATCACTTAATGATCTGTATGCCTGTCATAGAAATTGTAATGTACTGTGCTAGATACTGTATAGTTTTGATTGCATTTTTCCAAACATATAATGGACTACCTAAATGAGGCTTCTCAGTGCCTGTTTAAAAATACCGGTACTTTTAAACTCTTTTGTTTAGGCAAGCCATTCCAGAATTGCAGATGATGATGTGCTTTAATCTCTTTTTAATCTCCTGTTATTTTTAATCATCTTTTAAGTATTTTTAACCACTGGTTGTTACCTGTTTTTTAACTGACAATGTTAAATTTTTTTGTAAACTGCTTAAAGGTTTTATTGCAACCAAATGGTGTGAGTATCTACCGGTATATCTATATCTATATATGGACAATTAAATAAATAAGTGAACAACCTTCAGTAATTTTCATCTGGTTCACTCTCCAAGGAAATGGAAAACCTATTTGGTTATACCTTTTGCATAAATTCACTAGCCAAAAGTGCTGGAGAAATGCTGTGATTTATAATGGACTGTATATATTCAAGGACATTGGAGACAACGCGTTGGTTTCGGGCAAGGGACTATGGGGACATTTTAAACATGACTTTATATGAGTGCAATAATCAGAGTGGTGCTCACAATGAAGGGGGGGGGGAGACCTCAACAAGTGTAAATCAGATGACCACTTTAAAAAGATTAAAATGTCGATGGATGCAGAAGTCCTAAAAGGATTCCATGGAGACATTAAAAAACCCCAGTAACTTCTTAGTAAGGCAGGTACTTCTAAGATATTAGCCAGGGATTCTGTCATACATATAAAAGCCCCCCCCCCCATTTTTATTATCCTGATCTTGTACAGTTAGTAGCTACATGTTCTAACAAGTGTATAGTCACAATCCTCATGACGCTTACTCCAGAATAAACCTGATGAAAAAAATTAACATTTGAAACTAAATGATGCCTCCCAAAACAGAATTTTTTCTCTTACTGAAATCAGTGTTAAGAAGAAATATGATTTTTAAACAATATAGTCCACTGTTTGTAGAAAAGGTTGGTATTTAGATATTTAGGCTGGAATCCTGAGCACACTTACTTCTGAGTACAGAAGTAAGGACTGCAATGTTTCAGTGTTAACAGAATCCCTGTCTCTTTCTATACCTGCCTATTCCTTGACAAAATGATGTAATGCAGCACACCCTGTCCTAAGTACCCACAAATCCTCAGTTTAGATGGACCATTTCATTGTCATGAGGCTTCAGGATGATCACAACTGATCTTGGAAGGTTCTGTCTCATAACAAATACAGTGATACCTCTGGTTACGTACTTAATTCGTTCCGGGGGTCCATTCTTAACCTGAAACTGTTCTTAACCTGAAGCATCACTTTAGCTAATGGGGCCTCCTGCTGCTGCCGTGCCACCACAGTGCAATTTCTGTTCTCATCCTGAAGCAAAGTTCTTAACCTGTGGTACTATTTCTGGGTTAGCGGAGTCTGTAACCTGAAGCATCTGTAACCTGAAGTGTCTGCAACCCGAGGTACCACTGTATGGGGGTGAAGGGGAAGGTTGTTTGTCAGTTCTCTGACTTCCCAGTGATTCACAAATTACTTTGTGTCTTGGTGTGCTCATCTGTGTTTGTACTCCTGATGTAACACAGACGTGTATGATGCTTGGAGAACATGCTGAGGTCCATGGCTAGTGAGTGGGGCCTGATGAACCTTACGACACACATTTTAAGGGCTACTGTTACATTATTGTGGCAGATACTAAGGATCATATACTTAAGAGGTTTAAAGTACATATCCAGAATGGTAAAGAGATTCATGTGACAGGAACACTGTGTTACCTACAGAGGCTAAAGCCCTCAGAGAGCTGTCTGGAACAGCAATAGACACAAGGATTTATGACAAGGAACAGCAATTGCAATATCTAGTGCTAAACATTTAATCTAAGGTTACAGTTTTTACTTCGGATCAGAGCTGAAGTCAGCAGAATTAAATCTTCAAGTGCATTTCAGCAACCCTAAATCCTTCGGATACTGTTAACAGTGGCAGACTTCCAAAACACATTTCTTTAATAAGACAGTAAAATATAAAGTTATCTTCCTCAAGGAGGGGGGCGGGGAGAGGCCTGATGGGGGAATGAGAAAAAGAAAACGCCACCAAACTGTGTTCATCACATTTGGGCCTTTCTTGCATTTATTTCTACCACCCCCCTCAATTCTTTGTTCTTAACATGTTTTTCCTTCTTTGATAAATCAGAGAGAGATATTTTATGAGGTAAGAATGACTTTCCCTTTCTTTGTTTTTCCTTGTAGGTTGGAAGAGGATAAGAATTTGCCAGTCGCTAGGTAGCCAATTGTCCCCAGGCTATCAAAAGGGATTCAGCAGCTGTTACCTTCTTTTTCTTGCTTAACATAACTTTTTGTTCACCTGCAGCTAAAGCAAATTTATGCGGAGCATACTGGGATGTTGTTCAAGTCCCCAAGGCAACTCTATTAGCTTTCCCAAGAGCTCCATTAAATGCTTATTAAAGCAAACAAACAACAAAAAAGAAGAAATAACTTTCAGATAATGGTTCAGCATTAAACCTGTAAAAGCATGGGAAGACAGAGGAATGGCCAGAAATGTCATCCTTAAGAATCCCTTTTGTGTAGCAAAATTACAGCAGGCATAGCAAGGGTGATCACCCACTGTTTAGCTAGCCCTGCAGGATGTAACGGGATGTAAAGGACTGAGCATCTTTGATTGCTCAGCTTTTGAGGACCTGACTTGACCCATGGATGGCCAAAGAGAGTAATTGTTTTTTTTAAGTTTTATGCCCTTGGAGTTTTTTGTGTGAGATACAGAAAGAGCCTCTGCTTCTTGTGTTTAACAGCTAACCTGTAAACCATATGTTCTAGCAATGGAAGTGATAGTGGGCTACGATATCCAGGGGACCAGGAAGATACAGAACAAATCCTTCTTCAGCCAGAGACCTTTTGTTTAACACTGTGCCAGTTGCTTTCTCAGCCTAACCTACCTCATGGGGTTGTTGTGAGGAGAAAATAGATGGAGGAACCTAGTACATTGCCCTGAGCAAGGGTGCCAACTTGAATAAAAATATGAGGGGGCCAGGTAAGCAATGCCCAGCGTAATTGATCACATGATGCGGCACACACACACATACACACCATTTGAATGGCAATGCCCATCAACTTTGCAGGGCCCGCCCCCTCATATATTTTATTGGGAGGACGAAGGCACCTCAATCACTAGGAGTTTGCTCCTATGGTCCTGAGCCACTCTGATAACGGGAAAAATAAAGTCCCACTTTTTACTTTTTGATATTGAGCAAATCACTGTTCTGTCCTTGTCTATCTAGAATATACAAGACTCCACCCCACTTGGGGGGTGGGGAAGCAGTTTGCAAGTGAAAAGTGCTATGTATATTGGGGGGCGGGGAATTGCACTGGCAGTTAGCTTTCCAGTACCGCTGCAATCCTATACCCAGTTGTCTGGGGGGAAAGCTCTACTGAACCAGGTTCAGCATCACCATTCTTTCTCCAGCAATTTTCATAGCAGATACTTCCAGTGAATGCTGAGAATTACTGCAAGCCAGGGTGGGCAGGTGTTGTTGGCAACAGCCCTCTAACACCACTCACGTTCTCCTCGCCCCAAGACCTGGTCCAGCATCCGGGTGTTTACATTGACATCTCTCTCTCCCTGTCATCAGCAAAGCTTAATGTATAAGGTAAAATGTCTGGAATGAGAGTGAACACATTATTGCAACCCCTTCATTAATATTTGGAGGAAAATCACTTTGCATGTGCTCAGAGACATTCCATTTCATTATTGTTGTGACAGCAGAAGCTTGCCTTCTTAAGCAGATATATCATTGTCCAAGCTGATCCACGTTCTGGCTCTCCTTGGACAGATGCTTTAGATTCTATGCATTATATGCAATGCAAATGCATGAACATAAGGCTGGGTGAATGGGATTACTATGATCAGATTTGCTAAAATGTTGATGGCTATGACTTTTAGTTCCATCTGTGGGCTCTTTTGCATTCTTCAAACAACAGACAAGAGAGTCTGGCTAAGCAGGGTAGCTTTGCTCTGTGTTGCTCTTAAAGTGCTACTGTTCTTCTTTTATTCCTCTTAAATAGGCATAGGCAAACTCGGCCCTCCAGATGTTTTGGGACTACAATTCCCATCATCCCTGATCACTGGTCCTGTTAGTTAGGGATGATGGGAGTTGTAGTCCCAAAACATCTGGAAGGCTGAGTTTACCTATGCCTGCTCTTAAAGATTAAAAGGCAACTGAAATGTTTCCCGAATCCCATTTATTTGTGAAGGCTAATTATGACTCTGAAATATTGGTTGTGCGAACCAGAAAAATAAACTGGCAAAGCAATGCCCCATCAAGTACAAAACCACAAATTTTGATTTTAAGTGTTCAAAATTCCATTGCATCTATAACAAAGGGATAAGTATCCGTCTCCCCCCACCAGATTTTAATAGCCTTAATTTGTAAGAGGCTCACAGAATATATGGGTGAACCCCCCCCCTTAATTCTTGCTGTTAAATGATACAGATCTTATCAATCAATCTTCATAATAAAGATTGGCTATGGAGATGGGAAGCTAAGCAAGGGGCAAGGTGGCAATTTGTTTTGATCCATCGCTTTCAAAATAAAGATTGCTTGGCCTTGCTTTTACTGAGGTAGCACACAGACAGATTTCCTGGAGTCACCATCATTAGCAGTTAATAGGGGCTGCTGCAAGTTTCAAACTGGAGTACATTTGTGTTTCTTTCCCTGCCAGGCCCCTGAGACCTTGGCCATTGGACAGCAGTGTCGAGAGCCCCTTAACTGCTGCTTAGGTAGACCTCCTAATATAATTTCGCTTTTCACAGTTCTTGTAAAACACACATCGCTCCTTCCCTGCTGCGACTCTGCAGATTTCTGAATGATAACAAGGCAGAGAATTTACAATTGACTTGAGGTGCTTCTTTGCTATGGAACCCCCTCCTGCCTTGTCAAATGGAGTTGAAAAACAAGTCCCTTTATCCGGAGTTGTCATGCCCGACTTGGCGAGGCATAAAATATCCGGGTGCATCCTTTTTCCTACTGTAGCTTGTACTACAACATATTTCTGCTCAACTTCTATCTAGGCATGACATTTGCGATTCACATTGATTCCCCCCTTGTCCCTGTATGCCATGCGCTGCCTTCCATAGCTGAATAGGTCTTTGGCATCCTCCCCACCTGTAGCAGCTCTTTGAGCAGCTGTTGGACCTCAGGACCAGTAACCGTTTAGTGTCTGGCGAGCAGCGTGGTCAGCACCCATACTTACCTTATCCTCTGTCATTTTAGTGTAGGCTTGAGTTTATTTTGTTTATTGGTGTTGAGTTTATTTTGTTTATTGGTGCATTCTAGTTTGTTGTACCTTGTGGTTCCATGCTGAAGGGTGGTGTAGAAATATATAAGTAACAAAATAAATGGTAAAAAAGGGACCCCTGACCATTAGGTCCAGTCATGGCCGACTCTGGGGTTGCGGCACTCATCTCGCTTTATTGGCTGAGGGAGCCAGGGTACAGCTTCCGGGTCATGTGGCCAGCATGACTAAGCCACTTCTGGCAAACCAGAGCAGCACACAGAAATGCTGTTTACCTTCCTGCTGGAGCGGTACCTATTTATCTACTTGCACTTTGACATGCTTTCGAACTGCTAGGTTGGCAGGAGCAGGGACTGAGCAACGGGAGCTCACCCCGTTGCGGGAATTCGAACAGTCAACCTTCTGATCGGCAAGTCCTAGGCTCTGTGGTTTAACCCACAGCGCCACCCGCATCCCTAGAATAAATGGATTCAGGGCAATTCCTCATCTGCACATTTAAAGCAGTATTATGCCACTTTAAACTGCAAAAGAATTCTGGGAACTGTAGTTTGCCAAGGGTGTTGATAGCTGGCAGGACACCCACTCACAGAGCTACAATTCCTAGAGTGCCCTGAAAAGAGGGATTGATTGTTAAACCACTCTGGGAATGATGCATGCTTTGCTCCCTCAGCTGAGATCCTTTTACTAAGGAAAGTATTGCATTGCCCTCATTGTGGAAAGATACTGGGGGTGGGGCGATACTTTGCGGTATATGTGGGGCACATTCTCTGAGCTCAGCTGAATAACCTCCCACCACTGACAACCTGCCACTGACTCTCTCCTTCAGCTGGGATCTTCTTGGCTTCAGGAGAGAGGCTAAAATGGCTATCCTTTGAGCAAACTCCATGGAACCAGAAAGAGTCAGTGGCAGTTGGAGAGGAATGATAAATACAAGAGTAAACATGTTAGTGTTTACTCTGGCCCCAGCGCACTTCCACTGCTGGGCTTTAAAATAAAGTACTCATGATGTTAACTACTATCCATCTGTATCTTGAAGATTCTTGAGAAATACTTCTGTTCAATGCATTTCCCCCTCAAATCTGCTTCCATCTGATTTGAAAATGCAACCCACAGTTAAGTTGGGGTGTGTACAGTTCAGACAGCTGTTGCTCATGCTCAGATGACAGCTTCACTGAATAAGAATAGCCACAGGTATGGGGAGACAAATCAGGTACTGTGCGCCGAGTGGAGACTCCCTGCTCTTTTTCCTAGTGTGTACATGGATGCAAAAATGTGACTTGAAATGCTGCAGCGAAAACAGCCTTGCTGGATTTTAAGACACTAATGTGTATGTAGCTCAAAAGAGGATGAGAAATTGGGCTTGGAGGATATGGGCCTCAAGGCAGGGCATGAAATAAGGGGCAGGTAGGTCCATACATGACCCACCTGTTTATGAATTGTGGATTCACAAGGATTGGTTCCTGCTAGCTCTTATTCAAGCACCGATTCAAAATTTAAAAGGGGTGGATGCTGCAGTCAAGTATGATAGCTCTGCATCCAAGAATACATTATTTACTTGTGATCCCAGAGGTTGGTTATTTCAAGCAGAGAACCACTTTGTACTTAAAGAGGGCCACTAAATAACCCAAGATCAGTCGACCTAAGATCGATCTAGACTAGACTATGCTGAACAGACTTCTGTCTTTTATGACGCTGTGTCTCCACTGGTTTTAGCACAGTTACCCACTGCTACAAGAGAACGGCGTTAAGCCATGGCATTGCAATGTTAAAAGTACAGCACTGCTTCAGCTGAATGAAGTCATGGTCAGCCTCTCAATATTCCGTTGTATAAGGCTAATTGCACTTTCATACATTTGTCCTGTGACCTTTTTACATTTTGGTGACAATAATTCAGTAAAATTAGAGGACACTATTATAGTTTTCATAAAGAGTCCTACCAATATATTCACAACACAGATCTTCCCGCCCCCCGGCCTGTTCTACAAATGAATTATGACATTATTGTGAATGGGAAGAATGATCAAACCAAAAGCAATTCATGTTGTTTTACATGACAATGGTTTTTGATGGATTGATTTAGATTTATTGAACACATTAGATAGGGGTGGAAAACACATTTTCCAGCTGGATGGTCTCATGCGCTTCTGTGCAACCTTTTGAGGGTCATGTGCCAGAAGAAAATAGTGGGTGGAGCAAAGAATGCACATTGTACACTAGGCTAGCATCTGTTACCATACAGATGTATCTTAGTTTGATGGCTTAAAATTAATAAACTTAATAATTTTAAATATCATTTTTTAAAATTTCATTAAAAACAACCAAAAAGTTTAATTTACTGAATTAAGATTGCTGTTTATTTCATTCCAGAGAAGACTGGAATGGCCCAGAGTGCCTTCCATCAGCTTTGACTGGTGGTCCAACTATGCCCGTATCTGGACAGGGATAGCCTAACTACTGTTGGCTATGCTCTGGTAACCTCAAGGTTAGATTACTGCAATGCGTTATATGTAGGGTTGCCTTTGAAGATGGTTCGGAAACTTCAGCTAGTGCAGAATTCAGCAGTTAGGTTGCTTACTGGAACAAGACGGTTTGAGCTTATTACACCAATCCTGGTCCGACTGCACTGACTACCAATTAGTTTCCGGGCCCAATTCAAAGTGCTGGTTTTGACCTATAAAGCCTTAAATGGTTCAGGTCCATAATACCTCAAGGACCATCTTTCCATATGAACCTACTCAGACCCTGAGATCATCCTCTGAGGCCCTTCTTTGTGTGCCTCCTCCTTGAGAGGTCTGAAGGGTGGCAACACAAGAATGGGCCTTCTCTGCAGTGGGTCCCCATCTGTGGAATGCATTCCCAGGGAAGTTCACTTGGCGCTTTCATTATACACCTTTAGGCACCAGGCAAAAACTTTCTTTTTTAACCAGGTCTTTGGTTGATTTGACTGGTTGATGCCCTTTTAAAATGTGGTTGGGGGGTGTTATTGGGTTGTTGTTTTCATTTTGATTATATATTTTGTGGTTTTATATTTTGATTTTGTCTGTGAACTGCCCTGAGACCTGTGGGTATAGGGCGGTATATAAATTCAATAAATAATAATAAAAAGACTTTCTATGTCAAATGTGCTTGTTGCTCAAGTCTCGCTTTCCTTGTTGAAAAAAACACACATTTCAGTTCTGTATGCTGTCCTTACTTTGCTGTTGTATCTGTATGTTTTTCTGTCAATTTTTATTTATATGCATATACCTGCTACACTCACAGCAGAGACTATTAACTTTGCAACTATGTGACGCAAATCAATTTAATCCACAGCTGCAATTTATTTACTGACTGCAACACACTACAGTTCTGCCAATGACAACATGTCTCTATAGTCTTTTGCAATAGACTCATACACACAACCAAATTCTACAGAAAGGGGTATTTGTTTTCCTTGTGGCGCAGAGAAACACACACAGGGTACTTTTTGCAGGTGGCAGTAACTGCTCTGGAGTTACATAAATTAATACTATTAATTCCAAGTTTCCTAAAATGAGATGTTTGACCTCTGGTGGTCGTGTTGGGCGGTGGGGGTGGGCAGCACCAAGGTACAAATGCAATATGTGTCTGTGTTGGGGACTACAGCTGCCTAGCTCTTCTACTGTCATACAAACTTGATTTAAGGCATATTACTATTGCAGGCAGTTGCAACTTAGAAACAGAGCACTCTGAACCTGAAAAAAGCCTTTGCTATACCGGCAGGAAGCTTTTCCAGTCTGAATCCCTAAAGCAGGGGTGAAGAACTTGAGGCCCCCCAGATGTTGTTGGACTCCAACTTCCAGGGACGATGGGAGATGTAATCTAAAAAGATCTGGAGGGCCAAAGGTTAGCCATTGCTGCTTTGGAGAATGGCAGACAGACAGTGTAAGGGGCCTATGCTTATGTAGGGAAATTAGAAGAATTAGAAAGTATTGTGCTGATTTAACAGCATTATTAGCAAAGGAATGTGGGAACCACCCCATTCAAATTTACTCATGTGGCAAACCCCATGTGGAGAACCAGCACGTTAGTAACCCACCAGAAACAAATCTACCTCAGATGAATGACTGCACTGGAGGTAAAAATGGTCTTATTCTGTATGTAGGTAGTTTCTACTTCTGAAGGCTATTTGGAAGCAGACAACTGAGAGGCTCTTATCCAATGGTTCTGTACTATTTTAAAATGTGGAGATTTTATAGCTATTGAAAATTTTTAAAATGTTGTGAACTACTTAGAGGCTTATCTGAAGTATTAAGCAATATACAAACTAAAAGAGAGAAATTGCCACATGAGCAAATTTCAAATAGCCACCAAGTTCTCATGAATTGCTTATCTTGATCCCATACACATGCCTATCACTGGTGCCATTTCCTTTATCCCCTCATATAGGTAAGCTCTCTCATGTA
The DNA here is from genome assembly GCF_964270895.1 of Podarcis filfolensis. NCBI lineage: Eukaryota > Metazoa > Chordata > Lepidosauria > Squamata > Lacertidae > Podarcis > Podarcis filfolensis. Next base: position 47,704,632 of record NC_139603.1, read on the forward strand.
TCGTTGGCCTTCAGCACATGTTCATCGTTGACAGGAGTTATAACTCTGATCATATTCCACAGTAGGGTGGTTAATTCCTGTCATAAGTTTGTATACAAACACACATTAGTAGTTATCGGCTTACAACTACTGTGATGTATGGTGTTATACCAGTAATGTTAAGAGAACTGCATAATCTAGATAATGAGTACTACTGGTGCTCCACTGGTTATATGACATTAATATTGGCAAAGTGGAACATTCCAGCAGTGCTTCTCATTATCACTGTGCTGTACCACTGGTAGTAATGTTACTCCCCTGATATAATCCTCTGAAAACCGTATGTATGACCAATGAAGAAGAAAAATTACAACCGAATTGGCACTTGGTCAAGTATCGGAAGCCCCAAGTAGTTATTACAGCTGCTAATTATCGCCACAGCGTTTTGCCAAGTAAGCAATCCTGACCGGAATTAATGACACCAGTGACCTACCAGTGGTATTATAGGGACTGTCAAAAGAAGCAGTTGTTTATATTGAGGCGTACATGCTGTTCAAAGGAGTGGCACATGGTGAAGCTGTGAGGGGACTAGCATTTGATCAAGATGACAAGCAGTGGCAGATCCCTGCTGCTCCTTGAAACAAAGGCAGGATGACATGTATTTGGTGTCATTTCAATGTAGATTCCGACACAAGCCAATTTATGGTCCAATTTATGTCTTGACTCTTATAGTAAGGCCAAGCAAGCTATAAAATGTAATAAGAATTTCTTCAATCAATGTCCGGAGGAAAAACAAATCACTCAGTTACTGACACAATATTGCATCAACACTCCAGTAAAGTTCTCACAAGTGTGTGACATGCCCCACGGCTACAACAAGCGTGTCGAATAAAAAGCTTGGCACAGAAACATCACCTCCCTAATACAGTAGCCCCTAAACTTTACAACCATTACCAGGTCACTTTCCCCCCGTCCTTGCAGCTCTCCAGTTCATTAAAAAGAACCCCCCTTCTTTCCCCTCCCAGTTTCAAAGTTTTCTTCTTACATCTCTTTTTCCTCAGTGTCACCGTTTCATTACCAAGATAATGCATACTCTAGACAGTTGCCCAACTAGTCTCCACACATGTCTCCCAAACAAAGTCGTGGTGATGCAATATTCATTAGATTCTCGGATTGCTCTGTCCAGCCAGTCAGTGGTTCAGAAAAAGAATCAGGGATTTTCACCCTTCGTTTCCAAGGAGCGTGAGACTGTATCTCACAAAACATTCTTACAGAATGTCTTCCTGTGCCTCCTCTTCTACTGTGCTACAGCTCCATTTAGTGCCTTCCAATTGTGGGCCGTATGGAATTGTCCCCTGAGTTATGTGTCACGGGCTGGGCTTTGGGGCCGAGCAGCAAACAAGGATTAACGGAGTTGGAAGCAGAGGTCTAGTCAGAAGTAGGCAGAGGTAAAGATACAGGGTATCAATGAGGAAAAGGAATCATCTGCTTCGGCAGTGTCCTCACTGAGTGTTCAGACTGAGAAGCAACCTTGCCGTAGGGAGAATTTTTTTGACCAGGTGACCTGTGAGCCTGCTCAGTCATAAGAACACAAGAAAAGCCAGCTGGTTCGGGACAATGGCCCATATAGTCAGCATCCTGTTCTCAACCAGATACCTGCAAGCATCAGAGCACTCCCCACTGTTGTGGATTCCAGCAACTTGTACTCAGATGCATTACTACCTCCAACTGTGGATGCAGGTAAAGGTAAAGGACCCCTGGACAGTTAAGTCCACTCAAAGGCAACTATGGGGTGTGGTGCTCATCTCCTCTTTCAGGCCGAGGGAGCCGGCATTTGTCCACAGACAGCTTTCCGGATCATGTGGCCAGCATGAATAAACTGCTTCTGGTGCAATGGAACACCATGACGAAAGCCAGAGCACAGAGCACAGTTACCATAGCTAACAGACTTTGAGAACCCTCTCCTCCATGAATTTGTCCATTCCCCTTTTAAAGCCATCTAGGTCTTCTCCTCAGGGGGCGCTCTTCATTTTAGATTATTTATCTTTTAACCAGATGTGAACCAAGCAGCCTTTCAAGACAGAGCACTGGCGAGGAATACAATACTTAGAAGCTTAATACAACTCTTCATGCCTCTCTATTTCCTCTCTTGACTCCCCCAGGCCACACCTCTTGCCAACCCCCCCTGCTCCATGCCCTCCTCCAGTGCTTTTCCCTGACTGGAATGTATCTTTACTAAGACCCCTTAGTCATCTGGGTGGAGGATGGAGAGAGATTTGTGCATGTGTAGGCACATCTGACTTTTATATAGCTGAAATGCACCCTAAACCATCCCCATCTACCACTGGTAGGTGGTCCCTGGATGTTTGCCCATGAAGAAATTCACACAGGCTGAAAGATGTTCCTCACCTGCTCCTGAGATGGAAGATGCCTTCAGATAGCAGGCTGTCCTCCAACAGCCTTTCAAGCAGAGGACCGTGCGGCCTGTGAAGTGGAATATATGGCTACCTGAACTCAAGCAATAACCTGGAAGAGGAACTATGGAGCAGGTTCTGAAGGGTAAGAAGCTACCAGAACCAAAGAAGCATTTCTGGCAAAGTCAAAGCTTTTACCGTCATAACTTAAGGCAAACATGAGGTTACTCTGTTACTGCTAGGAAGAAAATGGAAAGGTATGATGCTCTGAAGTTTTCTTTATCAAACTCCAGTGTGACAACTAGGTGTAGATGGTTATGCACCACTCCTTTGTTCTGCAAAGAAGCTGGGACATCAGAGAAATAGTAAATAGAAGTATTAGTAGTAGAGGAAGGGAGGAAGGGAGCGAGGGGGGGGGAAGTATTAATAGTAACACAGAACAGTAATGGAACAAACGAATGTTATTCAGTAACCATATCTAGCAAATTATGTCGAGAAAACTCTGTAATGACATGGTTGAACAGGACTAATAAGGTGGCACCTGAAGGTACAGGTTGCTGTTCTTCCTGCCCCTTTATCTCCTCTATTTCATGCCTTTAGTTTATAATTTCTGTTCATGTTTTCCACCATGCTTGTTTTTACAGACTGTGACATAAAAGTGACTACCTACCCATAACATCTATTCCTTACAGACTTTGATAATTGGGACAATTGCGTAATTGGCCCATTTCCTCTCTCCACCAGGGAGTTCAAGTTTAAAGGGCTGTGTGCATATTAAGAGGAGGAGGGGGGGAAAGAGGTGCAGTAACTCTATGGACCCTGTTCCTCTCATGGTGAATTCCAGGCTTGAAATGCGTCCACTGAGAGAAAGCATGCCCTTGCTTATATGCGCCCCTTGCCAAATCCTAGAATGTGTTTGCCCCTTCCTTCCTTTATTTGAACTTATAACCATCCAAATGTCTCAGCCTCATCCGTCCAAATTTGACAGAGCAAAAACTCAAAATGAAATTCCAGCCTTTTGTTATGGAGATATGGACAAGCTGGTTTCTAATTGTAAAACTGCTTCATTTTACGCTGGATGATGCTTTTAGACAAATTGCGCCAAGAAATGACCATGTATCTTTACAACTCGTCTTTACACAAGGTTGCCCAAAGGAATTTTTTTCCCAGGTAAGCAAATATAATTAAAAGCGACCTTATCTGAGAAAATATAAATTGATACCTTTTCTCTCTCATGAACTGACACTTTGAATGCTTCCATTGGAGAGCAGTAAAACAGAGCCTTGCTGTGTTTGCACAAAATAACTGCAGCTTTGCGCTGGAAAATATGCAGCCCAAACTGGTGCTTGTAGCATACAGCATGATCAATTTGCTTATGGATAATCAGGAAATTTGATCACCCCGGTGAACAACTAGAAATAAAACTCATCCAACTGGTCCCGCAGGGGGATGAGAAAAACACTGAAAGACTTCGGCAGGACTTGATGAGCTACAGAAGAATCCCAATAGAGCCTAATCATGCAGCACTGGTGGAAAGAGTTGATGGGAAAGAAAGGTTACCCTACCATCCCTACTGTAAGCAAAGAAATTAAAATGCACTTGTGGTTTAGAGAAAACACTAGCTGGATACTGATGGGAACCCGGCCCAGCTAGAAAGGTGAACTCTGAAGCTCCCCGATTTCTTGATATTTTTTATTTTTCAGATTCCTTCTGACAAAGGGACCCTAGAATGGAGCTGGTGGGATGGGCAGAGCAAAAGAATATGGCACATGCCATAGGATGCTATTGATCGGCCCCCTGGACAGGGCTTTCCGTGTTTGCAACGGTAAAAACAACACGCTTTCTTTGAGAGTACACTGATAAACGTTCCTCCCGGCAGGTGCAGTGGACAGAGGTCTACAAGGGGCCCAGGCCTATGTTTTTCACCAGAGACAGAGACTGAGAAATGAGAAACAGAAAAGAAAAAGAATTCTCACAGCATTATTTTTTTAAAGCGTTGAAGGCTTTTGAACTGCTCAGAAGTGTTATAATGAGTATAATAAGTAGTCCTTGCAGAAAAATGATTAATTAGTAGGGTGCAAGGGAATCGGATAAAGGTGCACAATAAATGTAATTGAAGGCACGCTTAATCCCATGTGTATGGCAAGAGCGTAGGTTGATACATGCATATTCAAATTAGTCAAGTATCATATATAGCTAGATAGATGTGTGTGCACATGCCTGAGTATGCGGAAACAAATATATATGGTGAGAGATTCCTTAGAATCATAGTATTGTAGAGTTGGAATGGACCCTGAGGGTCATCTAGTCCAACCCCCTGCAATGCAGGAATCTCAACTAAAGCATCCCTGACAGATGCCCATCCAACCTCTGCTTAAAAACCGCCAAGGAAGGAGAGCCCACCACCTTCTGAGGGAGTCCATTTCACCGTCAACCTCTTCTTACTGTCAGAAAGTTCTTCCTAATGTTTAGTTGGGAGGCGGGGATTTTTTATTTATTTTTTGGTTAAAAGAAAGTACTACTTCACAGAATTAAACAGTGAAATTCACCGCCACAAGATGTGGCGATGGACATCGATGCAGACAGCACTAAAATGGGATTGGGCAAATTCATGGAGCAGAAGACCATCAGTGGCTACCAGTTATCATGGTTGGCCTTCCAGGATCAGAAGCAGTACAACTCTGAATAAGGAGCCACTGAGGAACATCATTAAAGGTAAAGGGGTAAAGGGACCCCTGACCATTAGGTCCAGTCGTGACCAACTCTGGGGTTGCGGCGCTCATCTCACTTTACTGGCTGAGGGAGCTGGCGTACAGCTTCTGGGTCATGTGGCCAGCATGACTAAGCCGCTTCTGGCGAACCAGAGCAGGGCATGGAAACGCCGTTTATCTTCCCGTCGAAGAGGTACCTATTTATCTACTTGCACTTTATGCTTTCGAACTGCTAGGTGGGCAGGAGCAGGGACCGAGCAATGGGAGCTCACACCGTCGCAGGTATTCAACCTTCTGATCGGGAAGCCCTAGGCCACCCGTGTCCCTGAGGAACAGCATCGGGAGAAGGCAATTGCACCCATGTCCTGGACTGAGCTTTCAAAAGGGATCTGGTTGCTCACTGTAGGAACTAGGATGATGGTTTAGATAGGACTTTGGTCTGATCCATCAGGCCTCTGTTTATGTTCTTACCTATGAGATTTGCCTCATAAATGCAGTGGCAACATCTCAATTACCCAGCAGCAAACCCGAATTTGCCACACATTGTACATGCAACAGGGAGCTGCAGACAATCCTGGTCTCCGAAAAGTGCGCCTGTCTGTTTTCAAACACTTGTTTGCCGCTTTTACCCTCGATACTTTTAGGTGTTGTCTAAAAAAAATGTGAGGTGCATACTGTGGAAAGGTCCCAAGACAGCAGGGGAGACCTGTTTTAAAGCCTCCCTTTTCATCACCCCTTTTTAGTGACCTGAATGGCTAGCGCAAAGGATGCAGGGATAGGCTACCATTTTTGCTGAAGGGCGAATAACTCACCCGTAGCAATGTGTACGTACCAAACCTCTCTACTCAGCAGGAGAGTAGTTTTGGTTTGGCATTAGACTGCTGAAGGAGGACAATTATTTATAATATGCAGGGTAGAAAATTAGGCCATTGTACTTCTGCACAGGGGAAAGATTCATAAAAAGTCATACCGAATTATTCTTATATAACTGACAATGACATCGTTGTAAGGCGGAAACGCAACTTTATTTGTCTTACTTAAGATGATATATGGAGCACTTGTCTGTTTATTCCGCTGCAAACAGCTTCTGCCAGATACAGCAGCAATTCTCTTGGGATGATCCACTGATAGTTATATGTTACTTGAGCAAAATCTCTCAAGTGAGTTCCTACTTACAGGTATCCATTATTTTAAATTCAAGGGATTTTGTTGTTGTTGTTGTTGGCTGGATCTTTTCGTTTTTTTAAGAAGGAAAAGAATAATGTTACATGTATTATTGCTTTTTAAAATATAAATTGTGTCATAACACTGCAGTGTTTCAAATACCTATTCTTATGCTTCCGAAGCGAAGGATGAGCTGCTAAAGGGGGGAAATGTGTCAATAAATTGGCGTAATAATCCAATCTGCCTCAGATGTGGGATGCGGCTCAGACCTTAGCAAATAGCAGGCTACATAATTAAGCCACTGTACCTTTAGTGCTGTGGAAGCTTATGGGCAGCTCAGAGGCACAGGAGTGACAATCAGGAGCTAAGCAGAGGAAATGAACAGGCAATATTGCCCACCCACACTTCATTCTTTGTCTCCCTTGCCATTACTTCACCCTCTCGAAGGGATTAGGAGAACATGTCTTCTATTCTTTTCACAGTAACGTTTGTATAATTCAGAGCTGCATTCTGAGCTTGGGAGGGGAACTCCCTCCCCCCTAGTCATCAGTATTAGTCAAGGAGCAAAAAATAATAATCTCACTTTGCCCCCCTTTCACTGCCTCCCCCCTCGCTTTTCTCATTTGCACAATACGTATTCTGAAGTTATAAACTGCAGTTACCACGCTGCTAAGAGATGGGGAAAGTGCAGAACACTCAAGGGGGGAAACCGCGTGTAAAAAAACCGAAACCACCCAGGTGTTTTCTCTGCCACAAAACAATCTGTACTACTTGAGGGAGGGAAGAGAGAATTAAATACAGAACAATGCAGACAATAGACACCCACCCCTGACACTGAAATGAGGCTGCCCTCTACCTTTGTCACACCAAGAGCTAGTCATGGCCATTCACTGAAGCCCCAAGCCAAAATCTTGCCTATCTAGTCCTTGGAGCATAATAAGGACAGGTATATATATATGTGTGTATATATATATATATATATATATATATATATATATATATATATGTGTGTGTGTGTGTGTGTGTGTGTGTATAAAAGACAACCCACAACTAAATTGCAGGGATGCTTGTCAACCTGCTCAATAGTTCCTGTTGATTATGGTCCAAATCAGGCCTGGGGAAGGAATAATCAGAAATAAAACTGTTTGGGGTATATGATTATAGGCAACTCTATATCATCTACTCAGTGTCAAGATTCCTTATCTGGTAAACTGGCACATTATGACATTAGCTACCGGCCTTTAGTTAGTTATGATGTGATCCAATTAATGACTGGCATTTTTTTTAAAAGTGCATTGAGATCTTTGAATAAAAGATGCTGTGGATATGCAAAGCATTATTATTATTCAGAGTTAACAACCAAATTTCAACCACTCGCACTTATCCATCTGAGCAGCATGCTCTCGGGGGAAGAAAACACATATATTGTCAGCAGACAGTTGTCTTAAAGTGGGTTATAAAACCACCTTCTTGATCACCATCTGGAGTCACATTCACAACCAAGGGATACCAGATGTGTATGCATGGAGTGATACAACCCACTTTCTCTATCCATTAGACATAAAAGAGTTACAGCATTGGGTCCAAGTGAGTCCAGTCGCTTCCCTTGTACACCGTGAAGAATCTCCCGAGGATCAGCAAAATGACCCGAGAGAGCCTCATAAAATTAAGAATGGCAGAAATGTCAAAAGAAGCAATAATCGTTAGTCACAGGCTTATCTGTCATGCAGTGTTGCAAATTGGGAGCAACATCTTCCTAGCACCTGCAAGAACCAGCCTACTCCAGGGGAAAAGAGCAACAGTGCAATCCTAGGCATGCTGCTGAAATCCCATTGAATTCAGTCCAGCTTACTTCCAGGTATTCACATTCTCAGCCACATTTGCTGTTCCTACCTTTAAACCAAATGGTGAATGAAGCAAATGTAAGAGAGCAAGAATAACTGAACTGCAGACCTCAATAAAATCAGTTCAACCAACACTACAATGTAACATATGCAGCACTATTAAAAGGGCTTTTTCTTTTGATCAAATCCATTTATCATGATTTCCCTGGATGAGCTCCAAAGGAGATCTTCCATCAATGGAAACAGTCCTCCTGTCTGAAGAAGGAGCTTGAATCCAGGTCAAGCTTCTGATAATGGAAGGATGTGGGAGGCGATTTTTGTCAATTCTCCCTTTGGTCTTCCATGCTAACCCCCCCACACTTTTCTGGAAAGCTTCTGAACCTTCTAGAGCATATTTTAAGGGGAGTACAGGGGGAAGCAGAAACCTAGCTGAGAGCGACTCTGAGTCAAACTCCCAGTGAGTCCGACTGACTGAGTCTTGTGGAGAAATCCAAATCAAGAGAAAAAAACTGGAGGGGGAGGCATGGAGTTCATTCTAACTCCATAATTTCCCCGTAAATCCTTGTGTGTGGGATGCTACTATAGCTGTACCAAGAATCTGGAAGTTCCACAGCAACTTGGTGTTGTCATCACCAAATAAGGGTTTGCCCCTATTTGGGCATTATATCATTGTTAATCCTCCCCCCCCCCACCCTCAAATTTGAATTTGCCTATGAGGAGCAACTTTGGTATTTTCGATTCATATGTAGCATGCAATTTTAAATGATCAGTGCACACATTTTAATGTGATATGCTTGTGCAATTTTCTGGTTTTGTGCAAATCTGAGGGATCAACAAAACACCCACCCACCCCACTCACACATGAAAACAAAGACCAGCACAGCCAACCACAAATGAACAACCATACCCTAGGCCAACCCCAACCTCTCTCATCACTAAAGGAACACAAGTGAACAGCAAAGAACCTGTACAAGCAACGCTGACACCAAACCCTACATATAGCAAGTAAAATAGAAACATCGCCACCTGACCCCAACGCCCCCATCTTCCCCCCACCTCTTTCCCCCTTTTCTTCCCAATGTCTCAACAAATGAAACTGCCCCTCCACCTCTTTTCCCATTTTTACTGATTTGTAAAAATGTTACATGGAAAAAAGAATATACGAGAGAGACACATTGTACACACTTTTGTAAATCAAGAAAATCTTTAATAACCCCCCCTATACTTAAATCTGAGGGATCAAAAGAAAAAAGACTATACAGTACAGTAAATGAAGACCAGGAATAATTATGAGCATGGCTGAAAAAGAGATGAAAGCACTGACGTAGCAGTGGGCATGGAAAGGGAGTGGCAGAAAGTGCCAACTGACTGACCCACCGAAAAACACAGAATCAAATTTTCTTCTACCCTGAGTGGAGAGGTTTTGAGCTCAGTTCCCCCCAGTTTATCAGATTATCCTAATAATAATAATAATAATAATAATAATAATAAATTTTATTTATATCCCGCCTTCCCCAGCTGAAGCCGGGCTCAGGGCGGCTAACAACAATAAAACAGTACAAAAGTACAGCACAAACAACACTCTAAAATCATTCATTATAAAATTAATTCAATTTTATAATGGGTACAATTGGGTAGACGTGACTTTATAGGATGAAACCATTGAGAGTGGTGCTGCTGCTTTGCTTGAGGGTAAAGTTGTAGGGAAAGGGAAGGGGGAGTGATCCATTCCATAAAACTGAATGGTAGGCGGTTCAAGAGAGACAAAAGGAAATTTGCCATGAACATGGTTATGGAATTTGATACGACAAGATGTATTGCTGACTGCCCACTTGGACAGCTTTTAGAAGGGATTACAGAGAATAAAGCTATCAACATATACTGGGCACGCTGGTTATATATTCCTCCAGCATCCTGAAGTCCTGGCCTACCTGGCAGCAAGTCAGCATGTCAAGTTCCCAGTCCAGGGTCAAGCCACATGTCCAAAGCACAGTCCTGTAGAGGACCAGGAGCATCCAAGCGGAAGTCCGCCAACACAAGCAGCTGAACAGACACAGCACCTCAGCTCTGCTTCCCTTCTGTGCTTTGCATGCTGACTGCAGCATCTGGGCTTGACGAAGCATGTGACCCTCACCTGTTCCAAGCCTACTCCAGCTGAGGAATCATAGGCATCCTCTCAGAGCTAGCGAGCCCCACCTGGCCTTTGCCTGCCTCGGCCTTCTAGAGTGCCCCTCCCTCTGCTCCTAACACCTCAGAGCCTGTATTTGTGGAGACAGAGGCTCCTCTGGCTCTGGGTCCTGCTGCTCTGGTTCTTGTGCACTGGCAGATAGGGGCCATAGGAAACAATGGACTGGGGCAGCAGTGAAGAAGCCTCAAAGTTTGTGGGTCCAAGTGCCTGGATACCAGAATAGCAGCAACCTGGATGCAAATGTACAGCTGGCCCTCATGAGGAAATGTACACAAAGGGCCTGGGCTGAAAGTTCTGCTCCAAAGCCTTCCTTTTCCTCTCCTTCTGTGTACATTTCCTCATTATTTTTCTCTGCAGCTGTGATTTCTCATGGCTAGTCGCTGACAGTATATAAAATGCATGAAGTCCCTACAACAAACACTGCATTGAAACAATTTTTAAAGTTGGGGTGAAAAATAACAAGAAATTCACACTTAGGCCCTTGAGGATAAAACATGACATATGTCCACCAACACTTAGGCACACTGGGGGGCATTATAAAAAGTAAATAAAGGTCACACCATGGTGCCTAGCTGTTCGAAGACATGGCTTTTGCCATTAAGTTGTCATTTCCTTACTTTCTTACGCCTTAGCTTCAGTGTTTGTTTTTTTAAACGTTTCTGACATTGGTTGGATAAATTTACCTCCTTGTGTTTTATAAAGCAATCCATGAAGTGTCCGTGTTTACAGAGTAAAAATTTACATGCTGTTTGACATTTTATAGACCATGTGAAATGAAACTGTGACTTGCTGACTGGGAAGTGATCTAAAATGAGGCTGCAAACAATATTAGGAAGCATTCCCTTAATTATACATGGGAGATTATAACTAGACTTGCCTTTTAGGCATACTGACAACTCATACTGATGAAGCTGTGTCATGTTCTGTACCTGTTGTGCTGGAACCAGAAGCTATCATAGTACCTGTTCATTGTGTCATTGTCTGGGGCAAATCTGAGTGCATAGCGAAAGAAATGGCATGTACGAGGCAAGGAGGGCAGAACTGGGTGTCTGTTTCCTGCCTGACTCCTCGCAGAGTTATAATCCTCAGAGTGGTTTAATAGTCAATCTCTCTTCCTGGGGAAGTGTGGAAACAAGCCCTGTGAGGCAAATAGAGGTTTCTTAAAAACTCTCAACACCTTGAACAAACTGCAGTTCCCAGGATCCTTTGGGGGAAGCCATGACTGTTTGAAATGGTATGATACTGCTTTAAACGAATATTAAAAATGGGCCCTCACTTAAAATCTTTTCAAGCAGGATAACTATGCAAAGGATTGTAGCTGAAGGTGTGAGGGGCAATTTTCTCTAGCTGCCCAGTCCAACTTATCCTACAGTTATTAGGAGTCTCTGTGGCAATTTCCTGCAGGTATGCATCGGTTTTCAGGATGGATAGCATTTTATTACATTTATTGTATTTATTTTTTATTCATAAGAGTATATACCAACCTCTCACAAAACACCAGGGCAGTGTACAACAACATAAAAACCTTTAAAAGCAATTCAGCTTTCATAATACTTCATCACCTTACATTTGTTCAAATAATTAAGATTGAACAAATCTGGAAGTGGATTTAATAATTAAAAAACAACAACAACCCTAGGTCATGTCTTGAAGCGACTGGTAGTCAAAATGACATGTTTTATTATATGTTCCTACTTGGTGACCAGATGAAAGGTGGCAGGAAGTCTTGGTATGGTGATACCTAGGCTAGACTAGCTTCAAATCCAAAGGGACACCACTAGGTGGCATTTGTATTTGTATATATGCTGTTACTACCGCCTTATCTTCTATGAACAGAGAGAGGATGGAACAATTGAGGGCCCGGTTTGTTTGAAAACAACAGCAGATGAGCAGGGAAACCCTGTAATTGTGCTGGGCATCTTGGGAGTAGATAAGTTGGCTATCAACAGCTGAACATACTTGATAACAAAACAGCTGACAATTTATCTGGACTTTGAGGGCTGCTAGGCTACTTCTAACTATCCCTAGTTTGTAGACTACTTGCATTTTCTGGAGCGGCTTGGAGTTATGGGCTGCTTCTTACCTGGGTGGCTCCTTGTACTAATAAATCATTGCTTTTCTACTGTAAACTACAAGCAGAATTGCAACTTTTTGCCCTTTTGGGGATATTGCCCTTTCCTGTATGTTCATCCTGCTGTGTTCTGTCTACACCACAATACTTTTAGTTGGTGGGAAGGTTCAAATGAGACCACCCTCCAATCTCGACTGTATACCCAACCTGGGCAGTGACTAGGCAAAGCAGCAAGGCAGATGGAAATAAGGCCAAACAGGAGTTGTAGCAAATGGTAGGTGGTAAGCAAGAAACTGGAACAAGAAATAACAAGAGGAGCAGGAACTCAAAAAAACTGTCCCGTCCCCCCCATAGCGAAGTATTTGAAGTAACAGTATCATGTGCTAACAGTGCTCTCGATATTAACCACTCATTTCTAACTCTTGGCACTTTTATGGTGAATCTTGTGAATTTAGAGTTTCTTAAACCTTCAAACCACATGACTTGCTATAAATCACAAGCATCTTCGTTCTCAGTAGAGACAGGCTTGGAAACGTGACTGCCATCTATTTGAGAGGTTGACAAAAGACAAAAATAACAATGGGCCACATTTTATTTTGCAAGAAAAGCCCTTGATTTCAAAGCTACCCCCCTTTTCTTTTGTATTTTCAGGGAGACATCTATGGTTTGATGAAATATATTTTCTTCACCGGGACCTTATTGTTCAGATTTAAGACAATTGTGCCAAAGGAAAGCACTTTTCTCCTGTGGGCTTCAAAGGGAAAAGCCCCCTTCATACGTTACTTCCATGAAGGGGTCATCATGTAATTATTCAGCTGTGGTCCTCATCAGGAATGCCATTGAGTACATTGCCTGGTCTTGTCTGTAAACGTCAGCAAGTTAGCACGGCCATCTGCAAGGGAAAAGCCTACGCATGAGCTGCTCCTTGTGTATAGACTTTCATGCAGTCAGGTCTCCCGTCCAGTTCATGGATGTCTATAGGCAGGTCCAAGCAACACACTCAATACTGGGGCCAGAAATGCAGCTCTGCTTTATAATTATATGGTGCCACATTTGTGCAAGGACTGTGCAAATGGGATTACAGTATACCATATTGAAATATAGGGGATACATTTATAATGGTTGCACTTATTTTTTTTTAAATAGGTGCAGTTATCGCCTGACAACCCAAATTGACATAAGTTGTAAGTTAAGGCTGTTTAAAATCTGCATGAAGCCACTTAGGGGGAAATCATAAGAAGATCTGAAGTGTGGTGGTATCAATACAGTATGTGGATGACGTCTATCTTTACCTCTCCATTTCATCAGAATCTAGAGAGGCTGTTGACGTGCTGGACTATTGTCTAGAATCAGTGATGGGCTGGACGAAGGCCAATAAAATGAGGTGAATACTGATAAAACAGAGGTTCACACTGTGACACCTTTAGGGTGCAAGAATATTTCTACTTACCTTACTGCTGGGGGGCTTTTTGGTATGTGTTTATTGGGATTTCAACTGGGAATTTTTTTGGTCATTATTGTATTTTGTATTGTTATAATTAAATATTTGTTAACCACCCTGAGCTGCCTTTGGGAGAAAGGATGAAGCAGAAATCCACTGAAACGAAAGAAAGAAAGAAAGAAAGAAAGAAAGAAAGAAAGAAAGAAAGAAAGAAAGGCAGTTCACTAGTTAAAGATTTTATTTGATTAAACATACAACTTTTAATTCATTATTCAATCACTTTCAGATAAATCTGTTTCTTACCAAATCTTCTGTGTAGGTTTCCTTTTGAGGACACTAAGGCAAATTTTGACAACATACCATTTAGCAGGCATTGCTTAAAAGAAAATGCCACCTAATATTTCCTTCCCATATTTTTTGTTTGTGTTTTGTAATAACACACTGAAGCTAAAAGAGCTTTTAAAATGTGCTCTTTAGCCCCAGCCCCACCAATTCAAATTTGCCCAATTAATCAACTAAAGCTTGATTAATCTACTAATTAAAGTGATTAACGTTTGCAACCCTAAGTATTTTATCATGCATCATTGCTTTCTGTTATATCAGATAATTACCATATCATGGTATCTATTCATTGTTTACTATATCAGAATAGGATTGAAAGCTGAAGCCTGCATAGCATGGGAATGTAGAGATGGCCAGTGGCAAAGTCTGGGGGATACATAACCAGGAACTCCAGCTCACCAACCCATATAATTCAACATAAACATACCCTTCAAGGGAAGCTTAGCTGAATACCACCTTTGATGCAATTCGCCAGGTACAGCTACATTTCAGTGGGACCCCTAGGGAGGATTCTGGTTAGACCCCACTGGAGGAAGATTTTGGAACCAAAGTGCCTGGTAGGTTGTACGCAAAGTTCAGATCTCAAGAAATGTGTATTATCTCTACCTGCACTCTACTTTAAAAGAACAAAAACTTGCACTCATGAGAACTATACTGGTCAAAGCCTGCACTTTTATTTGTACTTTATCGAGATTACAGTAGGCTGTGCTGTACCTTTTTTTTTTGCCTTCCCGTAGCTGTGCTCACACATGTACAACAGCAGCAGCAGCACAACAATTTTCTTCCTGCTAGGTAGAATAACAGAACTTGTCAGATCAATATTGTTAAAACTGTGTTCAGCATTCAGCAGCTTGACCATTGGCAATGTAAAAATGAACTCTATAGCACTCAAAGCAGCTGGTCAGTGCAGTGACATGTCAGATTCATTACCTGGTGGATTATCTGGTGCACTGTGGTTTTGTTTCTTTAATTTTTGAAGATTCATGCATCACCTTTCAATCAATGGTTTAGTTAATTGATTACATTTATACCCAACCTTTTTTCTGAGGAGCTCAGTGGTGGCATACATGGCTTTTTGTTCTCCCCATTTTATCCTCACAACATTCTGTGAAATAGGTTATACGGAGAGACAGTGAGTGGCCAGAGGTCACCCAGTGAACTTCATTGAAGGGGGACTAGAACCTTGGTCTCCTAGTTGATAGTCCAGCACTCTAACCACTACCCCACACTGGCTCTCAAAGCAATAGAGAGGGCTCAAAGTATTTTGCAGCTTGAAGTGAAGGAGAAGGTCTAAACCCCCTTACTCCATGCACAGAAGGACCTTAGCAGAAGCAGTTAAATCTTATGACACTTCAAGGCTGGGATTATCTGGGGGCTGGGATTCAATCCTGGCAAATTCAGATTGCAGAGTTAAAGTTGATTCAGTACTCTTGCGGAACAAAGCCGCTTCTGCAAAATGCTAGCCTTCTTGCAATAGGGAAAGTGACAGAAAAAATACACTGGAAAGTGTGGGATAACACTCGCTTGGTGCGGCAGCATCTAACCTTCCCACAAACAAATCAGAACGAATGCTCAGTAAATAGCTGACATCATTAACTACCCTGCAAACTTTGTGCTAACAGATCAGGATAGATGCTCAATAAACATGGCATCTGCAACTAGGAATGAGCAAATCTGCCAATCTCTGTTCTCTCTGCATTTCATTATCCAAAGCATATGGAGGGCACCATGTTGGCGAAGATTGCATTACAATATGAGAGTGCCTAAAAAAACAGGGGGGAATAATCTGCAGATGAGCCCCAAGCAAAGATCAGATTTCATCTGTTAGCTTCTTATTTCAAAGTTTTACTACCACTGAAAAAGTAAAGCATTTTTCTATCAGCATCCCCCCCCCCCATTTCCTAGGGCAACTACATGCCTCTTGTAACTCCAGGGCCTTTCGTGGATCTATCCCTGATTGACACGAAGTGTAAACGATGGGAGAAATAAACTTGGCTGTCTTTGTGGAAGTTATATATCCTGCCATATCTTGCACTGCTGATTTCATTTTTGCTAAAAGCTGATACAAGGCAATTGTAGCACAGTAGGTAACAGCCTTCATCTTGGCACCAGCCATCAGTATCAAATGTTTCTCTCTGCCCCTTGCTAGTCATACCACTTCGCTCATTCCAGAAGAATTACCCTCCCTCTTGCTAGGGTGCTACGCTGTTCCATATGGGCTACCTAACAAAAATCACAAAATGTACTGCTCAGCATTAAAACAGCAGTTCACTCTGCTATCGCCTGACCTTTGCAACCCCAATCAGAAATGAAGTGTTATGCTGTGAACAACACTGCTGGCTAAAAAGCCATAGTACAGGTATTTTGTTCTTAGTTTCAAAAATCCTTCCTTAACTGTATGCCTCAGAGAAGAGATGAGGGCAAAGTAGTTTTGCAATGGCTAAATACTCTTCCATTTCTTCACCAAAGAAGTCAGGGTGTAAGAAGCCTTATGGGGATTAGATCTAGGCAGATAGCAGGCAGAAAGTTGGCATCTGGAAGGCCAGATCCAATTAGACAGACCCTAGAATCTATCCACACTACCAGCAGTATCAGGCAATAGTATTACTGAGATGCTGGGTTCAGCGGGTACTTTGTGCATGCCCTGAAACACCTTGCCTCCTGGAGCTTTGCCATATAGGTGGCCAGGAGTGGCAACTTGAATAAAATACTGGAGTGGGTGGGTCAAGGTAAACTCCGCCCTGCATAATTGATCACATGACTGGGTGCACCTACACCATTTGAGTGGCAGCCCCCTCAAATATATTATTGGAGGACTGAAGGGACCTTGGCCCCTAGGAGTTGGCTCCTTTGCAGGCGGCTGTGCAATGAGTATAGGTTTCTGCGAGCAGAGTTTGGGAATAAGTTTTACTTCAACTAACCATTTTCCTCTTCAGTAACGTTCAGGCAGTTCAAGCCACATAGTCCTTTTACTCTTTGATGTCATTTTATCACTGGTAAGAACAACAAGTATATTTTCTTTGAAGCTAAGTGGGACCCAATGGTTTTTATCTATTTATTGTCATGATTACATTTATTTATATACCACCTTTTCCTCCAAAGAGCTCAAGGTGGTCACATGACTATCCAATTCCCTGTTTTATTATCACAACAACCCAGTAGGATAGGTTGAGAGACAGTGAATGGCCCGAGTAACTGAGGTGTACAGAGTAACCTCCCACAACTCTGGAGAAATTATATCAAAATATAAATCCTCTCTGGTGTGTAACGTGATTAAGGGCATGTGCAAGCTTGGAAACAATATTTGTATACTCAGTATTTGGAAACTAAGTAGGATGAGACACTCTATCAGCAGAGGCAGATAAGAGATAAATTCTAGAGTCTGATTATAGACCAATTCCAGAATGATGTCTAAGGATGGAACGGAGGAAATCTGACATTGATTTGGGAAATCCGGGTGAATGTACCAGGGGCCACAGCGCCCTTTGACTACAGCTGTGATAGGAACAATCAGAGTGGGAAGAGCAGCCCCCATTTCACTCCTGCTTTTCTGTCTTCCACTACATTATTTATTACACACCCCTTATTTGTCAGAACCTTTTCAAACTTAATTACACAAAGCTCCTGTAGAAAATAATGAGTGCTAAAGTGAGGGATACTTCTAGGCAAAACCACCGTGAGTACCAGCTGCCCCTGTGCTAGTAATACAAAGTGACAACAATTAATAATCATTAATATTAAAATAATGCAATTAACTTCAGTGTGGGAGACCCAGTTGATGCTGCAAGATAATTATGAACCAACACCGCTTATGGTTATTTATCCTTGACAGAGCACATACGCATGGAATCCTGTGCTCAGTTGCACATGCAGATATCCTAGCATTCTAAATGAGATGTGCTCATATGGAACTTGGGTGCTGGGATGCAGCCTGATGCTTGGTGTTCGAATGTGGCACGGACCACTGCATGGCTGGAAATTTTACGGCATCCCAATGATTCACTTAGCGGTGGGAACAGGGAGCTGGGGAAGGAAAGCAGGGTAGAAAAACAGAACTGTAAGCGTAGGCAAGATGGGAGAAGATAACTGCCAGGGACCAGAAAAGGACATGGCAAGCCCCCGTCTTCTTCCATCCATTTTTTGGAGGGAAGGGCACCGATACAGCTCCTTGCCAAGGGCACAGGGGACCCTACATATGCCTCTGCATATATCGAGATTGCATCGACCACACTAACAATGAGGTCAGTGTTTTGCTTCTCTGCCAAGTGTCTTTGCTTGTCTGGGAGTTTCGAGTCAGATCAAGGCTGTATCATCTGAGGCATGTTTAAAGGCTATGGTTCACAGACTCTGTGCGTGCGCTTCGCACCCACAAAGGTTGCTTTCCTGTTTGCTAATATCCAAATGCAAAAGCATCTAAACAGGCATATGCAGGAGATGAATACCCATCCCACCCTGTCTCTGAAAGTTTATGTAGTGCAGATATTCTGCTACTTAACCTGGCCAAATACAATGGTACCTCAGGTTACAGATGCTTCAGGTTACAGATGCTTCAGGTTACAGACTCCGCTAACCCAGAAATAGTACCTCAGGTTAAGAACTTTGCTTCAGGATGAGAACAGAAAAAGCACAGCGGCGGTGTGGCGGCAGCAGGAGGCCCCATTAGCTAAAGTGGTGCTTCAGGTTAAGAACAGTTTCAGGTTAAGAACGGACCTCCAGAACGAATTAAGTTCTCAACCTGAGGTACCACTGTATGTAAATTTAATAATTTCTACCAATATTAAAATATAAACCATATTCTTTTGTTTTATGATAAGAGAACAGCTACTGTGACTAGTGGAGTCCAGTACCTAGAGGCAAAAGGATACAATCTTAGTATATAGGCAATGGCCAAATCATTACTCCAAACTACATGCTAGGTAGAAAGAAAGTGGAATACTTTCTCCGTGTTGCCAGCCATTCTGAACCATGGAAGCAGCCTTGACAAATCACAAATATACGTGGTGCCTTTTCTGCAGTTTTTTTTAACTTGTTTAGATAAGTCTGTCATACCTGTGACATGTCCCTAGCCATAGCTCAGAAAAATTACTAGAAACCACATGGGTTGTCAAATACATTGTGAACTGCCAGAGATTTGCTGGATATTTGACTATTTGAAGACTATTTGGAGAACTTTCACTATCAAAATTCTCAAAGGAGAATTCTGAAGAAAGTTTTGGGTGTATGTGTTATGTGTGAATTCATTTTAGCTGTTGCTTAAGTGAAGATGAGCTTTTGCACAAAATGGGAATGTGGGAATCTGCTGTATACAGACTTGGTCAATCTATACTGTCTGCCAGTGATCCTCCAGGGTTTCGGACAGGGCTCTCTTTTCCAGGCCTACCTAAAGATCCTTGGAATTAAACTTTCTGCATGCAAAGCAGATGTTCGACCACTTTGTTACAGCCCTTCCTATAGAATTTGCATAATTTTGTAAGATTTCCCACAGGGTTCGCATAAGCAGGGAGAGCGTGGTGACTTGGGGGGGGGGTCAACCAGGGGAAATGGCAGAATGACAAAGGGTTAGACAGACTCATGATGGAGATGGAACCATGTGGAGATATTTGCTGTCCTTGTGAGCTCAGTCTTATTAGAAAAGAATTGTGCTTTTGAAAAGCAAGTGAGGGATTTTCTGTGCCTCCTCTCCGCCCCCATTAGCCTGCTTGTAGCTAAGTAATCTACCATGTTTACCATTCTGTCTATAAATTAAATAAATTCTTTCCCTCCTGTTCACTTTTATATACACTGTGCAGCTGGGATACTTCTTCACTGGCTCTATTATGCATACGTTCAAGAAGTGCTGCCTATGGCACATGTGTTGCACAGATGTTTGGGCTCTTAAGACATGAGGGGGCATGTACCTCAGCAAGCCTAGGAACCAGGAGAATGGAGAAGCCATCTTTCTTCCGTTCGCTCCCAGGGAACAGTAGAAAACAGAGCAGCATCAAATCAAAACCAACAACAGGCAAGGACCTGGAAATGGAAACGTGTGCAAGATCTGGCGGGCAGACGTGACGGACAGCTAGACAGCACCGGCTGTGGTTTTGCCATAGAAAAGAAGCTCAGTAAATAATATTCATTCCCAACACTTCATCATGACCGTATCAGCTAAGCACGCAGTGGGTGGGGGGTAGGCAAAAAAAGAAGCAGCCCTAAAATAAATTTATCTTGCCGTTTTTGCTTTACTAGAGAATATGTAACAGTTGGCAGTGTAATACACTTTTTATTTTCATGAGTTATGGATGTGCATGGCCATCCCTAAAAAACTGAAATAAAAACTGTATTACACCGCCAAGCCTCATATATTATATTTATACCATACCAGAGGAGGTGTCTGCAAAGCAACTATGGACATAAACTTTTATTTTATCTGTACTTCCTCGTGTTATTAGTATAGTTGTGGAAATAATAGGATTTACCGAAGGTTGTTACTCTTGGTAGTAGTATTGATATAATACAATACAGTAGGCGGTTCTATAAATAATATATTGATCTGCAGGCTAGATTGAACCATTCTCATGGAGTCACATGCCAAATAATTTAAATGATGAGGCACACTATGCCGAATGTTATGATCATAAGGCACCTTACAGAGCAATCTTTGACGCAGTATTATTGTACTACCTGTGCTAACAAACAAATGAAATGCAATATTGTCACCCAAATCTTGCACCAAGAAAATTATGCTACAGTCTTAGCATCCATATATATAAATATCAAGTTACTAGTCCTGAAGACTGCAAGATGATTGCAAGTCTGGTTCAGTACAAAAGTGACTGTAGATATGTTCTATTTAATTTACAGATTTGTTGGTTCAGTCCTTGTGGCACTTTAATCTGTAAAGTCAATGTTTGCTGGCTCATTTTGTGGTGGGCTTCTATAACAGCTATAGAAGAACATTCACTTCCCGCCCCCGCGCCCTTTTAGTGCTGCCTTAAAGAATCGTATTCACCCAGCAGATACAGAACTAAGGGGGGGGGGGAGCATTATTACTGATTCTTGCCCTTACACCACTGCCAAAATCAATTTTTAAAAATTATCTCAAAGTTGCTTTCAACTGAGTCTGGGCGTGCCTTTATGGCCAGAATATTATCCCATACTCTGGGATCTTTATTACATCACACTAATCTAATTTAAATGTATTTTTACTGTACTTGGTTTAATGAATGTGGAATGTGTCACTATGAAATTGCACCATTAATTTGATAAATAGGACTTGAAGGTATAATTTTTTCCAGCATTGCAGACTAATGAAGCTAAAATACATATATAATAAGAAGTGTAAATAATAAATTATTCTTAGGAGCAAAAAAATTAATTAGATCTTACCACAAATTGCAGCTCAATGTCAGTGGGTTTGGGGGATGCTTTTTTTTTGTAAGACTACTGACTTTCAAACTAGTTGAAATACAATTGCAAACTGTGAAAAGTTTTGCACATTTTCATCATCATCATTGTCACACATCCTTGAGTATGCAACTTTAAGGAGTTCCACTTAGAGTCCATTCCTAAGCTCATTTACTTGGAAATGACATCTTCATTGACTTCAGTGGAATTTACTTCCAAGTAAATGTGTTTAAGATCATGGCTCACAAAATTATAGTCAGAAGCAGCCACATGGTATCTGATTCAGCTCAGCCTTCTACGCAAATATCACCCTATCAATTGCCAAAACCTCTCAAAAAAAATTCAACCTTCGTGGCCTATACTATATGGTACTAAAGGCAGAAAGCAGATTGCAATATGGAGCAAATGTCTTTGGGAAGCCAATTATTACCTTCAAGGGAAAACGTAGGCAAAGCACACTCAGGATGGCTTTCACAAGCTAGGCAGATAAGCTACTTTTGCTGGTCTTGAGAATAGCTGTGATAGACTGCATACACAATATACTTTTAAAGCTATACATTTGAAGCACATTCCCCCGACCCTCAAGGAATTCTAGGTACTGTAGTTTCTTAAGGATGTTTGGGAATTGTAACTCTGTGACGGGTGAACCATGGTGCCCAGAATGCTTTGAGAGAAATGTGCTCTAAAGGAATAGTGTGTACATAGCCCTCGTCTGTTCAGCAAAAACAACAACAGAAGAGTGAGGATGAGACTTCATTGCATCTGATGAAGTGGGTTCTGTCCCACAAAAACTTAAATTTGTTAGTTTTCAAGGTGCCATAGTGTTCCTTGTGGTTTTATTCTGTGGCTTGTTTTAGTGTACCAGTTTCAGTGTCTTGTATTATTGGACTGCTTTATTGTGGACTTGCATCTTCCTTGACCTCACGAAGAGGCAACCTGTCCATTTAAAATAAAAATAAATAAAACTACGTCTGGATCATATAAGGGAGCCAAACTACAAATTAGGAGGAAGGGTGAGGGACTCCTCCTTCCCCCACTTAAGTCTTTCCTGATGATGGATATGGTGACCACCAGTCAGACAGGGTGTCTGTGTAAAACCCACCCACATTGTCATACCGGCAGGAAACATTCGCACACCCTAACAGCAGTCCTGATGCTATAATGATGTCATAGAATCATAGAATTGTAGAGTTGGAAGGGTCATCTAGTCCAACTCCTTTCAATGCAGGAATCCCCTGCGCATAGGTGGGCTCAAACCACCAACCATCTGGTTAACAGCAAGACACATTGACCTTAAGATTACCAAACTGAAACTAATTGAGGTTATGTGGCAGTGGCTTCTCATAGATTCCTCCCTTGAGCAACCTGGTCCTATTAAGGCTGTTGAATCTGCACTTTATTCTCCACTGTAGAATCTACTGTGTGCTGAGTTTCTTAATATAAAGACACTGAAGGCTGAAAAGTACAGTGGGTTATACAGTGGTACCTCAGGTTACAGACACTTCAGGTTACAGACTCCACTAACCCAGAAATAGTACCTTGAGTTAAGAACTTTGCTTCAGGATGAGAACAGAAATCACGCAGCGGCGGCAGCGGAGGCCCCATTAGCTAAAGTGGTGCTTCAGGTTAGGAACAGTTTCAGGTTAAGAACGGGCCTCCAGAATGAATTAAGTTCTTAACCCGAGGTACCACTGTATATCAAACCAAGTTTTACTCAAGGTAGACCCACTGGAACGAATCAACCTTATTTAGTCATGTCCATCCATTTCACTGGGTCTGTGTTCTGAATATGACTAACACTGGGTACATCCTCATATATTGAGTTTCTTCACCTTCTTAGCATCCATTTTTGAGATGCTTTGAGAAGTGAATTACAGGCAGTGGTTGCGGAGTATTGGTGCTTGGTGGGTTTCTCTATTATTCATCCTGATTCATTAAATACTTCTCTAGTTTTATTGCCGCTTGCTGTTGAACCTGGCAAATGTCAATGTGAAGCTTTGGTACGACTT
Source organism: Podarcis filfolensis (assembly GCF_964270895.1). NCBI lineage: Eukaryota > Metazoa > Chordata > Lepidosauria > Squamata > Lacertidae > Podarcis > Podarcis filfolensis. The sequence goes on from NC_139603.1 coordinate 47,728,178, forward strand.
TGTGTTTCAGACACAATGTCAAGACTTGGGGAAAACATGTATTTATTAGATATAGCCTTGCTGGAGGAAGAAAAGAAGGATTTGGGTGTAAATTCTCTGCAAAGACAAGCAGATACCTGTACTAGAGTTATACAACTGAGGAAGACAATGCAACTTTTGGCAATGAATGAAATTGGGGTGAGGGAATTAATAACTGCTAAAAGCATGGAGAACGCAGCTTGCTTTTCCAGTGGAAAAGTCACAGCAGTAAAAGTACACCAACAAAGCAAGCAAGCAATAAATAAATTAATCAGCACAGTGTATCCAAAATCAATTGTGATTGTGTTGTCAGCTTGAATACCGCCCTCCCTTCTTTGTTCAGGGAGTAAGGCAAGAATGACATCTGTTTCCCAGCCTACCAAGAATAAAAACTCCTAGGGAGTGAACTTACCATGTGGAGTTTCCTCTACCATTTCATCTACTCAGAAAGCTAAACTATTTCCCTTGTTTAGTTGCTTGATGGAGGACCCTTGGCCAAAATGTCATCTTTTTCTTTTCTTTTCTTTTCTTTTCTTTTCCCAAGCCCACCGTTTAACATTTGGGTCCCCTGTTGCTTGATTTGCAGCCAAAATTCTGACGTGGCATCAGTTTGGTTGCCAGATAATGCATTAAGCCTTACTAAGGGGTAAACATAATGATCTTCATTAAACCCTCTCAATGAACCCACCTCCTGCTTCTTCAGGTGGAGGAAGCCTTTGACAAGGAACACTCTTAGCGCGGCTTGTGCTGTTTTCTTCTTGCAAGCAGAGGGAGGGAGGGATGAGTGGCAGCTTTTAGAGAAGGCGGGTGGGGTGGGGGGGTGGAAGTTAGGTAAACATAAAAAGGGCCTGTCAGATTTCCTTTCCTAATGGCAAAGTTTTTTCCTCAGCAATAAATCACAATTCAGTCAATGCCATTAGTTTTGGGGCATTATATCCCTCATTAAAGTGCATAAACAATTATATTTACTGAAGGTAATGTACTGTGTAGTGTATTATAACGATGCTCATTAACATATGTAATCATCATTTGAATGGGCTTTACTACAATGTAAACTGATAATGGCGTGATTACCCACTGGGTTATTAACTTTTCAGTCCTAAGATAATAAAAGGTGAAGCAAGAAAGAGAGCGCACATATGCATTGCCCTCCATATGTGATTTATGGGTTTTCTCGTCGAGCTATGAACACAGGTACCCATCATTTGGGGACTGGCTCTTTATTGCACATTGTATTTGACAGAATAATAAATGTAATTGAGTGGTTCTGGGTGACCATCTGGGGAAAAAGAGTCCTATGAATAAGGAAGGCACCACGGCAGACTAAGAGTCCCTGAAAAGGGAAATAATCTTGTCTGTCTCCCTGTCTGTGCCTTGCTGGCTCTCTGTGGTTAGGCGTCTCTATAATGTCTGTCAGACAAGGATAGGAAGAATCGCCACAGCCTCATTGGCGTTCTTCTCCAGCACGATGAAGGAAATATTGGAGCAGGCCATAGCAACACAGGAAGTTGCCTTACACTGAGTCAGATCCTAGGTGCATCTAGCTCACTTTTGTCTACACTAACTTGGCAGCATCTCTGTAAGCTTCCAGGCAGCCATAGCTGGAGGTGCCAGGAACTGAACATGGGACCTTTTGCTTGTGATGCATGGCTGGGCTACGGCCCTGTTGCACTTTGGAGTTACCCTTTGTCCAATGTCAGCCCTCTTTAGTTTCACAGCGATGGGTGAATAATTCTGGCTCAACATCTGTTTTTATCCACAGCATCGTAGGAGGAAAAATACATGAAGCATTATCACTGTTTTATACAATGGAAGCTCCTGAAAGATTTCGGACAGTGTTTATAGAAGCTGCAGTAGTTGTAGTCACCTGTACAAAGGGGTGGCTCTGGGTATGAATGTTCCTCCATATCAAATTGAGGTGGATCATTAAGGCAGATAAAAGCATCACAATGTAGATTTGCCTCCAGTTCAAGCAATGTTATGTGTATCATTCTCACTGGCCTGGGTGACTACATTTGACACTGAAAGTCAACCAAGGAAATCAGTTTTTTGTCTCCCATTCAAAAAAGTTTTCTTCCTCTCTCTCATTTCCTGCAGAATATTTCAGTGCTTTCATGATTCTGAAGTCAAAGTATAGAAGAAACAGCACATGGCAGAAGAGTAATTGTCACCAACTTATTTAATGGTAAGAATTTAGGTAGCAGCCCACTGTTTGGATTGATCCTATTAATTTTATTGTTGTGTCGTTGAGTGGGATTATCAACATAGCCTTCAATATCTAGAGAGAGAAATGTGAACAACTAAATTAACAGACCTTCCAAGTGTCCCTATTTTCGAGCGACAGTCCCACATTTAGAGAAGCTGTCCCAGTTTCTGATGTGATCCCGAAATATCCCGCTTTTCCTTAAGTCGTCCCTATTTTCATCGGAGAAATGTTGGAGGGAATTGAGTTATGAGACCCCCAAGCCAGGGAGATAAGTAACTATACAACCTTTAGAAGACATCTGAAGGCAGCCTTGTATAGGGAAGTTTTGTAATGTTTAATTATGCTTTTATAGATGTTGGAAGCTACTCAGAATGGATGGGGCAACCCAGTCAGATGGGTAGGGTGTAAATAATTACATTATTATTCTTGTTCTTCTTATTGAATAGAACATCCCTATTTTCATTGGAGAAATGTTGGAGGGTATGAATTAACAGCATCTTAAAAAGCAGAGACATCACCTTGCCAACAAAGGTCCGTATATTTAAAGCTATGGTTTTCCCAGTAGTGATGTATGGAATTGAGAGCTGGACCATAAAGAAGGCTGATCTCCGAAGAATTGATGCTTTTGAATTATGGTGCTGGAGGAGACTCTTGAGAGTCCCATGGACTGCAAGAAGATCAAACCTATCCATTCTTAAGGAAATCAGCCCTGAGTGCTCACTGGAAGGACAGATCCTGAAGCTGAGGCTCCAATACTTTGGCCATCTCATGAGAAGAGAAGACTCCCTGGAAAAGACCCTGATGTTGGGAAAGATGGAGGGCACAAGAAGAAGGGGACAGCAGAGGACGAGATGGTTGGACAGTGTTCTCGAAGCTACCAGCATGAGTTTGACCAAACTGCAGGAGGCAGTGGAAGACAGGAGTGCCTGGCATGCTCTGGTCCATGGGGTCACAAAGAGTCGGACACAACTAAACGACTAAACAACAACATGAATTAAGGGCTTGAATTCTGGATCTTCAGCCCTCTTACATGAACACTTACCTGAGACTAAGTCCCACTGAACACAATGTTGCTTACTTCTGAAGGACCTGTATCAGATTGCACTGTAAGACACAGACTCTTTGTGTCTGGGCACACAGATTCTTTGAAGTCGGAATGTACCTTAAAAGGATAAAGGTAAAGGTAAAGGTAACCCTGCCCGTGCGGGCCAGTCTTGACAGACTCTAGGGTTGTGCGCTCATCTCACTCTATAGGCCGAGAGCCAGTGCTGTCCGCAGACACTTCCGGGTCACGTGGCCAGCGTGACAGCACACGGAAACGCCGTTTACCTTCCCGCTGGTAAGCGGTCCCTATTTATCTACTTGCACCCGGAGGTGCTTTCGAACTGCTAGGTTGGCAGGCGCTGGGACCGAACGACGGGAGCGCACCCCGCCGCGGGGATTCGAACCGCCGACCATGCGATCGGCAAGTCCTAGGCTCTGAGGTTTTACCCACAGCGCCACCCGTGTCCCTTACCTTAAAAGGATATAGGGTGTTATATAAGACTAAACTCTTTCATTCTTTAATAAGATCTACTTTGTCCATGATATTTATTGTGTTCTACTCACCAAAAAGTGCTACAGAATGTTAATTTCTTCATTTCATTTCAATTATTTAGAAAATGTATCGAAAGCTTCTTATTATGGGCAGAAATCCCTAGGCAGTTTCCAGAAATTATAAAACCAAAATACAATAAGCATGATAAAATACAAATAAAAGATCAGAATACAATAAATACATTTAAAACCCATCATTTAAAACAGCAAGTCAGCAAGTGAACAGGATAACACTTTCAAAGCATTCAAACAGGCCTGGGTAAACAACAGAGATTTTTAGGAGGCGTTTGAAGAATCCAACAGATGGAGCTTCCCAAATTCTTTGGGGAAAGTATTCCAGAGGGTTGGTGCTACAACTTCATTTGAGGTTATTAGCATTTGAGATAATTAGCAAGTTACTGGCAATTAAGGTAAGCTTTAGAAGAGCTGATGTTGTTAGATGAAAGCACATGGAAGGGGAACTCCTTTCATCCAACAAGTGGAAATTAAAGTAAAAAAGGAAGATTTGCAAGAGGTCACTGCTATGTTACTGAAAATTAGAATTTGCAAACACAACCAAATAGTGAAGTGTTCAGTCTTGGACCAAGGTGAGCCTAAATCTGTGTCCTTTTGCTTTTCAAAGTTCCTCAGTGCAACATGGGCTGAACCTGGAGAGATGTTTCTAAGCATGTTTCGAGCATCTCCCCACACAAGGTAATGTCCATTAGAGGAGGGGGGGTAGGCGTGGATTTTGGTCTTTCAAATTTCAGTGGAACACTGTGCAAAATTTGGAGCCTACCTCTTACCTTCCATTCTGCTCAATTCACTATGCCGTAGTTGCAATGCCTTGTGCTTGGGGTGGGGGGTGAACTACATTCCAATAAAAAGCTAAGGATGAAACATTCAGTTGATTAAGAGGCTAGGTTAACTGATATAAAATATTTGGATACAGTAGTGCTGCCCCTAATTACTCCATCAGAAAATTTCAAAGCAATCTAAAATTATTTTCAGCACAAGTACTCATAAAAACTGTGGGTGGCAAGCCCCATCTTAGCAGAGGCATTCCATCCTGAATGAGAGCAGATGGGGAATGCCTCTTTTTATTATATATACACACACACAAAAATTTATATATTTGTATACTGCCCTTCATCCAAAAATCACAATATAAAAACACAAAAATATATAATATCATAACTAACAATTCAATAACCCCACTCTTCTAAAATGATTCCTGCTGATGCACATGCACACATCACTTAAAAACAAAGAAAATCTACGTTTTTAGTTCTTTCTCGCACGGAAATTTGTGTAGATTTGATTAATTAGTTGCTTTGTTGACCAAAACTCATAAAATTGACTAAGATTTTATTAATTGTGTGACAGCCTTAAAAAAAAACCAAAAGCACAGCAGGCAGGGCTTCGAACAGTGTAATCCTATACTTGTCTACTCGGATGTAAGTCCCACTGAGTTCAGATAAATAGGTGAAGGATTGCTGCCTAACTCAAATTGCGCAGCTTCCAGACAGATTTAAGCTTTAGTGCCTGTTTTTGGTGTGTGTTTAAACAGGTTAAGGACTGGCCTGGTGGTGGTTTGGTGTGAAGAACTGGAGGATCAAAGTAGGGAACCAGAGTCAGTAATTAGTAACCTTCCTTTTCCAGTTTTAATTGCTTTTTGTAGGGAGGGCAAAAACATTTTTTAAATGGCTTAAATCTTTCTGCTTGGTGAGAAGTCTAAACCTGCGCTTCCAGACCTCCAGAGAATATCAGAAAGCCCAAGAATAGATTATAGATGGCCATTAGCTTATGGTCTAACAGAGACCAAAGATCAGTTAAGTGGGAAATTCTTCCTGTGGAAGGATAGAGGCAGCAATTTCTTGATAAAAAAAACTCAGAGCTTATGAGAAATAGGATCAGGTGTAAGTAGACATCAGTTTGCACACTAAGGGAAATGGCAACTTCGTATTTTGCTACAATATACAATCATACAATAAATGCAATCATTTAGGCTCCACCTAGGGTCGGAGTAACTACTGCCCTCTGAAAGCCATCCCAGTAATGGACAGCAACTTGGATGGCTTAAAACATGGGCCAGCAAACTAGCACGCTTGTTCTTTCCCTCTCCCTCCCTCCCTCGGCGGCAGCGGAGGCGGCTCCTCCCTCCCTCCTCCTGCCTTCTCCCCGCCCTGCCTAGAGGAGGAAGAGGGCTGGGTTCTGTTGGTGCCAGCAGCAGCAGCGCTTGAGCAGCCACTAGCAGCCCCTCTCCGGAGCCCTTTCATGTACCACTCATCATGCCTCCGCTGCCAGCCCCTGCCGCTCGCAAGACACAGGTAAGCAGTCACCAGGGCTCGTGGTGCTCTTGCATCATTCCCCCCGTCCCAAATATAGTCTGGCCTCCCACAAGGTCTGAGGGACAGTGGACTGGCCCTCTGCTGAAAATGTTTGTTGACCCCTGGCTTAAAAAGAGGATTAGACAAATTCATGAAGGAAAAGGGTACCAATGGCTACTGGCCATCATAGCTGTGCTCTAGCTTCACTTTTGGGAGGCAGTATGCTTCTGAATACAGTCATACCTTGGGTTACAGCCGCTTCAGGTTGCGTTTTTTTGGGTTGCAGACCGCCAAAACCTGGAAGTACCAGAACAGGTTACTTCCAGGTTTCGGCAGTCGTGCATGCGCAGAAGTGCTAAATCGCATTTTGCGCATGCGCAGAAGTGCCAAATCGCAACCTGCGCAGACACGGGTTGTGAAGGCTGCAGGTTGCGAACGTGCATCCTGCACGGATCACGTTCACAACCTGAGCGTCCACTGTACTCTTACTTTACAAGCTGGAGCAAGACTCTATTTTTATCCCATTTACTTTCAGTTCCAGCACATTTTCTTTAACATAAACACCCAAACAAAGCCATGATAGAAAATCTCACCATGTGGTAAGTTGCTCATCCATCTTAAACTGCTTTCTATGACCAGGGCTATAAATAAAAGGCAAACCTAAATCACGCCGATGTAGCTCATTATAGCAAGGATGAAGAAACTGTGGGCCTCCATGTGATGCCGAACTACAACTCCCAGTATCCATGACAACTGACCATGCTGGCTGGGGCTGATGGGAGCTAGAATCCAACAATGACCGGAGGGCCACAGGTTCACCACCCCTGCATTACAACTTTAGTAAAAAAGACTTTACAGTAGGAATTTTGGAAATTCATTTTGTAAACTGTGCCTCCATTAAATTATTTGAATTTTGTGCCCCAGGGACCCAAACAGCTGTGTGTACACAGGTAAGTTGCCTACTGGCACATATTTAATGTACTGCCAACCCATGGATTTGTGCTGAGGAAGTTCCATCCTAATGTTTTTATGATGTTTGCTCTCTGAACATATACAATTACTGTAGCTTAATTTCAGAATGACTCATGATGCTCTCAGCGCAGAATGGACATTAAGAAAAATATGCAGCACCTTGCTATCACCCTGCCCTCTGAGCAGTTGTTCCACTTGTTTTTCAAAGTTTCAACACAAACTTAAGAGCTGTGCTCGAAAGGTACAGTGGGCTTGGTATAATTACCACAGCTGCCACAGATGGCTCATTTTAACAAGAGACCCTAGGTAAACCTCCTTGTTTAGCCTGCAGCATAAACAGAAAAATATTCCACTTAAACAAGTGGATTTGGGTTCTGCAGAGATGAAGCTCAAATCTGCCTTGCTAAGTTGTGTCATTAAAAAGATCCAAAGGCTGTTGAGGAAATATGGGTCAGTTCAAAGCTCAAGTTTTAACCTGTGTATTTTAATTACCCAAGTTTATAATGTGTTTCAGAAGCAATGCTACCTTGGTTGCAAACTATCCAGTCTAGCAGATCTTACTATGCAGAGGGTCACTTCATATAATGCAATCTAACAACATGGGAGCAATCCTGCAAGTCACTCTTGTGTCTGTCTCTGGAAATTTAATGTGTGTAGTCAGACACAACTGGGTCTGTCAGCGTACTTTTATATTCTACACTTTAAGAGTGTCAACTCCCCACCAGTCACCCACAACTTCATCTAGGCAGCCCAGATCTGGTAATTTGGATATATTGGCTATAATGCACCATGGATTCAGAATATTTTACACTTTTTGTTTTAAGGATAGTTCATCCCCTCCAACATTTCTCCGATGAAAATAGAGACGTCCTAGCGAAAAGTGGGACATTCTGGGATCAAATACAGACAGTTGCTGTAAATCCAGGACTGCCCCTGGAAAATAGGGACACTTGGAAGGTCTGAATAGTTATCTAGGATTGGTATTATTCCAGTGAAATAAATCAGGGCTTGGACAACCAAGAACAAAACCCACCCAAAATCCATCACAGGTCTTTCTGAAGGGCCACATCCCATGTCCACATCTATTACTCCAGCAAGATTGAATAGTTTTCTGTATTTGTATCAATAAGGTAAAGGTAAAGGGACCCCTGACCATTAGGTTCAGTTGTGGCCAACTCTGGGGTTGCGGCGCTCATCTTGCTTTATTGGCTGAGGGAGCCGGCGTACAGCTTCCGGGTCATGTGGCCAGCATGACTAAGCCGCTTCTGGCGAACCAGAGAAGCACATGGAAACGGTGTTTACCTTCCCCCAGGAGCGGTACCTATTTATCTACTTGCACTGGTGTGCTTTCGAACTGCTAGGTTGGCAGGAGCAGGGACCGAGCGGGGATTCGAACCACCGACCTTCTGATCGGCAAGTCCTAGGCTCTGTGGTTTAACCCAGAGCGCCACCCACGTCCCTATTTTTATCAATAGAAACCCTATTGTATCAATAGAAAGCCTGTAAACCCTGCTGTAACATCCTGTGACTTTTCCTGTCTGTACCTGACTTGATACTGATATGTCCTCTCTGTCTGGCTTTGGTAGGGGTAGTGAAGAAGCATCTGTTAGGATAATCCAGGTTTTGAAGCAGAATTCTCCTGGTTGCCCCCCTTCCCCAGTCTGGTGCTCTCCAGATGTTCTTGGAATGCCTGCCCCACCATTGCTGAACATTGGCTGGGACTGGGGGGGGGGGGTGGAGTCCAATAAGAGCACAGCTTTGGGAACAATGTCCTGGTGTCCACAGTGAGTCACTCTAGACCAGAAATGGGCATGCTTCAGACTTACAGGTCCTTCTGGTTTTTTCACCAAGACTCAGGGCTCATCAGTAGGCTCTAGTCATAACACGGCAACTTGGACGACAGAAGCAGACACAAAATGGTAGCTTGAGGGGTGGAGGCACTCATCATTTTTCGCTTCACCCCACAAACCATGGGTGACCTCCATTTTGTGTTTGTTCAACAGAAAGTCCCATTTAAAACACCATCTGGACCTTTTCTTTAATAAATGGATCATAACAAATGGAAGAGCAAAGAAATTCAGAGTAGGGGTTCTGAATAGACCATAGCTTTCCTTCATAACCAGTGGGACCTGCAGCAAAATAATTCAGTGTGGGCATTACCTTAAGGTGCTTCCAGCCAGGTGCCTTGTATCACAAATGCAGTGTTAAAACTTGACATATTTCTATGTGTGGCATGTTAGTTTCTATATGTAGGTTAAAAAAAAAAAGGCAAAGGACCCCTGGACGGTTAAGTCCAGTCACTCTAGACCAGAAATGGGCATGCTTCAGACTTACAGGTCCTTCTGGTTTTTTCACCAAGACTCAGGGCTCATCAGTAGGCTCTAGTCATAACACGGCAACTTGGACGACAGAAGCAGACACAAAATGGTAGCTTGAGGGGTGGAGGCACTCATCATTTTTCGCTTCACCCCACAAACCATGGGTGACCTCCATTTTGTGTTTGTTCAACAGAAAGTCCCATTTAAAACACCATCTGGACCTTTTCTTTAATAAATGGATCATAACAAATGGAAGAGCAAAGAAATTCAGAGTAGGGGTTCTGAATAGACCATAGCTTTCCTTCATAACCAGTGGGACCTGCAGCAAAATAATTCAGTGTGGGCATTACCTTAAGGTGCTTCCAGCCAGGTGCCTTGTATCACAAATGCAGTGTTAAAACTTGACATATTTCTATGTGTGGCATGTTAGTTTCTATATGTAGGTTAAAAAAAAAAAGGCAAAGGACCCCTGGACGGTTAAGTCCAGTCAAAGGTGACTATGGGGTTGGGGCGCTCATCTTGCTGTTCAGGCCAAGGGGGCCGGTGTTTGTCCACAGACAGCTTTCCGGGTCATGTGGCCAGCATGACTAATCCACTGTGATGGAAACCAGAGCGCACAGAAATGTCGTTTACCTTCCTGCCGCAGCAGTACCTATTTATCTACTTGCACTGGCATGCTTTTGAACTGTTAGGTTGGCAGGAGCTGGGACAGAGCAACGGGAGCTCACTTCATCACGGGGATTCAGACCGCCAACCTTCTGATCGGCAAGTCCAAGAGGCTTAGTGGTTTAGACCACAGCGTCACCTGCATTTCTATATGTACCATGTATTCAATACTATACTACTGCTTGCTATCCACATCAGAAGGCAGAACTTGATGAAATGTATCTGGAAGCATTTCCCCACTCACCTTCCTTCAGTCACTCCTTCACTACTCTCTGCCACCTTCTCCCATTGTGGACATGCAACATAGGTATTTTGTACCTCTGCATGGAATATATATATATTCCAGAAATTACACATGGGTAAATGCTAACAGCCTTAGATCTCATGTTTCATAATGGGCAGAATGGAAGTTTATACTTTTTTTGTGATGAGGTGGCACACTATCCATTTCCATTTGGTGGTTTTAATATTGTGCAAGAGTGATGAAGAGGACTTGAGCATAGCTGTCAACTTTTCCCTTTTCCTGCGAGGAATCCTATTTTGAATAAGGGAATTTCCCTTTAAAAAAGGGAAACGTTGACAGCTATGGACTTGAGAGACGGGAGGTTACATGGAACCCAGCAGAGGGCCTTCTCATTCGTGGTTGCCTGCCCTGTGGAACGACCTCCCATCAGGTGTCAAAGAAATAAAAAATTATATGACCTTCTGTAAATGTCTGAAGGCAGCTCTGCGGTAGTCTAGCAGGGTTGGGTGGAGGAGGCAGAGGTGATGTAGAATTGAGGGGTGCAATGGCAAAAGAGTGTGTGAGAGAAATACAGGTTTGAAGGTTTCGTTCCTACATCTGTACTGAAATGGTGGTTTGAAACGTGCCTTTACTGACAAAAATCAGGCACCTCTACATATCTAGGCAGTCTAGAAAAATACAAGCAGTGCAGTGGGAGATTTCGGGTACTGTCCTGACACTGAATAAACCCAGCAGGATGCCTGCAAAAGGAACCTGGCCTTGGCTGACATACCAAGGGATTTTTTTATCCAGAAACTTTTTTTGCTCCGCTTCTTTCTTTCTTTCTTTTTAATGCACGCACAAAATCTATGGAAATGCTGCATTTGTGGAAGCTCCTGGACAATATTTCGCTTTTAGCTGTTATAAAAATGAAAATAATTGTGAAAGCAGAGAGAAATCTGCAGCTGCTCCAGGCTATTCATGCCATAAGAGATCCCATCAGGCCTTCTTTATTGTTGCAGTTTTTGGCAAATTATTTTCTTATCGCGCACAACCTATTCACTTCTGTTCCTGCATAACCACTTAGGCTCATAAAGCAGTGGGTCAGCAACAGTTTAGCATATAGCACATGGATCGGCTGGCCGTGGGGAGCACTGGTGCCTGCCCCTCCGAAAAGCAGCAACTGGAGTCAATAAAAATCTGGCCTGGGCAGGCCAGGCCATTAGCAAGCCCAGCTCTGTCACTCTTCGCATGGCTTGTTTTGCGCTTAGCACAACCCTCCTGGTACTGCCATCAGGTCTCACCTTATGGAATGGAAACAAGTGCGCTGCCTTCCCAAGAGCAGATTGCATGGCCCCCGTTCTTCTCTTTAAGCTACATTCCCCCCCCCCCACTTGAGAAAGAGGAAAGTGTACATGTCATGCACGCAGAATGTGCAATCCCGTTGTTTCCTGTTGTTGTTGTTTTTGATGGGCAGCAGCGCTGCAGTGTGGGCCAGTCCAGGCACTGAGTTTATTGCGCCCGGCACACATGTGCACTGGACAAATGCTCTGGCATCTTCGGCGTGGGCAGAGAGCATGCCACTCTTATTATACTAGCCCATTAGGGAAGCCATTCGAAGAAAAATATTTAGCAATTTGGAAGGAAGCAAGGTTCCAGAATGGCTTGTTTCTGCGTGACAGCCTGCCATGTACAGATGAAAGGGAAGGCTTATAACAAATTTTCATTACGCACAAATAAAAAAAAAAATAGAAAAGGAGGGGGGAGGAATAGCAACAGCAGGCAGAGCAAGTGCTTTGAGGCAGAGAGGTGTGGCCAGAAATTTACCCAGGAGGCCACAATGGAGACTCGGCAAAACAAATCAATCAATCTCTCAATCACTCGCACTTCCATAGCGCCCTTTATCGAAATGGCAGGCAGTGCCTGACAGCCTGACAGGTTTTGGCCTTCAAGTCCTTGCCTGCTAACTATTCATTAAGTTCACCAACATGCAACCTAAAGATCTGTGGTCCCCCTCAGCGTCCTTGCTCACCTTCCCTCGACGGCTTTCAGCTGCTCAATAGAAAAGCAGCCGGCACGCTGCGCTGCTGAGGCTGAGGTAGGTGGCAACATGCGGTCCTGAAGTCATTGTAAACAACATGGGCCTATTCAGAATTGCTTTGTTTCTCTCCTTGGCTGCAGATTTGGATCCAGCATTTAGCATCTGAGTCAATGCTTCCAGGAACTGCACTGTAGTAATTGAAGCATATCAGAGTGCAGTGTGTGTGTGTGTGTGTGTGTGTGTGTGTATTTGTTCCCTCCCTTGCCATTTATGTCCATGGCTGCTAACTCGCCCCGAAGAATTTCTACAATGTGCAAAGTTCAGAGAGCAAACAGGGCCACTAACAGCACAGAGCAAAAGACAGCTCTCTATCACACACCCCAAATTCCCAATCACCTATGCATCTATTTGTTCTCTCCTAGACAGCTCCATTAAGGAGCATGTGGCTTTACTGGGGATGTGGTTTATACCTGTAAAAAAATGGATTCCCCCCCCACATGGATGATCCCTAACTAGCCAAGCAAAATAAACACCTATGAGCTTGTATAGCCCCATCCAGTGTGAGGGCCATATAATGAAACAAAATACTAATACAGTGGTACCTCGGTTTACAGACGCTTCAGGTTACAGACTCCTAACCCAGAAATATTACCTCGGGTTAAGAACTTTGCTTCAGGATGAGAACAGAAATCGTGCAGCGGCGGCAGCGGGAGGCCCCATTAGCTAAAGTAGTGCTTCAGGTTAAGAACAGTTTCAGGTTAAGAACGGACCTCCGGAACGAATTAAATTCTTAACCCGAGGTACCACTGCGTTAAGAGCATTGTAATTCGCTTTATGTGGGACTACCCATGAAGTTGGTTTCGAGTATATGCACGGAACTGTTTCTAGGACAATCTGAAATACGGATTGTTACCTTCAGACCCATATGGTGTGGGGCCTGCGCACCTGAAGGATAACACCAATATGAGTTGGTGTGTATGTATATATTGCTGCAATTCTGTTGATGTTTAATTGTTTTTTAATGATTGTTCCCACTGCCCCTCCAGTGTTTTTAGCTGTTTCTATTTTATCTGTAAGCTGCTGAGTCTCTGTCAGGGAAAAAGGTGGGATATAAATATAAGAGTAAGAGAAAGAGTAAGCTAAGCTAATTTTCTCCAGGTGCCTCAAACGAGCAGTAAAGCTTTTCCACCCAGTGATAGTCCACAATTTCTACGCACCATATTTTTTCCTGGAAATGGAAAGCTCTTTTTTTTGATAATAGTCCACACCTTTAAAGCCATATTAAAAAACAAACAAACAAAACCATGGTTTTGATAGGTGCATCTGCAGAAATGGATGACCATGACAATGAATGGTTGACATTTCAGGTTCTTTCATTGCAAACAATATGTCTATCTGCTTCCCCATTCCTTTCTTGCTCATTCTTAGAAATATGAACTATTGATTCTTCCAGCAATTTGTTGAAAATACAGTGGCAGATTTTAAAAAAGAGATCACGAGCAAAGCTATTTAAATGAAAAGATATATTCATTAACACACAGTCTTTGTTACTGGTCCTCTCTATCTCCCTCTCAAAATGTATAGGTGTAGGACTTGCATTCAGTAAGCGTATTTATGAAGCAACACCACATTATCTCTTGTACCAAAACAAAACAAAATGAAGCATGTGCACTTCTACATGCTTACTGCATGTCTATTCAGAAGTCAGGCCCACTGAGCTTAGTGGTACTTTACAGCCTTAGTGCTTTCTTTTCTAGACAAAAAGGTGCCAGAACGCACTTCCGTCAGTGCCCTAGGAGAATCTCTTTCAGCTGGGGAGAGAGGGTCTCCTCATAAGCCAGAGGCTTGTTGAGGCTGCTCAGCTGAGGCCAGGGGAGCTTTCTGCACCTCAGCTGAGCACCTTAAGGAGACCCCCCCCCCACCTCTTTGGTTTGCATGAGTTGGAGCAGCTAGGGGCTTGCTCAGCTGAGGCATGGCTTCCCTGCAGAGAACATCCCCTTTGGGCTCCAGGGAGGGTCTCCTCGTGAGCCATAGGCACAATGGGGCTTTGCTGAGGCTGGTCAGGTGTCTCTCCCCACTTCCGGGGCCACCTGAGAGGTGCCGGAATGCCGTTTCAGCAGAAAAACCCTCATCGGTCTTAGGCATTAATGAGGCGGGCACCATGATTCTGAAGATATTGTACACAATCTAGCCATAGTTAGTTGCAAAATAAAACAGTTGATGAGATGCTTAAATCTGTTTCTGGACTATACAGTGCTAGACTGAAGGAGGGGCATGATTGAATAGTCTGCCTTATGAAAAAATAAGAAGGTGGGCTGGAGGTGTTGCAGAATGAAACATATTTCAAGCTTCACAGATTTACATATGACAGGAGTCGTTTGTAAAGAAGCATTGATGCTAAAAAAAAATGGACCAACTTATTAATGAAAGTAAAGTTTCTTGGTGAAATGGCACAATAATCACCAGTGCAATCCTATCCACGTTTACTCAAAAATTAGCCTCATTGGCTGCAATTAATTTTTATCTCAGGTAACTCTCAGAGCTGCAGGCTTACTGTTCTTCTATGCAAACATCTTTAGGGGATGAGTGATAAAAACAGGTGTTTGTCCTATTTGGGTCTCACAAAACCTATACGGTGCCACACTTGCTTGATCGCAATTTATAAACCTCTGCGCAGTTTTATAGTGTCTTTATTTTCAAAGTTGCCAACACTACAGTCATATCTCCTTATCCCGTTGCTCTCACAACAGCCTTTCAGGGCGGGTTTCTTTCATTGGCACTTGCTACTTCAGTGAACTAAACGAGAAAAACTCTAGCCAAGGCCAGTCACCCACTGTCACTAAGGCTGAGCTGGGGCTTTGTCCAGAACTCCACCCAGAACCATGTGCCCATGATCCTCTGGGTATTGTTGAACGATTACTTCCATCTTCTCTGGCCATTGGTCTTGCCGGCTGGGGCTTATAGGAGTTGTAATGCAATGGTACCCAAAAGGATACAGATTCTCCACCCCGATGTATATTGATGGCATAATAATATGGCTGCCATGCTTATAAGCAAAGGTGTGGATGATGGAGAGAAGGCTACTATATAGCCCTGCTGCATCAGGAGAGTTAGAAAGAACCTGATCTGGTTTTGACTCTCCCAGCTTTATGTAATAACAACCATAATCTACTGTCGACTGCAGCCTCTCTCTCTCTATTGCTTTTCATTTGCTTGGAGCACCTGTTATTAAATTTTGTGTTTGCTTTTCTATATTGGAAATGAAAAGATTACATTTAGGGTTTCCCCAACTCTTTAACTAGACTTGCGCCTTTATAAAATATGGGAACTGAGGAGGGCGAAGCTTTTCCCATTGTGGAGGAAAAGCAACCGGAAAGGCTTCACCTGGTCCCTGCCTGTCATGTCAGGCTGCTGTTGAAGGCACAGATGGCAGGGCCAGGTGGAAAACCTAATTCCATTATGTGCCTTCCTCTTCCTCATCTGCTTTGCACTGAAGAGTTTCCTCTCTAGCAAGGACGATGGCTGCCCCAAAATGCTGCAGGAAGTGGTTGCTTTCCAAGAGGGAGGTCTTCCGCTTGCCTGTGATTTCCTTGGCTATTGAAGAGACTTTGTATGCAATCTCTTCCAGCAAAAGGTGAGAAATGCAGGAGTGCTGGCATTTAACAAAAAATACCAACCGCAGCAGGAAGTCATCTCTGCCCAATTACAAGGTGATCTCAGTTCATTTTATGGTTTGATTCCCTCCCCCCTCTCTCTATCACATATGTTTTCAAACACAGTTCTGATCTCCTGTGGGGATGGCTTTAGTAAAGAGCCAGGGCTTCTGATTGAAGGAGCTTCAAAAAAAAAAAAAAAAAAAAGCTCTCTTACCCTTCTGTCTGGAAGAAAAAGCGCAGCCTTGTAATAACACATTTATTTGCTTTGAAAACGAGAAGGGTGTCAGAGAGAAAGTTAACAGTGAAATTAGCTCTGTTTGTTTGGTGCGCCTGTGATTTTTATCTTCAGATGTAGCAGTGGGAGGGAGGCAAGAATGTTTAATAAGCAGAAATCACTATTAAAATGAACACCACATTCAAAAACATATCCAAACAGACTAATCAATTATACAATCATTCTTAAAAGAGAAAGGGAGAAAGGGAGGGAGGAGGGAAGCAAAGCTTGATAACCATAGAAGGTTTTCTCTTATAGTCAGCACGCAGTTCAGTCATCACATTTGAGAGACAGAAAATCTCATTAATTTTGATATGAATGATCTGCACTTCCCACCAAGATTTTCCCCCGGTGTTGTGATGGATGCTAGCTGAGCCCATGTGCAATGCTGAACAGGCATAGCTGGGAGCTGGTTCAGAAGGCCCTCTTATTATTCAGGGTGTTGGCAGGAAAGGTCTGAAAGGTGCAAAGGTGTGGGTTTTTCTTGCTGCTTTCAGGGGTGCCACAAGGTACAAGGGAGAATATAGTTTCCATGTTTGATTCCATAAAACATATTTTGTTGCATTGTGCAGAATATGAGCTAGCCAGGGCTGAACTGATACTACCCTTGCTGGTACCTTTCCCAGGAAAATCAGAGGCTCACTATGTCAGGTTCCTACTGGAAGACCGGACAAATGTTAGAACATTAGCAGTGGCAAAGTTTTTATCGGTGGTTGCAAGATCAAATGAGCCCTATATTCTAAACAAAATGCTTGTTTAACCTGGAGGTAGGCTGTATGAATTGTGTATTGTTTTGTAATGATTTGTTGGGTCTCTGGACCGTAATAAAGATTGATAATTCTTCTTAAACTGTACCGTTTTAATCATTTTACTATCCCCATCTAGGATACCTACTGTCTAAAAGACTATGAGCATTTCCGGATGGTCCCTATATTGGGGTGGAATTTCCTCATCCGAAATTCGTGTTGTGCAAATAAAATGGGTTTGGATCTTTTGCGCAACAAACCTAAGACAGGTGGGGTTTTCATTGGCAGTAAGGAAAATGACAGGGAAAAGCACTGGAAAGTGTGGGATAATGTTTGCTTGATGCAAAATTGCCTAAGTTTCCCACAAACAAAGGAGAATGGATGCTCAATAAATAATCAGCATAGTCCAATCTCCATGCAAACATATCAGGATGAATGCTCAGAGCAGTTGTTTGAAAATGATCCGTCTCCTAAAAATATATATATAGGGTAAATTATTGATTTATATGATGGAGCAATATGGTCAGAACCAATAAGTACTCTACAACGTGTGTTTCATTAATACAGACTCAGCCAAGACTTGTTAGCAGGTATCTGCATGGCAGTTTTGAAGGGGAGAAAAATACAGATTTTTATTAATGATGTTGGACAAAATCCATTTTTTTCTAGTTTGTAAATACGAACCTTGGGGGCTTGGTAATGCTCCCTTGAAATACAAGGTGAATGTTATGACCCTGTAATATTTATCTTAGCTGGAGGTGAATTTAACTCCTTGCTCCCTATCCAGCCATCTTTAGATGTTTCCTGCTCCTCTTCCTCCACAGCCCTCAAAGCCCCCTCTTGTCATCATTTTACTTGGCTGCTGGTTCTGGTGGCAGCAAGTCTCTCACCTCTCTGAAACTCCCAAGTATACTTGGGAAATATAATTTCCCTAAGGGCTACTAGCAATTGCAGCAATTTTCTCAGGGAAAATTATATTTCCTAGATCTACCTAACGCTGGTTTGCGGTGTAGCACTGCAGTTTAACAGTGTGCCGGGATCTGGAGCAGTAGGTGGAAGATCCTGCTTCTGCCACCACTACTAATACCTGCATGGGGGGGCGGGGTTGGAGGATCACAGGGAAGTGGGAACAAGAAGTAGGGGAAGTAGGCTTGTTTGGATCCACTTCCTCCAAGTGCAGCAGTGACTGGTAGCACTACTGCAACTAAGGCAGTAGCAAAACCACTAGTGGAAGCCGTCATTGAATGTCTGTTACTATCCAACCTTCCCTTCCCTTTTCTTTCCTTTTTAAAAAATTTTTTTTTATTGGTTTACAAAAGTGTGAGCAATGTCTCTCTTTTCCCCTAAGTAACATTTTTACAGATCAGTTTCATTTGTTGAGACATTAGTGTTATATTAGGAAGAAAAGAGGGAAAGAGGTGAAGGGGGGAAAGGTGAGTGGGGTTGGGGTTGGGTGGCGATGTTTCTGTTTTACTTAATATACGTGTGGGGTTTTGTATCAGCATCGCTTGTGCAGGTTCTCTGCTATTCATTTGTGTTCCTTTGATTGTGAGAGCCTAGGGTGTGGTTGTTCTTTTGTGATTGGCTATGGTGAGCTTTGTTTTCATGTGTGAGTGGGGTGGGTGGGTGGCTGGGTGTTTGGATCAGGTTAGCCATATTGATTTGTATGCTGTTGGTGGATTTTTGTCATTGTCTTGTTGGGCTGCGTATGTGATAAAGGGGAGCCATACCAGGGTGAAGGCGTCTTCTTCTATTTGTCCCTGTGTCAGTTTCAGTTTATTGGTTGATTTTTCTAGTAGGGCTGTTTCCTATACTATTTGGTACTATTGGTCCATGCCTACTCCTGACAGGTCTCTCCAGTGTCTGGTTATGGTGTTTCTGGCTGCTGAAAGTAGGTGGGTTATGAGTTCTTTGTGATGTAAATGGACATTATTGTCTTGGAAGATGTTTAGTAGGGCCAATTCTGGGGTGATTTCTAGTACTTGCTTAGTTATTTTACATATCTCTTGCATGACTGTTGTCCAGAATAGTTGGGGCATGTTTTTACATGAGTAGAATGTGTCCTTTTATTGAAAATGCATCTCTGGGTAATTTGTGGGGCATAGGAATTCGTTTTTGTTTTTGGCCCCAAAATATAGTCCGGCCCCCCACAAGGTCTGAGGGACAGTGAACCGGCCCCCTGCTGAAAAAGTTTGCTGACCCTGAAGTACGCTCTTCTGATGTTTACCTTTTTAAAAGCACTGACGCCATCCCGTTGTCAACTAAGGATGCATGCGAACGGCGAACCTGTCACACATGGGTCCAGTTACCGTATTTTTTGCTTTATAAGACTCACTTTTTCCCTCCTAAAAAGTAAGGGGAAATGTGTGTGCGTCTTATGGCGCGAATGCAGGCTGCGCAGCTATCCCAGAAGCCAGAACAGCAAGAGGGATTGCTGCTTTCACTGCGCAGCGATCCCTCTTGCTGTTCTGGCTTCTGAGATTCAGAATATTTTTTTTCTTGTTTTCCTCCTCCAAAAACTAGGTGCGTCTTGTGGTCTGGTGCGTCTTATAGAGCGAAAAATACGGTAATTTAAGGCAAGATGGACTGGGGCATAGGTAAAGCAAGATGAGTGGGATGATGAGAGCTGTATCCCAGCAACATCTAGAGTGCCACAGGGTCTTTGTCCTTTCCCTTATAGCAACATTTGGCAACCTGGTGCCCTCCAGAAAAAAAGTGAATTCTGAACATTTTCAAAGGCAGGCACTTCAGTCCAGTTGTGTGCACTTAGCCACTCCAAATGCCCCCTATATATACTGCCTGACCCTATCTATAATCCTTCTGGGATAGCTCAGCCGGTAGAGCACGCGAGTCTTTCCACTTAGTGTCATGGGTTTGAGCCCTATATTCGGCAAAATATTCCTGCATTGCAAGGGGCTGGTCTAGATGACTCTTGTGGTCCCTTCCAACTGTACAATTCTAGGATTCTATGAATCTCTATCCAATCTCTTTGGCAGCAATTGCTGATTATATGAACAGGGAGAGGAGCCTCAGATTGAAAATGTTCCTTATAAACTGGACGTTTGTTAGGGAACCAAAGGCAAGTGCATCTATGTAGTGTTCTTTGTCTAAGTGAAAATTAAGCAATTCTGGTCAACAAATGTGTGCCCTTCTAGGAAAATCCCACCCAGAGCTCTTTCTTTGGAGGGACCTAATGACTGACATGCAGGTGTGGAAAAACAGTGACACCTAGTGGGCCACGGATAGAACAGGAGGGGTTTGCCACACCAACCACAGCTACCTCTGTACTTGGTGAGTGGAGAAAATGCACTCCTCAGAAAGGCACAGGAACCAGTTTGTGTGTCTCTTCTTGCTCAGAAGTAAACATACGCCCCTTTACTACTTGAGAGTGATCATCCAAGCAGTTGGCTTACTTGCCTTAAGTTTCAACGAGGCACTAACAGTAACAAACCTGTGCTACTGACTGCAGAATCCAGAGCGTCCATAAACACAGTTTTTGCCTCGACAGTCAGTGTCACTTATTTACACAAGTGCAACCCACACTCCTTTTCTTCTTGCATGTAGGTATTTCTGTGGCTTCTGGAGCAGAAGTTGACTAGAACACAAGAGATACACCACAGGAAAAATATATGTGTGCACTTATGAGAGAGAATTCTTTGCACCCAGGGAAATGTTTTGAGTATATCCCTTGTCTGTGTATTACTAACTATTAATAAAACTTAAGAGAGCAGCATTTGGTAGGGAGGAAAGTGGAGGCAAAAAAAGAAAGAAAAGCACATTGTGCCTAATAACAACAGAAATAAACAAAAGGGAAAGGGTAGTCCCAAGACTCTTCATCACAGGCGTTCTGTATAAAACCTCAAAATGAATGCTAAATAATGTGAAAACAATTGCTTTTGCTATCACTGTGTATACAGCATCTTCTCCAATGGGATTCAGGGAACTGATAAGCTAAGTTTCTGTAGGAATTGTTCCACGTTGGCACAGTTCTTTATCACATCATTACCTGGGACAATATTCAGGAGCAGCACAACTTCATCTATCCACTTCTTGGGATAATCAGACATAAGGCGTTAGGAAATTCATATGGTGTTTTCAACTCATTGATAGTAGATTCACATCAACCCTCCCCTTCTGCCAATATATGTTCCTGGTATTCCACATTCTGGGTGGGACGTCTGTCTAACTCAATATTAAGTTGTTTTCAAGCATGCTTAGCTATTATCACTCACACAAAGAACCCTGAAAATTATTGGGTTGAAGAAAGACATAAAAGTGATATGACAGCATGTTCAGATGAAAAAGGAGGCCATGGTGAAACCTTTCCTAAAGAAGATCTTATTTCTCTGAGCAAATCTGAAAAACTTTAGACCAGTATTGAGTAAGACTTGTTCATGGTTAAGAATGATTATCTTCGACCATTTGAGTTTTGTTTGCTACCTGGTTTTGGAACTTGGCTGTGCTCTCCTTAAATCTGCTCTGGGAGGTTGGGGAAAACCCCAGAACAGATTTATGAGGCACACAGAAGACAGAGAGGGGGAAGTCCAATTGCACAGGCTGGAATCCTTGTGGTGGCAAGATGTTTACTTACACTGCATTGGATGCAAACCTGTGTTTTGTTTCTTCGGTTGCGTGCTGAGGTCCCCCAAAACACCCCTACCCCAATAACTCACACATCACTCATAAATTTTTGTTTAAGGTTTTTGGCATAGTTTTGGCCACAACTTTATTAAACATACAAATTGTGAGTGGTTGCTTAGGCATTGGTTATGACTATCTGTCCCCCCCGCCTTGGGGGACAGCACTGACTCCCGGATTCCAGCGAAAGCCAGTGTGGAGGAACAAGATCAGGGATAACTGGAGCTGCGACACAGACCCTCAGCTTCTCCCCGCATGCTCCCAGGAGCTTACGCGGCCCGCACCCTGCACCAAGGGTTTGGACGAGAGGATGGTAAGCCCCTGAATTCCTTTAACAGAATTCCCATGCAGCAGCAGCATTGGAGGGGCAGGCACAGCCAATCCATACCCCTCCACCAACCAATTTAAACCAATGCCTAACCGCCAACCTTACAAGTTGTGACGATTTGCTACGCAGTAGGCAAAAACCAAATGGCACACACTAATCAGCCAAATGGAAAAATTCCTACCAGGCCCCCGCACCAAGGCGGACGACCCCATGATAGGCATAGCAAGGTCAAAGCACAAGCCCAAAAGGGAGGGCGGGCGGGTGATCCGGTTCCCACATTGAAAGAGAAAGCAGCTTGCTGTGAACCTTGTTTAAATAACCTGTTCCCACCCCCAAATTGGCAACATCAATTTTATCCCAGCAACTCAAACAGCCAATCCTTGCCAGGCCCCTCTATCTTATACTGCCTGGCAACTATGGGGTGTCTTGCTAGGCCCCATCCGCAACACGTGCTCTCCTTTAGTGAGAACACGCTTTATAGAAAAATATGGTGTTTTTTAAACTGAAGTCTGTACAGCAGTAAGTACATTTCACATTTTAGGAAATGTATAAACTGACTTTTTGTGGAAATCTGAGAGATCAAAAGAAGAATATATATTCCTCTGCTCAGGAGTATACCGAAAATAGTTATGAGCACAGCCATAGAAGAAATGAAAGCACTGAAGGAAATAGTGGACACGGAAAGGAAAGCAGCAGAAAGTAACGATTGATCAACCTATTCTAAAACACCAAAACAATCATTTGTGACCCCAAATTAAGTGGTTTGGAGCCTGATTTCCTCCAATTTACTGGATTATGGGCACATTGGGTAAACCCAAATTTACAGGGGAAAGCATCAAGATTCGTGTTTTTTGAAGATAATGTTACAAGGTCTTGCAAATTAAATGGGAATGCAAAGAGCTGCAGAACACAAAGTAAACTCCAGCCCAAGAGTCTACTCCTCAGCCACAGAGGAAGAGAAACATGTAGGACAAAAAATTAAGCTGTGCTTCATGCAAGGAACTATTTCTAACTTATTCAGGACAAAATGGGCCAATCTCTCTCAGGAAGCAGTGGACTTTTACTGGAAAACTGGAACTAAAGAAGAGCCATCTGCAAGCAGGTGCATTTGGGTGGGAGAGTTCAGGAATGGCAATCTGTTTTGGAGTCCCCATGTTCAAGACATGTCATAAATATAATTATAGATTTTAATTAGGAAGGTGAACTACAGATTACACATCCGTAAGAGAAAAGAGTAGTGTTAGAAGTGGTCTTACTGTTTTAGGCTAATGCTAGCACAGTTATAACAATAAATTCCAATAAAGGTTTTTCACCAAAGGCCAAGGCATCAAATTTGTAGCTTCAGCTAGTTTCACGCTGGAATAAGGAATGTGGTTTTTATTATTTCTCTTTTGCAAAGTTAGCAGAACCCACAGGTTGACAGCTCTGCTTTCCATATAAAATGTTTTGCCTAGCTCCAATAAGACTTTTGCGATGCATTAGCTAATGTAATACAACTTGTTCCAAGAGGTTTCCAGGGTTAGATGATTAAGCCATACGTTTTATAAAACATTTAAAGACACTTTGGTAGGGAGCCTCATAAAGGCTTATATAAGTAAGTATCAGCTGTGATTCATAGGATTAAAGCACAATATCAAAATCCGGTTGCACTGAAAATAAGGCAAAAATAGAGCTAAGTTCACTCTGAGCCACACAGCAGCCAGAGTACAAAGCGTAGTTTTGAAAAGTGATGAAGAAATTATATGTGCTAGAAGCAGGCAAACTAGGGACAGACAATGGGTAGGGATTTATTTTTTAATGTACAACCTGGCAGAAGTTCAACTGGTGGTGACTCAAGGGAGGACCTTTCCTAAAGTGGCCACCATGCTTTGGAATAATCTTTACCCAGAAATACGGCAGGCACCTACAGTCCTGTATGCCGCCGGTTGGTTAAACCATACCAATTCGCAAGGATATTCCTGAATACTTTTTTTTAGTTCCAGTGCTGCTGGAAAGGGAGCTGAGCTTGGAACATCTGATTCCCCACCAGTAACATGTGCGGCTACTTGCTTAACTTTTGACACCAACTTACCAGCAGTTTGGTGCACAGGGCACGGTGAATTAGTCGCTGCTCTGCAGTGGTGGGTTGGCCAAGCTCTACTCATCATGAGGGTATGTTCCATGATTGAGAGAGATAAAGCCAGGAAAGCTGTGGTGGTCTTTGGGTCACTACCGCACTGAAAGTGGCAGGCAGATGGTGGAATGACCCCGAGTGAGAGGCAGGAAACTGGAGATCTCTTGGGGTGAGATACTGGAAGAAGAAAAGGAAAGCTCCCAGGAAAGTCTGGAGAGAGCTTGTTGTTCTGTATTGGGTTTGGCCATTGGTGGGTGGTATTAAGAGTTAGTTTTGTGCAGAGAGAACTATCTGTATTTTGTATACTGTTTCTGTTCTTTAGGTATGCTGCTACTTATTTCTTAATCTTATTCTTGCTACTGATGCTAATGTTAAATATGTATTATGTTTTCTAGTTGCACCTGAGATGAGTAGATAATAACTTGCATTATTAGGTTCTTGTATTTCACAAGGGCTGAATAGTGGAGTTTATTGCTGGGCTGATATTATGAATAATTCGTCATTGCTACTTTTTGTGAATTGCTTATTTTTAATTGCGCTTGTACAATTTGTTTTGTATTCTGCAGTTATAATGAATGTACATTATGTTGTTTATTATGCCACTATGTTGGTAAAACTCTGTGGCCTTTTGATAAAAGGGCAGCATATATATTTCTTAAATAAATACATAAATATTTATGGATATCTGTGGTATTTGTTTTCTGTTTGTTTTCAGTAGTTTATTGTTTTGATAGTATTGATTTATATTTTATATGTTTTTTTCCATTTCTTTTTGCTTTTAACTTGTTTTTCACTTTTTATGATATTGTTCGGCTTTATGTTTTTATATTGTTGTAAACTGTTGTGATATATTTTGATTACATAGCGGTATATAAATATTTTTTCTTATAAATAAATAAATAAGAAAGGAAGTCTATGAATATTTTAATTAATATGTCTGAGTTCCCCCACACATTGTCTATGTGTTTCCTCCCCCTTGTTGTTTTTCTCTGTGATGCCTCGTCCTCCTAATATGTCCCAGTTTCCGCCACTTAAACTCCTGTAATTGTGTCAATCCAAGAATGTTCAGCCCTTCCGGCCTCCCTAGATATGTTAAAGGCTGGCAGTCCTTTATACATAAGCAGCTTGAAAGTCAGATGTGTGACTGAAACACATCAGGGCAAGATTTTCTGTTTTTCTGCAATTCACATCCTACCCCATGTAACATAGACATATTCAAAACAAGCAAGCATAGGATACAATTTACCATGTATGAATGGATAGTGCTCAAAAGTGCTAAATACTGGGAGCATATGTTTACAGCTGATGTAAGCTAAAACCAGGCTGTTATTACTAAATGCAAAGTACATAGAAAGAAGTATCAACATATTCTAAATGCCCACTTGTTGGAAACTGCAGGAGGGGGGAGCTGGAACTTGCCTAGGGTTGCCATATTTCAAACAATGAAATTCCAGACAGAAAAGTTGTTGAGCTGCAGTACGTCTGGATTTTCCCAGACATCTCCCCGATTTCCGCCTGGACACTGCTGCCAGCTGCAGATTCTCCGTATTTCTCCAGGAGAATCTAGACGTATGGCAACCCTAACTTTCCAGAACTCAGTTCCAGCTCCTCTCAGGTAGGTGCCATTGCCATTATAAGAGAACAAGGGAGGCATTCGTGATGAGATCTGGCACCTCTTTTTCTAGAAAAATAGCACTGCACATGACACTTGAAAGGAAAGTAATTTGGGGGAGGATATCAGAAAAAAATGTATTTTAGAAATGAATATAAAGCAGTTCTGTGCTGCTTCGTCTGCTCTATGATAGTAAGAACAGTGCAAAAAGCTTGTTTATATTATAAGCTTTTGCAGTCAAAAGTTCATTTCCAAGTGGGGTTTCATGTTCCAGAAGGCAGAAGGAAGAGGCAAATCTCCTTGGATCTCATTATCCCCAAAACACATGGAAAGTTAGAGAACAAGAAAGCTAGAAGTGAAAAGACATGATTTCCACAGAGCTCTACCGAGGACAAGATGCAAGAGATCTTTGTTCTGCCTTTTGTAGGAAGGGACAAGAGATGGCTTCCATTCATGAAGGAAGGCAGCTGAAGGGCCATAAGATGTTGTGGACCTCCCTTTCTCCACTCCTGAAAGTTGGGTGGGGGTGGGGGTGGGCAGAGTGTCCACAAGTGGAAAGAGGGAGTTCTCCCTGTGGCAAAGGAAAGCGCCACTGCCAATATTGGGCCACCAGTGGTGCTTCACTGGTAGCAGGGCTAGAAACAAGGTGTCTTATGGGTGTATTAGGGAATATGGTGAATCTGCAGGATTCCAAGCCCCCTCATTCCATCCACATGCCCGGGAGGTGCAATACAACATTTCACTGGATAAACATGCAAGGTTCCTGGGGGCAAAAAGGAAGACAGCATGGCACAGTGGGAGAGCACGAAAAGAAAATTAATTTTGGATTTGGAGGCAAATATGTGTATCATTTGAGGGGCAAAATTAGGGGGACACAAGCTCCCCGTACAGTATGGAAAATGGGCACCTGTCTGTGTGTTTCAGATCCTAAAAAGAATGTTCCTTTATTTAAATATTAGGTCCTGCACAGAATTTTCTTTTGTTGTTGTTGTGTAGTTGTTTAGTCGTGTCCAACTCTTCGTGACCCCATGGACCAGAGCACGCCAGGCACTCCTGTCTTCCACTGCCTCCTGCAGTTTGGTCCAACCATCTCGTCCTCTGTCGTCCCCTTCTCCTTGTGCCCTCAATCTTTCCCAACATCAGGGCCTTTTCCAGGGAGTCTTCTCTTCTCATGAGGTGGCCAAAGTATTGGAGCCTCAACTTCACGATCTGCCCTTCTAGTGAGCACTCAGGGCTGATTTCCTTAAGAATGGATAGGTTTGATCTTCTTGCAGTCCATGGGACTCTCAAGAGTCTCCTCCAGCACCATAATTCAAAAGCATCAATTCTTCGGCGATCAGCCTTCTTTATGGTCCAGCTCTCACTTCCATACATCACTACTGAAAAAGCCATAGCTTTAACTATACGGACCTTTGTTGGCAAGGTGATGTCTCTGCTTTTTAAGATGCTGTAAGAAGCACAATTATTAAGAGCAATAATAGATTTGGGGTTGCAATAAAGGGTAACAGAAAGTAGTGCTGAAGGGAGGTTGTGGCAGGATAACTAATTAAAATGAACAGGGAAAATATCATGAATCCTAATGTTATGATCTATGTATGTTGGGCTTGATAGGTTCATTCATAACCCTCAGTAAACATGAGAATGGACAAATAACGTATGGAGAAAGAAAGAGAGAGGTTAAAAATTACAAATAGAGTAACACAATGTAGTGAATTAATCATATGGGTTATGGACTGAGGGCTACATAATTAAACATGTAAGGTATGAAGGTAAAGTACCAGAATACATGAAGAAGATAATTCCTTTAGTCAGCAAATGGGCAATAACAAGAAAGGAATTTTTGTCTGGGGATATTGAGCAGTTGTATAAACATATGATGCAAAGGCTTTTTCAAATAGACATAACATTGCCATATGTTCCATCAAAAAACTGCAGAGGAACTTGGGAAAAACAGAATGATTTAAGGCTGGTTATACACATCTCTGCCATCACTTGGTTAGCTGAGCGCAGACAGCAAAAGGTAAGGAGTGCAGTTAAACGAGGACACATTGAGAGACCAGAGTGTGCCCCTGAGAGCCTTGGGCTGAGATAATGAAAGCTAGTAAACATCACCAAGGAACTGCTGCCTTCCTCAGAGCATAGAAGAAAAAATCAGGCTGCACTTGCATTAAGTCCTTTGATCCCTCATTGCATATGCAAAAGCTCCTTCAGTGGCGCACTAGAAGCCCATTAAAATAGTTAGACCTATATCCCATTTGCAAACTTTGTCCACGTGCAAATGACTTAAGGATGCAAATTGAGAACGTCCCTACTAATGGTGGAAATCTTACACCCTCGCAGGAAAAAAGAATGCATCAGACAAATCAACGCCACTCACCCTAAACCCTTCTAAAAGTAATGGTCCATTGTCAGTGCATGTTCCATTGGGGAAAGGTGACAGAGATGACGCTTTGGCAAGTAATAGGAAGCCGTCATTCGCTGAATGCGAGTCCATAGTGGGTTAAAGGAGATGTGCAGCATGCTGCTATGGGATTGGCTAAGCATGACCTCCTCTAACCTAAAGAGCTATTGACACGCAGTCCATAATCTTCAATCCAAACCTTAACAATCAGCAGTCCAGAGTGGCTGGAGAAACCCAGCCAGATGGGTGGGGTATAAATATTATTATTATTATTATTATTATTATTATTATTCAGGGCCAAAAGTCTTATGAGCCCATTTAGCTTACCACTGTTTCCCCAGTCAAATGCAAGGGCTTTTGTCCTCACCCATTCCTCCCTGTGCATGCAGCACAGATTAGGAAGGAGCACTAAATGAACACACAGAAAAGTTTGCTATATACATAAATATATATATATTTGTGAAAACTAGAAGTTATTTTTAAACCCAGAAGATAAAGCCTGGAGCCACAAGACAACAATGAAAAACATTGTGGTCTTAAATATTGGAATTCTGGGCAAGTTCCTTCTCAGATGGTTAGTCAGAAAGTGCCTAACCTAGATAACTGCAACTAGAAAACTGAGAGATACCTAGATAACTGCAACTAGAGTAATTGATTCCTCACAGCTGACACACAATGCACTGTATAAAGGCCTAAGTACATAAAAAAGTACTTGGGATTTTCGGAAAAGATTTCCCAATTATTTCGTGGCAACTGCTGTTAGAGGCCAAAAAAAAAAAAAACAACAACCAAAAAAAACCAAAAAATGCCTGTGGAGACCAAATCCCTTCAGGTCCAAACCACACTTTCCATAGGAAATCCATGACTGGATCCCTTCATATTTTGATTTATACTTGAGTGTAGTTGCAAGGCACTCCAACACTTATTGGAGCAGCAGCAGTGGGAGTTTTTAACCCTTTCCTGTGTGTGCTGGTTCCCCTGTGCTTGGTAGAAAATGTACAGGTACCCACAAGTAGAACCATAGCTCTGGGGGAAGAGATTATTTAGATTACACCTCCATTGCTGTAAACAAATTGGCAGCCCAATACAGCTGTGTTTTAGAAAAGTGAAACATGTAGAAGAGAAACCATTCATGGATCTCCTATGGAAGTGTATTTTGGCCCCCAGTCTTCAAGTGGTTATGTCAACACTATTGCTAAACCCTGCCTATGCACTGAATTACATTTATCAGATGAGCTGTGTTGCTTCTACAATATATGTGGTTTTTCAAAGTTCTTGGAGG
This sequence comes from Podarcis filfolensis, assembly GCF_964270895.1. Classification (NCBI taxonomy): domain Eukaryota; kingdom Metazoa; phylum Chordata; class Lepidosauria; order Squamata; family Lacertidae; genus Podarcis; species Podarcis filfolensis. The sequence goes on from NC_139603.1 coordinate 47,757,577, forward strand.
TAACAGATTTCTTGTATGGAACAGAGCCCTTGTGACTCCCAGAACGCTTGATAGTAAAAAGCAAATTTTCATAATTGCCTACCATTATAATAAACTGTAAAAAGGAGAGTTAAATAAACAGGTGGTGAAATGAAATATGTTCTATAGTCAGCAGGAAGTGAACAAATCTACGTACTGAAGTAAAGTTATTCACGCAGAATGTATTTAAGATAGTGAAACATTAATTGATTCTTTTATAGTCTAAAGCAATTTTCATTTGTTCTAGACATGCACAGAAAAATAAAATAGCAAGGAGTTTTTATGTAAAAAAAGAAAAAACCCTCCACACTTACTATAAAATGGTGGTTAAACACTCAGTTTTAAAAAATATATAAATGACCTATTGAAGAACTGCTGACCAGTTAAATTAGATGTACAGCATTATAACACAAACTCTAAATTATATTTAAGAGTTGGAATGAAATTTTTACCTTTTGTGGGACTTAGGGTCAAAAGGACTGGGATCTAGGAAAATGCAAAGCTACTCTTTATTTCAAGCCAAAACACTATAGTTAGATGTGCTGCAAACTTTGCCCAATTGCAGTTCTAAAGGTAGATACTGTAACTTCAAAATTTCAAAGATACTTACTTGTATTGAGCAAATTTGCTCCAGAAAGTACTTTTTAATTAGTTAATTTTATACATCCTTTGTCTTGTGTCTACAGAATTCCAGCAGCACACATTTCTCTGGACTGTTGTTTAAATTTAAAACAGCCATTTTCAAGTTGCAGACCGCATATTCACAAGTTCCAAACTGCAAGAATAATGTTAGAGCCCAGAAGAAAAACAAGGACTCCCAGAGTGGACTTACATTATAGCTACATTAAAACCGATTTCCCATGGAGTAGCTGTTTGAAGTGAAGCAAGCATTACTTGCCCTGCTTCACTGGACTTAAGAGCAATTGTGTGTAGCAGAATGGGGGCCAAAACACACATGACATTAAATGCATCTTTTGCATTTAAGGTACAGCATTTTTTTTTTAAAAAAATGCAAATAGCATCAGCTAGGGATAGGCTAATTATCAGCAAGGGAAATAGCTTTTTGGCACCATTTTGGGGATCCCACCCCCCTCCATGCTAGCTTCAGATGAGAGACATTTCTCACAACCACAGCGAAGGGTGAGTTGAATTTGTCCTCCTTGCCGGTTGCAATCCTGATAATAATCACCCTTCTTCCCAGCTGCCACTCCTGGCATTTTCTTTAAAATCCTTGAACATTAAACCTCCCTGAGAATGCTTAGCTCCCCTTCCGGCTGGAGCCTACAAATGACCACCTATTTCTGTGGTTAGAACCACATGGGAATTACTTTTTAAATAGCATACGGCAAATAGTCCTGTAATTCCACTCTGAGCATCACTTATTAAACTGTCAATAGCTGAGAGTTGCTTTTCAACATAATTTGAAATCAAAGGGATGTTCTGATTCAAAAATTCAGAAGCAACATACGGCGTCACTTTGGAATGCAGGTGAGGGAATTGCATATATCAGGCTTCCTCAACCTCAGCCCTCCAGATGTTTTTGGCTTACAACTCCCATGATTCCTAGCTAGCAGGACCAGTGGTCAGGGATGATGGGAATTGTAGTCTCAAAACATCTGGAGGGCCGAAGTTGAAGAAGCCTGGCATATATGGTTTGTTCCCCATTTAAAAATAAAACTCCCTGCATTTAAAAAACTAGGACAATAAGAAGGGAACTACCCTAAACCTCCCCCCCACAAGTTCTAGATTTTCTTTGCTACTCTTCTGAATTCCAGTTACACCACTCCCTCAGTCAACATCATGTGACTACTGAGCATGCTCAGTTCACATTGGTCGTTTGCAGATGCTGTATACCTGAGGCTCCTCCTCCTGGCTTTTTAAAAATTCTGAAAAACCTAATGTTCCCTTAACCCAACCCTGCTGCTACTTTCTTACTGTGTATAAGAAGTGCCATTTTGGCTACATAGCAACAGCACTTAACTCTGAATAGTGAAATATAAAAATCCCATTTCTTTCAGTTTTGTGTGTGTGTGCACATCAGGTGCTTGTGTGATCAGAGGGCCAGTTGACAAAGAGGAAGGAGGAGATCTAGACAGGATATGGATTCCAGGAAGAAAATGTGAACTCACAGGGCCTCCAACCAATGGCTGGTTGACTCCAGTGTCTCTGCAATATGTACATGAATACCAAAGCATCCATTTGATTTCTGGATGATAAAGGAAGTTAGCCTCATTCTCTGGCCAGAAAGGAAGCCAATGGGAGCCAATTGGATGCTTCAATTATTTCGAGTGGTTCTGCCTGGGTAAGTGCTTTCCTGGACTAGAGCCATACCTTTGACCTCCAGTTTGCATTGACAGGGTCAGGGAATGTTGAAAAGAATTGCCAGACCGAAAGAGAATTTTCTCACTGGCTCACATGTTGAACGGATGCAGCAATAAAAGTGGCTGTCAAAATGTTGCCTGCGCTGCTGTGCTTGGACCAGCTCAGCAGGACCCACAGAGCTTGGCTTTCTACACTAATCCAACTAGCCTTATGCAAAAACTTCCAGCAAGAGCACAAGGAGTTCATGCCAGCTGGAGAGGTGGCGGTCAGAATAATTGTCTGGTAAAACTTGGCTTTTTCCGCAAAGGATTCGGAAAGTTCTTGCCTGCATTCAGACCTGTGACTTGCAAAAGCAATGATTCCTCAAATGAAATATTCCTGCAAATCTATACCAGGGATGGGAACCTGTGGTTCTCTAGCCGTTGATGGATTCCTGCTTCCCTCAGCCCCAGGCCTCCTAGCTAATAGTCAGAGATCATGGGAGTTAGAGTCCAACAACAACTGGAGGGCCTTGGTTTCCCCATTCCTATTTAGAATATTCCTTTTAGAATATGCATTTTGTGCTATTTATGTATGCACTTACTACAAGCTGATTTAATCATATAATCAAACTTTACTCTTGATGAGGCCTGTACAGAGTAGTAACTAACTCCTCCAGCCAAGATATCACCTCTGAGCTGGCCTCCTGGGTCACAGCTGTTTCTCTAAACAGGGCCAGGTGTCATATATTCAGCTGATAATGCGTGTTAAGAGGAATGTGAACAGGAGAATGTACAGAATTCATTCGCTATATCCACATTCCCCAAGAAATTATAAAAATGGCTGGAGAAGGAAGAAAATTCAGTCGAGATACACACACTCACCAAGGGCTGTTAAGTAATGTGAACATTACCCAGTCAATATACATCATTCCTTCTTCTTGGAAAGATTATATGCACATTCTCCATGAGACCTGGTGAATGTGCACAATGGCCAAGCTTTCCCCATTTCCTATACCATTCTTTGCCCTCTAAACTGGCTCCAGAACATAGCAATGCCCTATACCAAGCCTGACCATTAATCTGTCTAGTTAATTTTCTAGGTTAGCCCTACCTAGATAAAGATGCCTGTGATTGAACTCAGGACCTTCTGCATTCAAATCAAGTGTTCTTCCACTGAGCAAGGCCCCTCCCTGAAGACTTGGTATTTCTAGTCAAACATCAGTGTCAGGGAACTGCCATCAGCTCAGAGGCGAGAGGTGGAAGGGCAGATGGATTACAGAGAGCCTCCAAAAATCGTGGGAAGCAGCACTTCCTCAGCGTAGGAAGGAAGCCCCGCCTCTAGTGGGGAAGAGCTGCAGGGCTCGGAGGATGCAAGAAAGAGCCAGGACACCGTGCCTGAGCAAAGCGGGGAGGAGGGAGGTCCCCCATTACCCAAGTCTTCCCTGCGCAGTAGGCTTTCGCACAAAGAGGGGAGGCATCAGCTGGGGGTCAAGAGACTACTCTGCTGGAGAAAGTTTAAGGACTGCCCACTCAGATTCTGCTAGTGAGTGAGCAAGACATGGAATAGAGGCGTTCTGCATTGTAAATGTTTTGCAGCAATAATAAAGCCTTTGAAAAGACCAGTGAGGGACCTTGCCTGATCGCTCTCAAGCAACCACACCGATAGGCATAACTATCAGCAATCTCTGTGGGCTGCTAAATCTCATCTCTGAGACCTGATCCTTCTAGCACACAATGCAGATTATTGTGAAATAGGTACCTATTCCTTCTTTGTTTCCTTTTAAACTGAGCATTGTGTTGAAAATAGTCTTGGGGTACATACATATCTGAGGCTTAAGTCCAAAGCCATCTCTAGCACTCTAGTTGTAAGCCCTGAGCAAAATAATTAAGAAGCACAAGAGCATTTGCACCTTACTTCTACAGTAGGAAACATGGCTTTGGGACCATGTCCAAGAGAAAGCTGCTGCTGTAGCCTCAGGTGATCCTTAAGCCCTTGAAGCAGGTGTGCGAAATCTTTTTCAGCCAAAGGGCTGCATTCCCTTCTGGGCAGCCTTCCTAGGGCCACATGCCAATAGCAAATGGGACCAGAGACAAGAGCAGGCAGAGCAACAGATGCAGATTTGCTTTTTTTTACAGTAGTCTACTTTCTATGAACACTCACATATTCTCCATCCAGATGAGCAAGAGTTATTGTAAGAGTTCAAGGACACATTTTTGCCTGGCAAAAACTCTTGGAACCACTGAAGGGTGTGGCCAGGGCAGTCCCAAGACTCACAGTGAAGCCGTGTGTAGCTGCTCAGAATTATGCCAGGCCAGGGCATTGGGGAAATAAAAAGGGTGACCTAGACCTAGCCTCCTGAAGTTGCTTGGAGTTCTGGGGCAGATATATTCTTAAGTAGGCCCCAGGACAAGCAACAGCAGTGCGTGCTGGGGCCCTGGCAACTGCCCAAGGATGCCAAGGGCTGATGCTATAGCTTTCCTGGAGAGCAGGCAGGCAACATTTTTAAAAAGTAAACTATCCTATCAACATATGGATATTGACCTAGCATTAAAGGTAAAAAGTGAAGGTAAAGGACCCCTGGATGGTTAAGTCCAGTCAAAGGTGACTATGGGGTTGGGGCACTCATCTCGCTTTCAGGCCGAGGGAGTCGGTGTTTGTTCACAGACAGCTTTCCGGATCATGTGGCCAGCATGACTAAACTGCTTCTGGTGCAACGGAACACCGTGACGGAAACCAGAGCGCACGGAAACGCCATTTACCTTCCCGCCACAGTTGTACCTCTTTATCTACTTGCACTGGCATGCTTTTGAACTGCTAGTTTGGCAGAAGCTGGGACAGAGCAACAGGAGCTCACCCCCGTTGTGGGGATTCGAACCGCCAACCTTCTGATCGGCAAGCCCAAGAGGCCCAGTGGTTTAGACCACAGTGCCACCCGCGCCCCTACCTGACCTAACATAAGGTTCCTGACGACCCACACGAATATCCTACTTAACACACTGACAGGTGGTGCTGACCAACCTCCTCCAGGGAGGGAGTGCTGTAGTATAGAACATAAGACAAAAGCCAATGATGGAATGAGAGGATAAGACAAGAGTGAAGAAAAGTTGTCTGAGATGATTATGTCAATGATATGAAGAGAACTGCAGTTAACAGACTGTGAAAGACCACGGATGCTTAAGTGGGGGTAGCATATTAAGCAGTGCAGTGGTTGAAAAAGTCACTGAGGGGATTCTATCGGGATGATCTGAGAAGAGATTAGGTGAGAAGTTATTAGAGAAGAAATATTCAAGGGTGTTTAGGACAAGTTGCCCTGAAGGTTTTCAGTTCTGATGATGTGTTTGTGTGCATCCATGTACATGTGTGTATGCCTGCACACATACATGGAAACTTGCACTAAGTTTGATATACACTTTCATATTTTAATAATTTGCTGGTAGTGAATGATTGATAGAAGTCATCACTTTTCAATTAATACATGCGCAAAATTTTCCAAAAAGGGTGAAGTAGAGAATACCTAATGGGAAATTAAATAAGTACCAGTGTGATCATAAGCATTGGTGGACTAGGATATGTGAACAAAACATGTGCCAAATGGGTTTTCTGTAGGCCAGTCTTTTTTAGAACTCATTGTGTGCTCAGTTCTCCCCATTGGAAATCTGTTTCCGTGCAAGGTAGACCTACCAGATGAGGGTGTTAGCATATGTAAAATATAAAAAAACATTGGGCTTTCAGTGCACCCATATTCAAGGAATACTTCTGTTGTTCAAGGCAGAGTTCTCCTTCCAGCAGAGCAATACTTACCCCAAAATGCCCCCTCTCATACCCATTTGGTCTGTTTCAAACAATTAAATAGATGAAGACAAATGTCATATTTGCCCTGATAAATTTCTACCTAGCATAAGAAACCACACATGGTTGGAGTAATCAGAATGCACCACCTCTCTCCCTCCCTCTCACAAACACGTACCAATTTGCAAAAATATCTACATGAAGTTACATTAATCCCTGGTAAACTATTGTGAATGCCATTGCAATTAGATGTTTGTTAGCAGGGCTCAATTTTCCCCCCACCAAGAGTCTAAATTCCATGCTCCAGACTCTGGTGATAAAATCATTTAAACTCCTCTGAGAAATGCCTTTCATCCTCTTTATTGGAGTAGCATTCCTGGTGGCTTTCATATCAGCAGGAAGAGTGTCTGAGATAATTGCTCCTTCCATGGAGGATCAATAGCGCATAATCCATCAAGGTGAGGTAGTCCTTTCTACTTGTCCAGATTCTGTGGACAAATCCTCACTTTTGCCGAGTAATGAATATAGTGCTTTACTCCATTTGCACAAAAAGCTCCTCAGTGGGAAAGACAAGATGATCCAGTAGACTGAAGGTTATAGGATGTATCCGAATGGCATGGGAAAGATTGTAAGTTGCACAGTCTAAGTCATGATGTGCCTTTCCAATTGTAGAAGCAGCAAGGACTCGAAAATCTATTGCAGATCATCAAAGCCACGCTAGCAAAATATAGCTCCATTAAAACCAAGAAGCAATTCTTGAAGACATTTTCTTCCTCTGAAGCATTTATATCATACGCTGCCACATCTATAGTGGCTGAAAAAGAAGAAACATGAACAGCAGTAGCTTTAGATGAAAATAGGAAACTAAAGGCTTTATCTGCAGTGGAAGTTTCACTCAGCTTCATGCATAAAAGCAGTGGTGGCTGGTGACCCCAATGGGACTGGTGAGGTGGAAGGGACAAGAAACCAACAGCAAGTGAAGTCAGATGCAATTACAAGCAGAGCCAACTCATTCTCATTTTGTCCCCATCTTCCCCACTGCCAAGTTCCACAAGGGCAACACAGAGACTAAAGAGGTAGAAGCTGCCACATGTAGTGCCACCCCTTGGGCTGGTGGTAAAAATGGGAGGCGAGAGCAGGAACAACTTCATCTGTGGCTCTTACCTTCAGCAAAGGAAATGGGAGTGATATAAAATTGCAAAGAAGCTGCAAGCACATGCAGACATCTCCCCACTTATGCATGTTTGACTTGTGTGGACTTTGTATACGTGCAGCACTGGGAAATAATTAAATAAATCGACTTAAATGGCAAAAAGGCGTGCAAAGGGCAAAAAGAGGCTGAAAAGAGCAGAGGAACTGCAAAAATGGCGCGAAAAGAGCTGGAAAAGGGCTAGCAAACCCAGGAGCTTTTGCAACTGCAATCCCACGAGCCTTTGCACCGACCTTTGAGGCTTGTGGATAGTTGGAATTTGAGAAAGGAGGTTTGTGGTCGAGTTTGGCAGAGTTTGGTGGAGAAGTTTATTTATAGGCTTTTTAGGCGGTGTTCCCCACTATATGCAATTTATTGCATGTGTGCAGTACCTGGGAACGAAACCCCTGTGTAACTGGAGAGGTTGTAGCTGTATTTTGTTATTGTGCGGGAGATAGGTAGAAAAATGGTCATCAGCTAAAGCAGTTCAGTGAATAATAATAAAGGATAGAGTTCCTTTCCTATGTGCTCACATCTTCATGATCTTAGTAATCATTACAACAGCCCTGTTAGCATGGCAGCACTGTTTTCCCAACCTCATGTTGCCTATGGCCTAAGAGGACAACAGTTTATGTGTTGTGAATTATTTTGTGAATTTATTGCAGAGGCCATGAACTTTGGACTTCCTAGTCCAGGGGTGGGGAAAATTGTGGCCCTCCAGATGGTGTTGGGCTCCAAATCCCATCAGCCCCAGAATGATGGGAGCTGTAGTCCAGCAAGATCTGGAGATCTATGGGTTCACCATCCCTCTCCTGGCCCAGCTGTTAATATTCTTAGCCACTAATTAAATCTAAAATAAAAATGGATAGGACTGCATACCCTCCAAAATTTCTCTGATGAAAATAGGAACGTCCTTAATAATAATAATAATAATAATAATAATAATAATAATAATAATAATAATTTTATTGTTTATATCAGGCTTCCTCAAACTCAGCCCTCCAGATGTTTTTGGCCTACAACTCTCATGATCCCTAGCTAGCAGGACCAGTGGTCAGGGATGATAGGAATTGTAGTCTCAAAACATCTGGAGGGACGAGTTTGAGGAAGCCTGATTTATACCCTGCCCATTTAACTGGGTTGACCCGGGCACTCTTCCAACATATATAAAAACATAAAACATTAAACATTAAAAAAAATTTCTCTATACAGGGCTACCTTTAGATGTTTTCCATAGGTTGTATCTTATCTCCTTGGCTCGGGCTGTGTGTGTGCATAACTCCATACCCTTCAATGAAAATAGGGACATCCTACCATAACCGCCAACGTTTCTCTGATGAAAATAGGGTCATCCTAAGGAAAAGTGGGACATTCCGGGATCAAATCAGAAACCAGGATGGCTTCTCTAAATCAGGGAAGTCCCTCGAAAATAGGGAAACTTGGAGGGTCTGGGAATATGGTGAAGGAGTTGTTTCAATAAATCCAAGAGCAGTGTGCTACAGAATCCAGAACACCATTCAAGATGGGACACAGAATGCCTTTCCTTTCGTTACTCCCGCTTCAGTTGTTGTGGCCGTGATACCCAGGCAGAAAGATACCTTGAATAAAGGTAAAGCCAGAAGAGCACTGAACAGACGACTCTGGGAGAGCTAATGAGGGAGGCAGTGGAGTGCAATGGATTGCCTTCTGGAGCTAAGAGAGCAAAGGGGTGGTGCATTGGAGTTAAGAACCGCAGCAGGGGGAGAGCGAGCCCGTCATCAAAGATCCTAGGATTCATAAAGGAGGCTACTAAACACACACACAGCTAAGAATGGAGAGCTTAACTAGGTTGGAAGACATGGAATAGAGAGACTGGTAAGAACTGGAGGCGTGGCTGAACACAGCATGGTAGCAATTTGATAGTGTGAGCTGTGGTGAAAGACAGAAAGGGAGCAAGAGAAAGCACCAGGAAACAGTAGGGAGAGGGAGAAGGGGCCGACTGATAACGACAGTTGGAGGCACCTAACAACCCATAATGTGGTTTTCATAACAATAGATGGGAATGGAGGACTATTAGTGAAGCAGTAGATACTGAATATTAGCAATACTAAATGGGATTGTATGCAACTAGGAAATTAGGAAGCTGCCTTAGACAATGTGGCCTCTACTGTTAGCCCATCAAACTTAGCATTGTCCACATGGACTGGCAGTTGCTCTCCAGGGTCTCAGGCAGGGGGCATTCCCAGTTCTATCTGGAGACTGAAACTGGGACCTTCTGCATCCAAAACAAATTTCCTTCCACTAAACTATGGCCCTTCCCCTAGTTTTATTTAGAGCGGACCTATTACAATTATTGGACCTTAGCTAATTTCAATGGTTAGGACTAGCATTGGATACAACCCATAATACTGGGTAAGGATGGAGTCTGAAAGAAGACTTCACAATTCAAAACCCGAGGACAGTAAAAACAGTAATGTGCAAATCCTATGCATATTATTCGATGGTTGCTTGTTGCCCACCATCCTAAGGTTCCAGGGAGGGTTACAACAGTAAAACACAGCACAGTATTAGAAAAGGTTTAACAAATTGAAGGAAAGGAAAGTCTGACCCTCAGGAAGGAACAATGCCCAAAATCGCCCCCAAGCATTGGGAAGGCATATTACAGAAGAGAGATCTTAGACTGAAGTTCCTTGAAAAATCAAGACGATTAGTAAGTTCAGATGACACCATATTTGGTGACTGGATGGGGCAGTACTTTGTTGGCAATAAAGCTTACAGTTTGAATATCATGATTTTTTTCCTTCAAAGTCTGTATTACCCAGGCAATTTTTCAAACTGATGATATATTGACTGGGCTTTTAAGACAGTTGTGAAGCTGTAACAGCATTTATTAATTATCTGAAAGGCATAAAATAAGATCTAAAGCAAATAATGGAAGAGGAAGCATTCACTCTGATTGAATTCAAAATACATGCATTGCAAGGAAACATACTTACTGTATATCTACATTAAAAATCTTTTGAAGAGATACATGTTAGCATTTCTTTAGATCTACATACATAATTGTCCTCCTATTTATCCCTCTTTCTAAACCCCCCTCAAAATATTCATGTTTATACTTTAAGGAGCAGAAGAGTATGAAAGATTGCATTTGGCAGGTCTCTTTGATTTTGTAATTATTTCTTTGTGCAAATGCAGCAAAGGGTGACTTCTATTATGTTTTAGGTACAAATCTGCATAGAGTAACTTCCAGCTGTTGACCACGCGATTAGTCCTTTAAAGTGCAAAAATGGCTGTTTACAAATACCCATAATTACTGTAATTTTCAGGCGAGAAATCTGCGCTCACCTCAAACCAGCCCACATGCCAGTTCTTGCCTGGATAAAATGACTTTCTTTATGGTTAGAAATCTCTGTCACATTAAAAAAAAAAATTAGCAAAATATATTTTGACTGCAGAAATAGATTTTAGCATGAATAGACCTCTGAGACATCCAACAGTTTCAATAATATTTTCTATTCCAGGGGAGCAAAAAATATGTTTTTTTTCTTCCTTGATAGCATTTATTTTATATTCACTGCACTGGAATGACTTTTCTGAATTCTGCCAGCAAAGACTTATCATATGTGGGTGCCATTGCTGTAACATAAAGATAAGGATGGAGGCTTATTCCACTCATAAGCTCATGAGTCTGTAAATTGGAACTATCCTTCAAAGTACAATGAATTTTACCAGTCCAGTTTTTTCTTAAAATAAACAAGACAGGAGTGTTGTTTTCTACTGAATTTTCTCCTTCCACTGACTTAGAGGAACATACCAAGATGTTCCAAATGGAAGGTGGTGGTGGGGAACCAAGAATGGAGGGAGGTTCTGGATCAGGGACTGGGCTCTGTGGGTCATTGTGCCTGTAGATATCTAGTTCAGTGTGAGAATCACCCTCACTTACAACTATAAAACAAACCCTCTACCTCCATTGAAGCCTCTTGTACATGCAGTGAGAATGACAAATTAGTTGAGCACTCAAGCAGGAGAAGCAAAGTGCATCTAAGTCCCATACAGGACTTCAGAGCAGGAAGACCCTACTTTGCTTATTGATGAGGAGGGTTGCCTTGATGGGTAATGTGTTATTGAGTGTCAAGTGGATTCATACAAATCCAGAGAAGAAAGCAAATCTGAGCTCTTGGAAGGGTGCAGGGAGAGCTTCCCTGTGAAACTGTACTCTGCTTGCTTTTTTTAGGATCCCTCCCTAAACAGCATCTAAATCCATTGAAACAAAACATGGTACAGATTTTTCTTGCAACACAGAAATAAAGCATGTCTGCTAAATACCTTACCATGTTGTGTCAAATCAGTTCTTCCAAGCAAATCTGTTCCCTTACATTTGCTACCTATTTCTGTTGGAAATCACATGGTCTGTGACAGAGTGCTAGAGAAGGAGAAGCTGAAGATTAACAGAACTAAGAATGGCCTAGATTAAACTATACTTTATATGTTGTTGCATATTTGTTTCCCCTTCTTTTTTAAACATTCCTCTTTCAATAACAGCTTTGAAGTTGGGAATGAAAGAGTGATAAGGAGGGATGTGGCTTGACCCTTTCCCTTCCTGCAATTTTCCCAGTCTAAATCATTCCTCCAGCTGCTTTCCCTGTGGAAAACCTTTTGCTTCACTTGTGGGGAAGCAGACTAGCAGGAAGCAATTTTGAGCAGGCAAATGGCAGGAAGGGAAATTGTTAACCATTCCCTCACCAGGCCACCTCTGAGGCTGCTTTTCATCTTAAAAAAAAAAAGAATGAAAGAAAACCCTCAGGGGAGAGAAATAAGCAACAGCATATAATGAATGGTCTGGCACCTAAGAGAGATCTAGGTACGTGGAGATGTGCTGTCTGAACTAACTATACTTGCCATGAACATAAAAATCAGATGCACCTTCTATTTTAAACCACCAACCACTCTACTGAACAGATTAACACCCAGTTGTGTGCTCTAGACAACTGAGCCATCCACTGTCCTAAACAATACAGCCTTTGAGAGACTGCTAGTCAATAAAATAAAATACCCCATTCTCTTTAATTAACATATGAAATAAACACAATCTGTGACACCTAGTGTGCAGCAGCAATTAAGAGGCAAGGCTTAGTTAAACCTCCTAATATCTCATTTAAATATGCAATTAAAGGATAATTGCCTACAATCAATAAAAAATTGAAATATTTTGCAGGGGCCTCAATTATTATGATTTTTGTGTGTGCGAGGCTTTCTGCTACTTTAAGCTAAGCCTCTACATCTTTCGTTAAATTGACACAACGCCACTCTACGCTCTCCTGATTTGTGCTGCTACAAGAACAACTGCCTTCAGGATTTATATAGTAACAACAGTGTACGTTATCAGAAGAGTCAAAAGCCAGCGGTCTCTGCTACCTCTGTGTGTCTGAACCAAGCAACCTTGGGAACTGTAGTTCTGTGATCTCTGACAAATAGTTGTCAGCACCAGCTCCCAGGTTGCTTTGAAGAAAAGGCAGGGCAGTTTAAAAAGCAATTTCAAGACAGTTTATGTTTGTAGTATAGATCTAGCCTAGGAATTGAAAATATTTGTTGGCTGTAGCTTTTCTATATCATTCTTGCAGGTGTCGTCCAAATTAGACAAAAATCAACATGCAGTCCTACATATATGGTCCATTCCCACCCCTCTTGCTCCATAAAGAAAATGGGTTTGACATACAGTGAAATATTTGATCCTTAAAGTGCTTACTTCCTATTCTCCCTCCCCCAATAACCTCTCATGCTATATTTGGGACTGGCTTTTAGATATGGTTCTGAAGGGGCAACTTATGAAAATGCAGTAGCAAGGGGGGTTATATGTTTCAGTCCATCAGAAACATATTGCCCCCGTTCTGAAAGCATTGCAAGGGCTGCCATGTTGCTACTGAACCAAATTCAACAGGCGTTTCCTGAATTCTAAAAACAACTTGGGAACTGGTATGTTAATATTTCCCACTCTGGGACTGCTTTTGCAATGAGTAGCAGTAATAAGTGTTTTTAATAAATGTAGTCTGGCCCTTTGACTGTGTTGATCAGTGTGGAAAGGAGTAGATTTTGTTTCAAAGTGACAGCATCAACCATTAAATCTGACAGTGCTGATAGTCAGTTTGGTGCATCACCTCTGCAGAGTCTTCCATGAAGATTACCGTTGCATGCAGAATTCTGCAGTTTGGGGCTTGTGATTCCACCTACCCTTTGTTGACCTCTGCGGCCATTACAAGTGCAGCAGAGCAGGAAATGTGGGTTGCCCTCCCCCTCCAATGCTGAAATCTGGGCTGCAGAAATTTCATTTTGAAAAAGAAAGGTGTTTTTGAAAAACTGTCTGCTGTGATGCTCACATGATGTTTAACTAGAATTAGACTGTCCATTTCATTAAGATACCATATGGCTCAGTATAGTGTTTCTATGTTTTGAACCCATCCAGAAATTGCATCTAAGAAGTGTCAAGGTTCTGAACTGGAAATATGTTCCTTCCATGTGTTATGCAGCGTAACTAATTATAATCACAACGCAACAGGTATTTAGAAACCAGGTTAGAACCACAAAGTTTTTCCTACGGTAGTTGCAGATATTTAAATTTCCTAAGTGGCCACTGTAATTTTTTATTTTATTTTGCTAGATCTCCTACATCCTTAGTGTCACTAAAATGATGTGGTGCCCCCCACAGCATTTACCCCAGTTTTAAATATCTGGTTAAAGAATATAGTTTTAGGTTGTTTTCCCCTTCCAATCCTGCTGGTCCCATCAATTAATTTACAATTTTTCACAACTCCTTACCCAACAACAAACCAACAATGAATGCCTCTTTGAACAGATACCAACTGGAAACCCTGTCATTTTAAATTCGTTCTCTGCTTTAATTTAAAAGATAACTCATTCCTGTTTGCTGTGTTTTAATGCACTGTGCTTTTTTCTCCCTCTCCCCCCTTTCCTACAAGCAATATATGTGTGTAATTAATAAACAATTTAGTATGTTGAGAAACCTAGGAACTTGGCAAATGTTCTGGGGATATGAAATCTCAGGAAAAGCAGCACATTATAAGAAATAGTAAGTAATTACTTATGTAAGCTTTTCTTTTTAAATTCTAAGAACATTAGCTACTAATTACCTACTAATTACCAGTACTTCAGCAGGTGTATGCACTTAACTGTAGGCTAAAACCCCTGTGAAAAACAAACCCCTCACATTCCCTCTCAAGATTAAAGCAGAATCCCCCTGGACCTCATAACATGGCAGAGGTGCAACAGAGCTGTTTACATGGCAGCGCTTTAACTGCTTGATTGCTTAAGGTGAAAACAGGCTCCAGTTTCTCTGCCTCCCCCCCCCCCACTCCGTTAATGTCAAGGCAATTTACCGAAATGAGTAAGTGGACTGGTAACCAAATGAAATCCAGGGGGGTGGGGTAGGGGAGATGCAAATCTAAACTATGATTAAGATGTCTCCATCACAAGCACATTTATCTCACTTCTGTAGTGCGCTGGCAAATTATATCTGGTTATGAATACAGCAAGAAAAAAGCCGAATGGGTCACAACTTTTGGGCCGCAGTCCAGAAGATCTCTGAAGAAATCTTCTTGGGATCTGGATTGGGTTAGATTGTGTCAGGTATTGATCAGGTCAGTTTGTATCATATATTTACAAAAATCTAATTCCTCAAGGATCCCTCATCATGGCTAACTTTCATATAACTAACTTTAGCTGGATTGGGATTTATGTTTGAATATGGTGAGTTTTTCATCTCGGCTCAGATGTGAGAGAAGCCTGGGAATGTTCACCTGCTGAGAGCCACACACTTCCTTCACACTTAAACGTTTTGCTGAAATTAGACTCAAAGTAACTTTGATTTATATTATTTATGAAGAACAGGCCTCGTAAATTGGCAGCCAGATATTAAGCACATTATTACTTGGAAAGAAATCTGATTGATTTCAATGGCCAGAGCCATAGGCTTTCTTTGAGTCTTGAGTGCTGCTCTAAATCTGGAAACAAACAGCATGGATTTACAAGAGTTGGGATGTTAGAAGAATACCACCTAAAATGGCATATGCTTCAATTCCACCTCTCCATCTGGGGACTGGGGAAACAATTTGCAGACATAGGTCTAGATCTAGGAAAGCAATGTGGCAAAAGAAATGTATTTTAACGCCCCTCCCCTTTCTGTTAGTTGAGCATCTAAGTCAAAAGCCAAAAGAAAACTTCCATTTAGTGTGAAAGGTTATATTCTCCATTCTGAACACCAATTTGTCCAAAAGTGAAGGTGGGTTTGGGTTCCTACTGGTTGCCAAGATAATGTGTAGTTCCACGCTTAGCACTGAGTGTCACCGGGGTTTTTTCCCTTTTTTAACCCAATACAGAGTATTGTTATGTTTGGTGATTCTGGGCAGGCAATATACCAATATTCTCCTGCTTGTTCCTGGGCAGTTTAGCAACAGCATATTAGTGCCAACATTCCTTGACTTGCTCGTGACGAAGCTTGAACTTTATTTGTTTGTTGCATTTCTAAGTTGCCCTTTCTCCCCAAAGAGCCAAAGAACAACGTACAATTTAATATAAAAACACAAAATGGATATAAAAAAATAAGACATAATAATTACCAACACACTTTTAAACATATATAAAACTCAGAACTGTTAATTCACAGCAGGGCAGAATAAGCTTGCTGGAAGGAAGCCACTCTTTGCAAGGGATTAATTAGGTTTACACATATTTCTGATTTGGGATGTCCAATACTTGCCGTTGTCTTCCCAAGATCAGTGTTTGTTGATGCTAGTAGCATAATATGCTCTACCTGTTTCCTCTGATTTACCACAACAATACTTGTATATTTGTCCAGAGCACAGCCAAATTACATAGTTCCAGGACACTTACAAATGTCCAGCTGAACCAGGCTTCCTGGTAACATCACCTCATCAACACATGAGAGGTGCTCTTGTGAACAAGTCTTAATTCATGATGGTTTAATCCACTATGGAATGTGCATTCCATAGCATTTATCCCAAATTAGCTGCAGTAGATTTCGAATTCACTTTGTCCTTTAGGATCATGTCTAGATGTTACAGGCCAATGTCTTCTACAATCAAGCAGTATATACATTTTATGAAACAAACAAACAAACAAACAAACAAGTAAGGATATTGCCATGGTTTTTTAAAAAAAAAATCAGGCAAAAGCCCCCTTTATTTTATTCCTTCATTTTGTAATAAAATTGAAATGTGAAAAACTTTAGAAAAAAGAAAAAATCAAGTTTGATGAAGAAATGGATATTAACTTCTTGCAAAATGTCTCTTGTCTTTTTAAAAGTAGACAAATTTTGTTTGTCTCAGGCTGTCACTTTGTGTTGCATTTCCATTGACTAATTACTCCACTTTATTAAATGTGACTATACATTTTATTTTGTTACTGTGCTACAAGTATTGGAGTTAGAAGATATTACTGCACTGCCCTGGGGTTCCTTCTATGATCACAAATACTGCTCTGTTTCAATCCACAGTAAATAGGATAGATCAATTTAAAGAGAAACTCTACTGCATATAAACATATCTTAAGTATTTAATCAGCTTTTGGTACACCCTGTAAAATCATTAGAGCCTCACTTTCCATGGGCTGAAAGTAGCTCAAGGCAGCAGTGCTAAAAAGGTTGGACTTGAAGGAAATGTACTCTTTGCTTCCTCTTAGAAAGAGAGATTCTTTCTGACCAAATGCCATAAAACCTACATCTCAGTCAAAATGTACTCTGTGGTCTAAGCTAGTGAGTGGAATGTCTGTTGTGCATTTATGCATTTAAAATTCCACTAAGTTTTCCTTTCTAGCCACATCAGAGTTCACTTTTAAGTGGTGGAAAGGTCAGAACAGATGAAACCAATGGCCACTGTTGAAGCAATTTCAGTCTTTTGCAACTGGATCCCTGATACCAGCGGCTTTAAAAGCCTCCTCATAAAAAATAGGGGATTTCCTGTAATTTCACTTTGATATGCCCAGTGGAGCTCGAAGCATAAATAGTGAGACTGTCCACAAATAGTACAAAAGAAGAAATCTCTGGTGCATGGGCACAGAGATTTTTAAAACCCAAATAAAATGAAAACGGAGGCTGAACAGCATCTATATGCAAATAGCTATTATAACCTCCTCATTCCTGACCCTCTCACCTGCCATATTTTGCCTCAAGACTAATTCCAAACACATACAAGGAACCTATATTTCTCTTTCACCATTGTGTCACATCATCTCTCTCCTCAATTTCCTCCCTACTCCCTACTTATCATAAACAAGCTGAAGACGACTGTTCCAGTCCTCACATTTAAAGCTCTATGATTGGCTCGGGCCATAGGCAGGATGTGTGGGATGTCCAAATTACTGTACAGATTACTCAGGAGGTCCTTTCAGGTAAGCCTCGCCCACCTGCCCTATACCTGGCAGGATATATGACATCAGGTGTGGAGTAGGTAAAGTTGGGGCTTGACTGAAAGGGGCTGCGTAGGCACTACCAACTGGCGGTGCCCACAAAGACCCATTGTGCATGCCCTTGGGAATCACTGTACAAAGAACTTCAGCAGCCCTATGCTCAGTGCTTGGGAAGCTTCTTGCCTCAGGCATGTAAACCTGTTGCCTTTTTTCTAAAAAAAACTACAACCCCAAGAACCAGATTTTAGAGTCCCAACCAAAAGTCAGGTACAAAAGACCCAGAGTTAGAATTAAAGGACATTGGGCCTCCAAACAAGTTCTTTTTATTTTATTTTAATATTTTTAGTAAAGATAAAGGGGAGCCATACTGGGGTGAAGACATCCTCTCCTATTTGTCCCCGTTTCAGTTTATTGGTTAGAGTTTCTAGTAAGGCTGTTTCCCATACAATTTGATACCGTTGGTCCATGCTTACTCCTGGCCGGTCTCTCCAGTGTCTGGCTATGAGGCTTCTGGCTGCTGAGAGGAGGTGGGATATAAGCTCTGTATAATGTGAGCGGTCATTATGATCTTGGAAGATGTTCAGTAGGGCCAGTTCTGGGGTGAGTTCTAATGCCTGTTGAGTGATTTTGCATATCTCTTGTAGGACTGCTGTCCAGAAGGGTTGGATTTTAGGGCATTCCCACCACATGTGGAGGTATGTGCATGTGGAAGTGCAGCTTCTCCGGCATCTTGGTGAGG
Organism: Podarcis filfolensis; assembly: GCF_964270895.1. Taxonomy (NCBI): domain Eukaryota; kingdom Metazoa; phylum Chordata; class Lepidosauria; order Squamata; family Lacertidae; genus Podarcis; species Podarcis filfolensis. The sequence continues at coordinate 47,776,035 of NC_139603.1, forward strand.
TTCCTGGGCATATCAGCATGAGGTTCTGTGGTGTTAAGTACCACCTGTAGGTGAGTTTCAGAGTGAGTTCCCTTCTTTTAGCTGATATGAACTTAAAGGGAGGTTTAGACCACTTTCTAGTCCATTGGGTAGAGTTAATTTCATAGCCTATGTTGTGCTCGCATTGTTCTTTGATTACATCAAGGGGGTTTGTGGGATTTTGGAGCAGTATTTTGCATATTGTGGATTCCATCCCTTTGCCGTGTCCCTTAGCTATGAGGAGAAGGTTTTCGAAGGTGGTCAAGGGCCTAGTGGCGGCTGATTTTACTGCTGGATTGTTTAAGAAGGCATGTAGTTGATGGCGTATTAGCCAAGGTATTTGGGTGTCCCCTAGTTTGTATTGTATTTCTAGTCTTGGTATGGATTTGTAGTTTTTGCAGAAGTCTTTTATACAGTGTAGGCCTTTGGCTTGCCAGGTTTCTATCTGGATATTTTTTTTCAAAAGAGATTTTTTTCCCTTCTGTTCTTCTAAGTCCCACTAGTCCCTTTCAGCCTGAAAGGTTCAATGCTTAGACAGGAATAACCAGCTGTACCAATATAAGATGGGGACACTTGGCTTTCCTGCAGTAAATGTTAAAAGGATCTAGGAGTCTTAGTAGAACACAATATGAGTCAACAATGTGATGCTGCAGCAAAAAAAGCTAATGCTATTCTAGGCTGCATCAACAGAAGCCTAGTGTCTAGATCAAGTATCCCTCTATTCTGTATTGGTCAGAGCACACCTGGAATACTGTATCCAGTTCTGGGTGCCACAAATTAAAAAGGATGGTGACAAGCTGGAAGGTGTACAGAGGAGGGTGAACAAGATGATCAAGGGTCTGGAAACTAAGCCTTACAAGGAGCGTTTGAAGGAGCTGGGTATGTTTAGCCTCGAAAAGAGGAGGAGGATATGATAGCCGTCTTCAAATATCTGAAGGCTGTCACATGGAAGATGGAGCAAGCTTGTTTTCTCCCGCTCTGGAAGGCAGGACACAAACAAATGGCTTCAAGTTACATGAAAGGAGATTCTGACTAAACTTCAGGAAAAGAGGCAAGAAAGAGTTGAGCGGGGAGGTGTGGAAAGGTGGGAGGGGGCAGAGGAGAGGGAGAGAGAGAGAGAGAGAGAGAGAGAGAGAGAGAGAGAGAGAGAGAGGAAAGAGTTCACAACTTCAAAAACGCAGCCCATTACTCAGGAAAAGAAACTCATGAATGCCTGAGTGTATGTGCGTAAGAGTGTGTTGCAGCCAAGAGAGAAGTGGCTCCGCGCAGCTCCCAAGCACCGGTGGGGAGGCTGGCTCTTGCCTGCCTCTGCTCTCAGTGCAGCACGGGGGTGCCCCTCTCTCTGTGCAGTCATGGGGCAGCCGGGGCAGCCGCTCCTCCCGCCTCCTTTCCTCCACCAATGGGCTAAGGAGTAAACCTGACACAAATATGTAGTAGAGTCCCCAAGATGGTTGGATGGGGCCTTGTACGCCTCCTTCCAGCAACTCCTGCAGCCAAGCAGGCGCCAAACATTGTTCTGATTTCCTTTGGACCACATCAGCTGTCTGGGTATCTCAGGACTTTTTTTTTACCTTTTTTATCACCTAGGCTTGCACCCTGTGGAGGTCACTTCAGAGCTGCTAACACAGTGGTTTGCCTTCAACTCCAGAGGCACACTCCATTGTTTCTCAAGACAGATAGATGCCAACAATAAGGTTTTACCATGGTTACATCAATCCATTGTTGCTTTGGGATTTATTTATTTTTAAAGAAAAAGCTGTCTAGAAAGGTTTTCAAATAAATAAACGTAGTAGCTGCAAAAAGTCGCTTTGTCACTGATATTGTTAAACAATTGGAAGTCTGAAAACTTGGCTGATCTATTGCAAATTGCCCAGAGAGCATCTAATAAATCCTAGGATACTTTCTCTCCATCTGCAATACAGAATATCCTTCCATAATGTTAGCAGGTTATATCTGATAACCCTTAGAACTTCTTATTACATTATCATTTTGTGTCACTCTATTTTTTTCCTGCTTGGCAGGGGTTGGACTCGATGGCCCTTGTGGTCTCTTCCAACTCTATGATTCTATGATATAATTAACTTACCTAAGGGGAAAACATATTTTAAAAGCTTGACTTTAAAAATAAGTAAATAGTTGTTTAAAAGTATGCTGGGGTCTTATTGGTTGTCATTGGATATTGATATATCTAAAACAGCAGAGAGTGCTACTCAGAAGTTACGTCCGTTCAGATTTATTCTGCTTCCAAGGTCTGCTTCTTTTTCTGGCTCTGCTTTTTTAAAAATCATTTTTGCACTTACCGTTAAAAAAGAGAGAGAGAGAGAAAGGAAGGAAGGAAGTGCCAGAGCACCTGCAACTCTCATGTATATGCATGAAATGGAATTATGTCCCTCTGGGATGCTGGTGTTGCGACTTGGGGGAGCTGGCAAAGTAACCATGACAACGCGCCTCAGTGACATGACATTCTGCTTTTAAGTGATAAAAGTATGGTTTACGCTGGTAAACAAACACCATTACAACTTTACCTCAGCAAGTGGTGGCGCCGGTGAAATCCAGATTGGCAATAGTCTAGCCCTAGGTATCTCTTTATTCATCTCTTTCCATCAGCCCCATTGTTATGTTAATAACTAGATATGATGGGATGGAGTACAGTATATATTCAAGCATCCGTCCCTTCCAATACAGGATATGCAAGATAGAAGAACTGGAACAAATAACAGCTTCTGCAATATGTCTTCTCTTGGGAAAATCTGAAGTGAAAAGCAGCTGCTAGGACCAGTGGTCAGGGATGATGGGAACTGTAGTCCTAAAACAATTGGAGACCCAAGTTTGGGAAGCCCTGCAGTAGATGATACTACAGAAGACAGCTTCCTATGTTCTAAAACTACTGTGTGTGTTTTAGAGGTGTCTGGTTCATAGAATTATAGGATGGTTAGAGCTGGAAGGGACCAGAGGGTCATCTAGTCCAACCCCCTGCAATGCAGGAATCTTTTTGCCCAATGTGGGTCTCAAAACAGCAACCCTGAGATTAAGAGTTTCATGCTCTATCAACTGAGCTATCATCAGCCCTTGGTTTTCAGATCCGATCCAAAGCAAGATGGACTTGCCCAGGCTCCTGATCTCAGAAACGTTGGCAGCACAAAAATAACTGAAAAGGAGTTTAGAATTGACTGCTACAAATGCTTTGGGGGGGGGGATTGCAACCAAACAAATCTGAAATATTTGGCTCCTTATGGGGCTTGCTTACCATTCAATATTCATTTGGCCATTACCATTACAATAAAATAATAAAACGGAACACATGCTCTGTGCATACGTTCCTGCAGAGTTAAGATTTGGAAATCTTTACTAGAAATAAAACATCGCAGAGTCCTCAGCACATATGTACCCCTTGCAACATTCTGGTGTACAATGCGGTCATTATTAAAATAATCATAATCATTGGAGTGGGTCCCAAGAACACAAATCTCTTTCTATTGTCCTGCTCTATAATTTCCATAATGTTGAAAAACAAAGCTCCCCGTCTTGCAAAGAAAATATGGAATTCTTTCATTCCTAGTGCTGCATTCAGAACTCAGAAAAGCGACAAAGGAAGCAAAATTGAAGAGGTCAGATTGAAAAATGAGAGTGAAATTGCTCTCCAAAAATGAACAGAAAGTGCCCCTGAAGCTGACCAGATATGGCTGTTTTGTGAGGCCTGAAGCTCTTTGGAGCTTCAGCCATCCTGTTGCTACTCTTTAAAATTAAAGCTGCATGCTGAGCAGAGGGCCACGGTCCATAGACCAAATGCCTACAGAGAGAGCTGCTGCCACCTCAGCTCCAGGCTCTAGAGCCAAGATGCAATTGGAAGCATTTTCACCACTCTCATCCTGGCCAGAGGCAAAGTGGCTCCCTCCAATGCACAACCACCAAGGGCCGTGCTGCACCTACCACTGCCCAACTGCTCATGGAAATGCTGCTGGCATCACTAACCAAATGTCACGGGCAGCTCTCCTTTCTAGCCCACTAACTAGCTATGCCGTGGCACTGATCCTGCTTTCCCAATAGCCATGGAAGGAGATACTGGGCACAGTCATTAGCTGTAACGATTCCATGTTTATTAACACCCTTAGCTAGGACACAGATGCTCTAGTGACAAGTACCATCACTGCTACAACTATTCTTTTGACACAACAAGCCGTGGATCGCAGCCAGAACGCCAGAGGATGACAAGCTTGTTACACCTATGAGATTTTTTTTCTTTGGATGATCAATTTTTTATTTTTATTTTAGTGAAGCTGAGAGAATAATGTCAGAGTTTTCAGTACATGAGTATGAAAAAGTTTGCTTGTTTTGTTTTTTTAAAAATCTGGTTATTTCCCCAAGTATGCTTTTTTACCAAAATTTTGCAGAATATTAATCTTTAAAAAATAGCACACCGATACTCATTTAAACGTTAAAGCAGTAGCTGTAGGTCCTTATACAGCATATACAGTGTGCAGCATAGGTTCTCTTTTCTAAGGGTGCATTCAGACATGGGGAATATTGTATTCCTTTTCCTGCTAGCACTTCTGTCCTGTTTTTGAATGTTCCCTTTACACTGCAGAACCTGTTGTGTTGTGGATCTGTGGCTTTTTGAGTGCTAGACCGGCATGTTGCTAACTTTCATTCACGCCAGGAGCTGTGGTGTGGCACACCAAGGAATGCCACTGAACAATGTTGCTACTCCCCCACCCATCCAGCAAATGTCCCCCTATGATTCCTCAGTGCAAACAGCAGGAGAGAACTGTATGCTGCCCCAAATTTGATCACTTTGTCCCTGTGATTTTCCAAGTTAAGGAGGCTGCAGACGATTTTTCTCCCCTGAAATCAGATAACATGGGAATGAGCCCTAAATATGTTCCATTAATTTTCTGTAAGTGGCTTCTATGTTGTGCAAAAGTTCAAACACAATGCAGAAATTAACAGTTAGGGAAGCATCGGGGAAACAGAATAAACTGCTATGTGAATGCAGCCTAACAAATGTGAACAGAAAACTGTGATCAATTAATCCTCTGGTGTCCCACCTGACTTTATGTCACACTGTTGTGAGGACCTTAAGAAATAAGGTATGCTTCATTAGGGAAAAGAGTGGAGACAGATGTAAACTGAAAGTTTTAGTATTGTTTTGTATTGTACAGTGGTACCTCAGGTTACATACGCTTCAGGTTACAGATGCTTCAGGTTACAGACTCCGCTAACCCAGAAATAGTACCTTGGGTTAAGAACTTTGCTTCAGGATGAGAACAGAAATCGTGTGGCGGCAGCAGGAGGTCCCATTAGCTAAAGTGGTGCTTCAGGTTAAGAACAGTTTCAGGTTAAGAACGGACCTCCAGAACGAATTAAGTATGTAACCAGAGGTACCACTGTGTTGTATTATTGTAATTTTTTGTAAAATTCTGTCTGCAATCATTATTAAAATTAAATATTAAAAAATATGTTGTGTTTATTTAAAAAACTGCTAATTACTTTTCAGAAACAGTATCAAGATGGAAACATTTTGCCACAGAGGTTCATAGCAAAGCCTTCAAAGCTAGCCTAACACACTTTGCTTAGGTTACGGAATATTGGGTGAGAAGACCCTCGGATAGAATTTGAGCTGCAAGCAACTTTCAGCTCACAGCTCTCTATGCCTTTTCATAGGCGAGATACCTGTGGGCTGCTTCTCAGCAAGCAGCATAATCTGAAGGTAGCTATAAACAGACAGCTCCACAGTAGGGGCTCAGCAGGAGACTCTCAGTAGGCAACAGCTTACCAGTCTCCCAGATTCGGGGAAGGTCACAAGGGATTGGGGAGAAGGAAGTGTTCCTGTTGCCCAAATGACCACATGGGTCTTGCTTCAGTGCCCCCTCAGTCACAGGGAACAGTCTTCTTGCTACTACAGAATAAGCGTTCCTCATTTGGCTCTTTTAATTCTTCCAAAAATCTCAACTTGCATATTCAGGAGGTCTTTTCTAACTCCGTCTGTGACACATTCTTTTTGTTTTGTGTGTGATTGAATTATGAACCAGCATGAGGCAGGGCACACAGAAGGCTGTAAAAATCTATTATCTGTACATCGGGGTAGGGAACAAATGTGGCCCTTCAGACTTGTTGATATGGCCCTCAGATCTCTTCCCAGACCACACCCTTTTCACACTCCTGGCTGGAATGTGTCTTGAACAAAAATAATGACCCTTGTTTGTCTGGATGGTGGATGGAGGGGTGTGTCACTGTGTGCATAAACTAGCCTATTGTACAAAGGTAGAATTTACACTTGTTTTTCTGACTGTTTTTCCCTCTTACCCCTCCCACCACTGACATTTGGCCCTCAGAAAGTGGCCCATAAGGAAGTGTGGCCCTCCGGGTGAAAAGGTTTCCCCATTCCTGCTCTACACACCCGCTTCTTCTTCAAAGCTTCTTCTTTGATGGCCTGCAGAGCCCGCTTAGGAATGTACAGCCATATTGCTTTAATGCCCTTTTTGGCCTTTCACCTCCTTAGATTGTGGGTTGGTGAAACAGGTGAAATGTTATCTCTTTCCTTTCAAAATCTTTGCTCCCCCCTTTTCCTCCTCGGCAACATTTTGTATCTGCTGTAACAGATGATGATTTTGTTCTACGCTTCACGTACTCCTTAAACTTGTTCATCACTGACTTTCTGCCTCATAATACAACGCCTTACAAATATCATGGGGAATGACACAGAGAAGCTGAACAATTCAGCCGTTCTGTCAAATGCTTTAGAAAAGAAAGGGAGAGAGAGAGAGAGCGGGGGAGAAAATCTCCTGACCTAGCTATCACAGGGAAAAACAACAACAAAACAACTTGCTGAAACATCACCTAAAACAGGAGGTTCCAATTCATTGGAACTCGACTTATTACATGGTTGAGCAGCTCCTGGAACAACAAAATGCTGTGCAAGATTTTGTGGACCAGTGCAAGGTAGGGAAAAAGAAGTAGATAATCTCCTAACCTTTACACTACTGAGTCTGACAGCTGCTCTGGCTACCGTCCTCCTTGGGAAGTCGGTGCTGACAAGGCATGTCTGTACAAAGGACCAAGTGAAGAGCCCCGCCAACTGTGTTTCCTTTCTGTTTTCTAACCAGGCAAAATCCTATTCAAATCAGCTGGCATTCGACTGAGAAATGAACTGGAGGACAGACCTCTGGAGTTGACTTGACATGCTTTCCAAGAAACAAATAAATGTGGGATTCATTTAGAAATTTAAAAATGGGCAAATCTCCTTCCAAAACTCTGCTTCCAGAAGGCTTCATACTGCCCTAGGGGCATAGGGTGAATCTTCCATCCATGGAGAAGCTGTCATCTGAGCTCACTGCACAGTTACCAAGAAATAGGTATCCTATTTCACGGCAAAGCTGTTGAACAGCTACTGAAAACTTGCCACTTCTTCAAAAATCAGGCAGAAGCACACCTGCACTGCACATGGTTGCAACCTCTTTCCTTAACTCATTATTCTGATATTAGTGATGGGTATTTGAATCTCAGTGGTTTCAAATTTAATGTAACAAAATCTCTAAAAGTCTATTTGATTTATTTACTCTTGGTCAGTATACTGAGGACTACTTTGCAAAAACTTTCAAGGAACTAGAACCTTAACACCAGCCAGTTATATTCATATTGCTGATGATTCTCCGTCACATTTCCCAAATTCTTTTATTCTAAAAGTCCTTCTGTCTGCTTTCAGCAGCTAAGTCTTCTTACCTGATGATTTTAATTGCTTGAGAGTTTAGAGTTTGTTTCCATAAAGTGTTGTGCATCTCCCAAGTCTAATAGCGGACATCCTAGCAGATGTGAAAAATGCCTTGTAGGCCATAGAGCTCCACACGGCATGGCACATATCCTCCAACGAAAATAGGGATGTCCTATTCAGTAATAATAATAATAATAATAATAATAATAATAATAATAATAATATATTTATACCCTGTCCATCTGACTGGGTTGCCCCAGCCACTCTGGATAGCTTCCAGCATATATAAAAGCATAATTAAACGTTTTTAAAAATCCCTCTACACGGCTGCCTTCAGGTGTCATCTAAAGGTTGTATAGTTATTTATCTCCTTAGCCCAGAGGTCACGTAACTCCATACCCTCCAACATTTTTTCAGTTAAACTTGGACATCCTAAGGAAAAGTGGGACATTCTGGGATCAAATCAGAAACTGGGATGGCTTCTGTAAGTTCAGGACTGTCCCTGGAAAACAGAGACACGTGGAAGGTTAGCGGCACTTAAATAAAAAAGGCATTATGGAGGATGCATTATGTTCAACTGTTCTTTTTCTGAAGAAGGATAAGGTGGTGAAACAAACACAAAGCCTCGACTGCTCAGACTCCAGAAATGGCGCCACTGTACTTCTTTACTGGGAGCAGAGTCTGAAGGGCTCATAAATCAGGTACTCACACCCTCTGGTGGACATCTACTACATATGAGATTTGTCAGGTGGCATACAGTAAGAGTAGCAATGCTATTTCCAATTTCCTTTCCTGGCATACGAAACAAGATGGGATAGGAATGTCAGGGGAAGATTTAAAGGGTATGTGGTTGGAACAATGCCCAATTTTGGCTGAGATTCTCAGGGGTGGATAAAGGCAGAACATAATTCTGAATAGCCTGGAGGTGGCCTCCAGAATGACTCACACAAGAGATCTAGCAAGCTTCCTCTAGCTTGGGAACACATGGAATACAAATGAAGCTGACAACCGCCTGTGTCCCCTGCTCTCGTTTCTGTCCTTTTCTGAATAACTTTTAAATCACGATTATAGAATCAGGGAACCAAAGCCTCTAAGAACAAGTAGCTAATGGCAAAACCACAAGGGCAAACAACACCGTTGACAGTAATGAGCGTCACATGGTCCTCCTGGAAGCACAAACAAGGCATAAGTGGAAGTTGTGCATGCTAGTCAACTACCAAGGGTTTTATGGTACAATAAATAATAGGCATAAAGTGTATATATTTATTCCCACTTTGTAGTGGCTGATGCACTGAAGGTGCACTCAGTAGAATCAAAGAATATTCTAGAATGCAATCATTTCACCCTTATGTGTTCCTGTGTTAGCATCTCACGGTCTGCTGCTCAGACCTCTTTCTCCACATAAAGATTCCTTCAACATAGTAGAGAAAGACTTAGGACAATCTAAGTGCACTAGGCAGAGCATTGAAAGAGCTTTATAATTTGTCCATATAAAAAGTACAGACTCTGGTGTAATGTAACATGATGAGGGCAAAGGTAAGGCAGAACTATGCTACATGAGGCAAATACAAGATTCCCTATTCCATATCTGCCTCACATTGTAAATATAAGATCATGGGGAATTTGTAAGGAAAGTAATGGGTAGGAGCAGAATTCTTGTATCTGAAAACCCCTGTCCCTGGACTGTTTATATTGATGCTTTACACACACACACCAGAAAGAGACTGAAAGTGAGCTTCTATGAAAGAAACAGCCTGGGAAGGTGCCCCTAAAGTAGAGGTGGGGAACCTTTGGCCTTCCACATTTTGGACATCTCCCATCAGCCTTGACTATTGACCATGCTGCCTGGGGCTGATGAGACCTGTAGTTTGCAACATCTGGAGAGTCTAAGGTTCCCCACCCCTGACCTAGAGGAAAATAAGTAGATTTGAGAACAGTTAAACACCCTCCTATTTACCAGTTCTTCCCTGCAAAAGTCCCCCAGTCTCCCAAAACATGCTACCTTGATGTTTGTAAATATGAAAATATCCATTTGCTGAGGGGATAACATGGAGGGGCAGGGGAGAGAGGGGGAGAATCCCCTTCCATTAATGCTAATCCTCATGCATTCAAGTAATTGAATATTCAAGTTAATTGAATATCTCCCTCATTCTCTTACCAATTGGCACCTGCCCATTCAGTCACTTGCTCTGAGTCGCCTCCTGCCTGAGAAAGGAGAGCTTTGAAGGCCCACCCCTTTTGTTATGAGACCCTACTTGCTTTGCATATTATCAATATCATAGTAAATGGGGGGTGGAAGGTGGAATATTTTGCTATATATCAAAACAGGTAGAAGTACAAAACCAGCTTAAATGGTATAGCAATATGACGAGAAAGATAGCTAAGAGAAACCCAGAACCAGTTTCCCAGAAACAACACGAAATGTCAGTGCAATACTTTGAGGTGCTCTCTAAGAAGCCGCCTGCAGAGAACTCGCTGCCTGCTTGAAGCTCCCTGCTAGTTGCAGCCTGCTGAGAAGGGGGCCTGCTGAGCCGCTGCCTGGTGAAGGTTGCCTACACAACGTCTCTGATGGAAAGACGCTGTTAAGCAGCCCATGAGCAAACTAAGGGTCACCTCACTTGGTTTTCTTAAAGTGAATCTGATTGAGGGAGAATTGCTGTAAGTGGAGCTTAGCTGAAGATGTCAGTGGAATCGATTCAAAATGTGGATAATAACTGCAGCACGCAAGGAGAGAAGCACTTTTAATTTTTGAGACAAGCTGCTACTTGTACATATAAAAGCCAGCTCCCAGTTCCTACCCCCCCATCTAGTTCTAACTTCACATTGAGAAATGGTACCCAGAGTAGGAAGCGTGCAGCTGAAGAGATGGATCATAGGATGCTGTCTAGGTTTACTGAATCATTGGTCCATCAAGCTCAGCACTGTCCACACACAGACTTGTAGCAACTCTCCAGGATTTCAGACCAGGGTGTCTCCCATCTCTACCTGGGGATGCTGGGAATCAAACCTGGACCTCAAAGCAGATGCTCTACCATTGAGCTATGACTCTGAGTAGGACTATGCAGATAGGAGCTGACTCAGTTCTCAGTGGAGTCCTTTGGCTTCTATACCCCTATTGGGGAATTCAGTCCATTTGATTACAGTGACATGGAGTGGGGAAAACCTGCTGGCTCCATCCACCCTCCTTACCATCTGCATCGGGGTTTCTCATACTTGGGTCTCCATCTGTTTTTGGACTACAATTCCCATCATCCTGCTAGATAGGGATGAGGGCAAGTGAGGGCCAAGAGACATTTAGTTCTGGCCCCCAGTGCACATATACCCAATAAGCACCCAAGCCACACTATGCAGCCTTCATCATTTTCAGCAGATATCCTTAAATGACACTCCTTTCACTCCCATCAATAGCCCTCATGATGGTGAGATTTTGCTAAATTGCACATGCATGGTTGTTGCTTTCTGCTTATGCACACGCATGTTCTCAGGAAAGGGAAATACTTGCACATGTGTGGAAAGGACAGTTTTAGCTCATGCACAATTATTTCTTTCCAAATTTTCTTCCACAGCAGAATATCAGACACTTCCCCTTTTAAACAGCAACAAAATCACCAGTACTACAGAAACTTAGGGTTATAGCCAACAAAGTCATCCGCATCTCGCCTAGCCCTAGTTCAGGTGGATGCGGCAATGGGACTAAGGTAACATAAAATTCTAACCTAAGTGAGTCCAATAAGCAAAGATAATCTTTTTTAGGGCAGACTTTGGAATTGTCACACTGGTCGTCTTTGATATATCACAGCTGCTTTTGTGAATTTTGTTGCTCAGGTATGCTTGTAAGCTGCTTTGCAGGTTTTCATGTTGAAGGGCTGTTTGGGAGTGCTTGGGAGTGTGATCCTATCCATGTTTTCTCAGAAGTAAGTCCCTGTGAGTTCAGTGGAGCTTACATCTAAGTAAGTGTGCATAGGATAGCATCCTTAATGAAGTAAAGAAACAAATAAATATGTGTCCTGTCTAAATCTTCCAAGGAACTGTCAATTCATTGACTATCATAATAAAAGATTTGCAAACAAATTTACAAGAATTCACATGTAGCAAACCTCACTTCTGTTGTGTTTAATCACTTTTGGTTGCAACCCAACAGGGAATCCTCTGACCACAGAATGCACCCTTAAAAGCTTTGCATAATGTTATTAAATTTATAGCTGATGGAATGTTAATTTGCAGGATTTCTTTAATATTGGAGTGCTCAAGCCCATCAGACAAATGTTTATCCTTGCTACATCATCGGAATTGAAAGCCTTTGTTATGATTCATCTGCATTAGCAAAAGAACAACATATTTTTTATAAGTAGCAATTTCTCTTTCTGTCTCTCGCTCTCTCTATTTGAGACTATGAACATTTTCAAATTATTTTTATAGGGGGGCAAAAGAGAACAACATTGAAAAATATATCTACCTGTATGCTAGGACTGGCATAGCTGAATTCATGCGTTGTGAAATTTAACACAGAGAGGCAGAGGAGTGACATATGTGGCAGTGTAACCCCAAATTCCATCTGCCTCTCCCCTCAGCCTTCTTACGTTGAGCTGAATGCACTTAGAAGTTTTCCCATGATTGGTAATCCTACACAATTGTGGGAAGTCTTCCAAGTGTGTTCAACTCAGTGCTTTAAAATCTGTGTTCAGACCTCCCCATTCAAGTTACAGGAAGAGTAGGGACTGAGTTGGTGGCAGTTGTTGTGAGGGATGGATCATAGAATTGTGGCGTTGGAAGGGACCCTGAGGGTCATCTAGTACAACCCCTTGCAATGCAGAAATCTCAGCTAAAGCATCCATGAAATAACCCCACTCCTCCTTAACCTGTTGAGTTTTGTAACACCTGGGAAGGGCTAGTATATCGTGGGAATCAATGAAACATGGCAAAATTACCCCCCCAAAAAAATGCTTTATGAAAATCGACAAGTTTTTCCAGAAGAAATATTACTCATTCTCTCTCACTCACACACTCTACCTCTCACGTGCACACAGAAAAGAACTTTTCATTCTTAAAATGAAAACCTTTCTACCCTTCTACTGTAAATCCTTGATTTAATACCATTTTGACTATCCAAAGTATTTATTTTTACATATTTATGTTTGGTACAGGCCCAGAGATATGGCTGGGCAGAGGCTGAGGTCCCAACACCACACCTCATCCTCCTCACTGCCCCAATCACCTCAGCTGCCTGCTAATTCCATGTCTCCTTTTTGGGTGGTCACTGGGGTCAACACATTCTCTTCTTACCTTCTCCACTGAATATGAGGAGGTCCTGCTCACAGACATTGATGGGATGGAGGGTGAGGGATAGTGACCAGGACTTCCGGGGTCGGCGCCATCGGCAATGGCGGATTCCCTCTAACTTTGAGGGAGTTAGCTCCGCGGAAATCGGGTCTTGCCGCTACGGCAAAGCGGGGACCCTTCAAAAAACCACAGGCGGGTGAAGCCTGTGACCGTGGGACTCGGCGGGCACCTTCAGCGTCCCCCCAATTTGCAAAGGAACCCGGCTCTGGGCTCCAGAGCGAAACGGGGTGAGCGGTGTGGTACTGAGAGTCAATTGCTTCTTCCGTGGAGTGAAGCCGCACAGCTGTTGCCGGAGAGCGCTGACTTTTTTCCTGTGACAATTCGGCTATCAAAACAACTACCCGTGAGTAGGTTAAACTTAAAGATTTGAAAACAAGGGAAGAAAAAGCACTAATTTGGCACCGAAATGGGAAGGCTTAAACAGGAAGTCCGCCTTCCGTTTCTTGTAAACAGATCAAAGCAAAGATAATCTAAGCTAAGACCTGGAAAATCGCTTTAAAAGGACTTAAATCCTAACATCAATACAAGAGATCTCCCTCCCTGAGCTGCAGGAGAGGGGAGGGAAGAGGGAGAAGTATTTTTGCCTGCAAAAAGAGAGGAAAAGAAACAAAGACCACCGCTTAATGCCTGGGAACGGGCTGTCAAGTGACAATAAGATTGCCGTACTGTGAATCGCGCTGTTTATGGATATTGTAACCTTTTGACAGTTAACTCTGCAAGAGAGATACTTTGATTCTGACTGGTTTCTCCGGACTTTAAGGAACTGTAAATTAACTGAAATTGAAACTGTTGCTTATTTTGTTAAATGGGGGACTTGGAAAAGTTACTTTAATGCAACAAGAATTGACTGTTACTGTGTCCCCCTAGAGGAACTTTGAAATTGTTACAACTGGCCAGGGAATTTTCCACTTTAAACTGGCCAGGGGAATTTTCCTCAGCAAAACAAACTCCGGCCGTGGGATTGACCTTGAGCTTCAGATAAAGTGTTATGGCAGACTCGCTTCAGGAAAAAACAACAAGATCTGGTAAAATTCGGCAGCAGTGAAGAGCATCAGCATCTGGCCCTTCTGCACCACCAGGGGCAGCATCTGTTCAAGTTGGGTCAAAAGGAATGGCATCTGAAGATGTTTTAGCTTTGGCATTAGGTAAAATTAATGAATCTTTGGAAAAATTGAGCAAACAAGTAGCTGAAGCAACAACTATAATTGACCAAAACACTACAAGCATCAATAATTTGGGACAGAAGGTGAACTCTAACACAGAATCTATTGAGAAATTGCTGCAGGAATCTACTTTGACCCGGAAGACAGCTGAAGAAGCAAAGGAAAAAGCACTGGCCGTAGAGGAAAAGATACCACCGATATGTAGGCAACTTGAGGACCACAGGTCGATGTTGTCCATGATTGAACTGAAGGAAAGACAGACAAATTTAAGGATCAGGGCTGTACCTGAACTTGAGAAAGATAACCTAAGTGACTTTCTTATGCAGGAATTTGCAGACTTTTGGAACCTAGATTCAGATAAGCAAGATATCAAGATAGTAAGTGCTTTCAGGCTTGGAAGAGGGGGGAGAAAGAACAGGGTGAGAGACTGTTTGATTACCCTCCGAACAAAAGAGGAGAGAGACAAAATATTGAGTCTGCATTTTCAGAAGACCTTGGAAAGACATCAGTCAAGAATGGAGATATTTAAAGACATTCCGAAATACCTTTTGGATCTTAGGTCTAACTACGGAGATCTGGTGACCCTGTTGAGAAGTAATAGAATTGTTTTCAGGTGGGAATTCCCCCAAGGCCTATCTTTTACCTTCAAAGGAAGAAAGTTAAAAATAAGATCAGTGGATGATAAAGAAAGATTTTTGAAAGATTACGGAGAAGATCTGCAGAAAGAATCTGAAGAAGAGCCAAGAGCATTAAAACCAGGAATACTAGACATAGCATCACTATCCTTTGGATTGGACAACTCAGAGAAAGTGATACCACCGACAGAACAAGAACAATTACTGGGTGCAGTTGGAGGAAAAGTAAAGTAACCACGCCATGGCTCTGCAACCATCAAGCTGGAATATTAATGGCTTTAACTCCCCGGAGAAGAGGAAAAAAGTCTTTCATTTATTGAAAAAGGAACAATTGGACTTGATTTGTCTACAGGAAACACATGTGATAAGGCTACATAGGAAGGTATTGATCAATAAAAGATTGGGTCAAGAGTTTATTTCATCGGATAAGGTTAAAAAAAGAGGAGTAGTGATTTATGCAAAAGAGAGCCTATCACCGAAATTTATTTTTAAAGATGACCAAGGAAGATTCGTGGCAATTGAAATTCAAACACAAGGAGAGAAATTCTTGATAGTAGGAGTTTATGCACCAAATGAGGAGAAATCTGAATTTTTTAAAAAGTTGCATGAGACATTGCTGGACTATATGGATTACAACATTATCATGATGGGAGATATGAATGGAGTGGTATCTACAAATATGGACAAGGCACAGAAACAGGTAGTTACTAAGGATGGCAGACTACCAAAAACCTTTTTTGAGATGACTGACAATATGGACTTAATTGACATTTGGAGAACAAAGAATCCCTTGGGTAGAGAGGGAACTTTCTTCTCTGAAGCCAAAATGACATGGACAAGAATTGACCAAATCTGGATAACTAGAGGACTGGCTCCTAAGATTCGAAAAGTGGAAATTTGCCCTAAAACTTGCTCCGACCATAATGCTGTGAAAATGGAGATGAAACTAACACCAACTCAAAATACTATAGATCTTTGAAAGATTGGATAATTCAACCACTAAAGGAGGTTTGTAATGAAATTTTGGAGGGGGAAAAAGCGCCAGAGTCGTGGAAGGAAGCCTATATTACACTTATACCGAAAACTGAGTCTGAAAAGACACAACTTAAGAACTACCGCCCCATATCCCTGCTTAACGTGGATTACAAAATTTTTGCAGACATTTTGGCTAAAAGACTAAAAAAAGTATTAGTGGAGGAGATACATAAAGACCAAGCTGGCTTTCTCCCGGGCAGACACTTGTCTGACAACACGAGAAATATAATTAACATTTTGGAAAAACTGCAAGTGAATATTAATACTAAAGCAGTCTTAATATTTGTAGATGCGGAGAAATCTTTTGATAATATCTCTTGGAGTTTTATGAAGAAGAATCTTCAGGGGATGGGGGTTGGTCAAGGTTTTGAAAATGGTATAGGTGCAATTTACTTAGAACAAAAGGCCAAACTAATTGTTAACAATGTGGTGACAGAGGAATTTAAGATAGAGAAAGGGACACGACAAGGCTGCCCAATTTCCCCATTGCTCTTTATTTCGGTCCTGGAGGTTTTGCTAAATATGATCAGAAGGGACCATCTGATTAAAGGTATACAGGTCAGAGCCAAACAGTACAAATTGAAAGCTTTTGCAGATGACTTAGTACTGACACTACAGGAGCCAGAATCTAGTACTAAAAGAGTGTTGGAACTGATTCAAGAATTTGGTCAAGTGGCAGGATTTAAGTTGAACAAGTTAAAAACTAAGGTTCTTGAGAAAAACTTAACACCAATTGAGAAAGAGAGGTTTCAGAAGGAGACAGGTTTAACACTGGTTAAGAAAGTAAAATACCTGGGGGTTAATATGACCGCTAAGAACTTAAATTTATTTAAAGATAATTATGAGAAATGTTGGTCAGAAGTGAAAAAGGACTTAGAAATATGGTTGAATTTGAAGCTTTCCTTGTTGGGTCGAATTGCTGTTATAAAGATGAGTGTATTGCCAAGAATGTTATTTTTGTTTCAATCATTGCAAATTTTGGACAAAATGGATTGTTTCAAGAAGTGGCAGAGAGACATTTCTAGATTTGTCTGGCAGGGCAAGAAGCCCAGAATAAAATTTAAAATACTAACCGATGTAAAGGAAAGAGGTGGATTTGCCCTGCCAGACCTTAAACTCTATTATGAATCAGCAGCATTTTGCTGGCTGAAAGAATGGCTGCTTCTTGAGAACACAGACATTTTGGATTTAGAAGGCTTCAATAATATTTTTGGGTGGCATGCATATCTGTGGTATGACAAGGTTAAAGCACACAAAGCATTTAAAAACCATATTGTCAGGAAAACATTGTTTAATGTCTGGATAAGATATAAAGATTTACTTGAAAACAAAACCCCAAGATGGTTATCACCGATGGAAGCGAAGGCTCAGAAAAAGCTCAATATGGAGGCCAAATGGCCGAAATATTGGGAGATTTTTGGAACAAGAAGGAGACAAATTGAGATTGCAGAGTTTTGAGAAACTAAAAGATAAAGTGCGAGACTGGCTTCATTACTATCAAATAAGGGAGGCTTACAATCTGGACAAAAAAATTGGCTTCCAGGTGGAAAAATCAAAATTGGAAACAGAACTGTTAGACCCCAAAACTAAGATACTATCAAGAATGTATAACTTGCTGTTGAAATGGAATACTCAGGATGAAACGGTTAAATCTGCTATGATTAAATGGGCACAAGATGTTGGACATAACATTATGTTTGCTGACTGGGAACAGTTGTGGACCACAGGTATGAAATTCACGGCATGTAATGCCTTAAGAGAGAATATTATGACACCAGTCAAGCTTGCAAAAATCTACCATTTGCCTGATAATAAATGTTGGAAATGTAAAGAAAATGAAGGCACATTCTTTCACCTTTGGTGGACGTGCCCAAGGATTAAGGCTTTCTGGGAGATGATATATAACGAAATGAAAAAGGTATTTAAATATACCTTCTTGAAGAAACCAGAGGCCTTTCTCCTGGGCATGGTCGGCCAATTGGTGTTAAAGAAGGACAGAACTTTTTTTATGTACGCTACAACAGCAGCAAGAATACTCATTGCAAAGTATTGGAAGACACAAGATCTACCCACCCTGGAAGAATGGCAGATGAAAGTGATAGACTATATGGAATTGGCGGAAATGACTGGCAGAATCCGAGACCAGGGAGAAGAGTCGGTGGAAGAAGATTGGAAGAAATTTAAAGATTGTCTACAGCAACATTGTAAAATTAATGAATACTAAAATGATGTCGGAATGAAATGAAGCGGTTTTAGCAACAATGTTAGAAAGGAATATGTAAAAAAGGATTGTTAATAGATGAAAATATAAAGTTATAATATGTTAAGATAAAGAATTAAGATAAAAACAAAGAGGGAAAGGATTTGCTGAATTAACCATTCGAAATGGAATACAAAAAAGAGAGGTGTGAGGAGGTCAGGGAAACAAGTAAATGAAAGGCAAGATATGGAAAGATGGATTTATTTTTAATTTTTTTATTTCCTCTGTATTTTGTATTTTTTGTTTTCTTTTTCTATTTTCTTATTACTTTTGTAATTTCTTTTGAAATTTTAATAAATATCATTTAAAAAAAAAATAAGGGATAGTGACCAGGAGGCCTATGGGAATGGGAGGAGGCATGTCAGGGATCCACACATACCTGCCTTGTTTGATATAAGTGAGAATTACCCAATGGGTAAGTCTCTAAGCACAGTAAGGCTTGTGTGTTTCAAGTAGCAGTTCGATGTTAAACCTGTGTGGTTTAGAGCTGCTTTAAGTGCTCACTTCACCAAAGGATCAGCACACAGATGACATTTCCCCTCAGTTTTCTTCCCTACCAACCAGAATTTCCTAACAGGCATACTGTCTGTTGGAACGCACTGCATAAATCAGTCAGGATAAGACCATCACTTAGTGAATTTCCCTGTACTGCCAGCAACAGCCACTGACATGGAGTCAGGGAAACTCACTTATGTGATGGCCCTGACTCATATAACAAGTTTTAACAGAAGAGATGCTTGGCTGAGAGGGGGTGACAAACCTCATGATTAATGTCATTTCCAGACCAGTTCACAGTTCATGTGAGATGATTTGTCACTAGTCCCCATGATAAACTGTCAGTGGGTAAAGGATAGCAAATAGCTATTTCATGTCCTTCTTTGGTAGAAGCTTAAATATAGCTTATTAGCTTTTAATTTCACGAGAACTTGTGTAGTAGGACCACTCATCACCTGAATCTATAGGTTAGATGAGACTCCAAACATTGCATGGGAATATTGCACAAAACTTTGCATGACAGAAGTGACACATTTCTGCCTTCAAGGTTTAGGATCTCAGGTGAAAAATATAAACCTGATCAAAAACAAGGGAAATGTGGAAAGGTCTAGGCAGGAAAAGACGGAAGGAAGGAAATGGCAGAAGGACAGAAAATGAAAGGAAACAATAAGGTCAAATGTGGGATGAGTCTTGTTTTAGAAACAAGCATATTTCTGGGAACATGAATGAAACAGAATGATAATGAAAAAAGCAAGAGTTGAAATGATTATTATTGGGAGATCAGAACAAAATGTTCCTCTAGAGAATCAAGCTCATTCCTGCATCATAAGATGAACTATTCTGAACTGTTGAGAATACATCTTAGTAATTGCTCAAAATATCTAGAGATTCGTTTTTGGAGTATGCTGCACCTCTCTTTGAGATATTGAATACCTTTAGTTCTCATCAGTAAAACCGGAGAGTTGGGTGTTCAGCATCACAAAAGGCTGAACCCATAAGGAGGTGCTATTTTTAAAAAGTGATTGATTTTGGAGCTCATTCAAATGAGGGCCTAATTGCCCACATTTGCTTTGAATCAGGTATTGTTTGAGCAGGTGTTGCGTGTTTCTCCCCAGACAGCTCTGCTGTTGCACCTGCAAACATGTCCTCCTCTTTCAGCCTTGAGCCCCTCAAGCTCACCCTTGTGAGAAGGATCACCTAGCAGGTGCTCTTTGTCTCACAGGCTTACCTGAATCAAAATAAGTTGATAGCTCACCCCACCACCACCACCCAAATTATATCAGAAGATTTTTAAAAATCAAATCTACAGAATCACATTTTCAGCCCACTCAACACATTTAATATAGAGAATTTACAGAAGAGGAAAAAGAGACCTTAGCACAAATTAATTCTATTGAATAATGTTGGCTGCTTTTCACAAGCAGTTGAAGTAGAGCACTTGGATTTGAAACAGGTTAGGGCAGGGAAGAAAGGGGAAAGTGAACAAACCTAAGTCTAATTATTCTGATACATGAGTGGACTGGGCTGCCCTCTCACTGCTTGGCAACATCGGGTGTTGCCAAACACAAGTGGCAAGGGTAGTAAGAGAAAGTTGAAAGGACATGGAGTTTCCCTTGAATGTGGTAATTTCCCCACTGTCTCCCTTTGCCACTATGGACAAATAATGGGAAAACAAAGAGAAACCACCCAACCAGCAGCAGTAGATATGGTGCTCTCAACACATTGTCGGACAATATCTCCCATCATACCTGACCATCGACCATGCTGGCTGGGACTCGGCCACATATGGAGGGTACTATGAGCTGGTTGGAGAAGAGAAGCAGCTTGCTCTCATTTAAAATACAGCATTTGCCATAGCAAACCAGTCAAGGAGTTCCCTTTCTAGTAACTATTTAGTTCAAACTATCTGTTTTCTGTCTTTCCAGATTCATTTGATTTTGTGCCCTCTTGCTGAAACTGTTCACCTGTCTTCCGGAAATATTCCTGATATAAAACTAATTTTTCACTTAGAATATTTCACTTCTGTGTTTTAAAGGCCTTCACCAAAGTTATATGGTGCCATTTCTCCATAGTGGGAAGGTATAAGAGATGTGCCACATCATTGCATCCCAAGCAGAATTAGAGATTGGGCTTAGTTTTTATTAAATTCTGGTCCAACAATTTCTGGTTTATTACCCTTATGGCTTTCCCCCCAAGATTATATTTTTAACAAGATGCTATGATGACTTCTACGACTTTACAGTGTTCCCTGTTTCATTTTCTAATGTATACATTTCATGTTCATGTACAAAAATTTCTACCAGATTTTCATTAGTGTCTGCTCCTTTCTGTGATAATACTTCATTGGGTGATATCTAACTTTGGTCATACGCAGAGGAAACACGCTGAAATTAATGTGATTATAACTTGTCCATTTATTTCATATTTTTTTTAATATTTTTATTCGAGAATTTTTTCATATAAACATAACATACATAAACATACAAAGACAAAAAAAAAACAAAAAAAAAACATGTACCATTTCATATCCTAATTTCTTGTACCTTACTTCCCCGACTTCCTCATGCCTCCCTTTTCTGTATTCCAAATTCTTATCGATTACTCAGCAAATCTTCCCTTATTTTAATTTAGATTTAAACTAATCTTCCTTATTCTCCTTGTCTTAACCATTGCTAATAGTAACCATTTACTTTCCAGTCCAACATCATTCTAACTTTCATTAACTTTGTAATATTTCTTTAAATAGTCCTTAAATTTTTTCCATTCTTCTTGCGCTGCTTCTCTTCCCTGGTTTCGGATTCTGCTCGTCATTTCTGCCAAGCCCATGTAGTCTATCACCTTCATCTGCCATTCTTCCAGTGTGGGTAGCTCTTGCGTCTTCCAGTACTTCGCAATGAGTATTCTAGCTGCTGTTGTAGCATACATAAAGAAAGTTATATCCGTCTTTAACACCCCTTGGCCGACAATACCCAAGAGAAAGGCCTCTGGTTTCTTGGAGAAAGTATATTTAAATACCTTTTTAAGTTCATTATAGATCATTTCCCAGAATACCTTAATCTTCGGGCAAGTCCACCAAAGATGAAAAAATGTACCTTCAGTTTCTTTACATTTCCAACATTTATTGTCAGGCAAATGGTAAATCTTTGCAAGCTTGACTGGGGTTATGTACCACCTATATATCATTTTCATAATGTTTTCTCTTAAGGCATTACATGCCGTAAATTTCATCCCGGTGGTCCACAACTTTTCCCAATCAGCAAACAAAATATTATGACCAATGTCCTGAGCCCATTTAATCATGGCCGATTTAACGTTTCATCTTGTGTATTCCATTTCAGCAGCAAATTGTACATTTTTGACAAATTCTTAGTACTGGGTTCTAACAGTTCTGTCTCCAATTTTGATTTTTCCACCTGGAAGCCAATTTTACTGTCCAGTTTAAACGCTTCATTTATTTGATGATAGTGCAACCAGTCTCTCACCTTCCCTTTTAATTTCTCAAAGCTCTGCAATCTCAGTTTGTCCCCTTCCTTTTCCAAAATTTCCCAGTATCTTGGCCACTTGGACTCCATATTTAACTTTTTAACTGCCTTAGCTTCCATTGGCGACAGCCACCTTGGAGTTTTATTTTCCAGCAAGTCTTTATATCTAACCCAGACATTTAATAGTGCTTTTCTGACAATATGATTTTTAAAACTTTTATGTGCTTTAACCTTGTCATACCACAAATATGCATGCCACCCAAAAATATTGTTAAAACCTTCCAAATCCAAAATGTCTGTGTTTTCAAGAAGCAGCCATTCTTTCAGCCAGCAGAAAGCTGCCGCTTCATAGTACAATTTAAAGTCTGGCAGGGCAAACCCCCCTCTTTCCTTTGAATCCGTTAATATCTTAAATTTAATTCTGGGCTTTTTGCCCTGCCAGACAAATTTAGATATGTCTTTTTGCCACTTCTTGAAACAATCCATTTTATCCATTATTTGCAATGCTTGGAACAAAAACAACATTCTTGGCAATACATTCATTTTTATAACTGCAATTCGGCCTAACAAGGAAAGCTTTAAATTGGACCAAGTCTCCAAATCTTTTTTCACTTCTCTCCAAGTTTTTTCATAATTATCTTTAAACAAATTCACATTTTTAGCTGTCATATTTATATCCAAATATTTCACTTTTTTAACCACAGTCAACCCTGTCTCGTTCTGAAACCTTTCTTTTTCTATCTGTGTCAAATTTTTCTCCAAAACCTTTGTCTTTGACTTATTCAATTTAAATCCTGCCATTTGACCAAACTCTTGAATTATTTCCAAAACTCTTTTCGTGCTAGCTTCTGGCTCTTGCAATGTAAGTACTAAATCATCTGCAAATGCTCTCAATTTATATTGTTTAACTCCGACCTGAATCCCTTTAACCAACTGGTCCCTCCTGATCATATTAAGCAAAACCTCCAGGACCGATATAAAAAGTAGTGGGGAGATAGGGCACCCCTGACGTGTCCCTTTTTCAATCTTGAACTCTTCTGTAACCACATTATTTACAATTAGTTTCGCTTTCTGTTCAGAGTATATTGCACCTATACCATTCTCGAACCCTTGGCCTACCCCCATCCCCCGGAGGTTCTTCAACATAAAACTCCAAGAAATGTTATCAAAGGCTTTCTCGGCGTCCACAAAAATCAAAACCGCCTTGGTGTTTATATTCACTTCCAACTTTTCCAAAATGTCAATTATATTCCTTACATTGTCCGACAAATGCCTTTTCGGGAGAAAGCCCGCTTGGTCCCCATGAATCTCCTCCATCAAAACCCTTTTCAGTCTCTTTGCTAAAATATCAGCAAAGATTTTATAATCCACATTCAATAACGAGATGGGTCGGTAGTTTTTAAGTTGAGTCTTTTCAGTCTCTGTCTTTGGTATAAGTGTGATATAGGCCTCACTCCACGTATCAGGTGCCCTTCTCCCCTCCATAATCTCATTACAGACTTCCTTCAAAGGCTGTATCAGTCCTTCCTTCAAAACTTTATAATATTTAGAAGTCAGTCCATCTGGCCCGGGGGATTTGCCCAACGTCATGCCTTGAATGGCATCTTCTATTTCTTGTGCTGATATCTCCTGATTTAAAATTGTTTTACTTTCCTGCGAAACCTTTTTCAGCCCATTTTTCTCGAGGAATTGTTGTATATCCATTTCATTCTGCGGCCCTTGTGTGTAGAGTTGTCTAAAGTAGTTCTGAAAACAGTTCCTGATTTCCGCTGGGTTGCTTATATTCTTTCCTTCCACCTCTATATTTGTTACCGTGTTGAGTTTTTGTCTCTTCTTTATTTGCCAAGCCAATAACTTACCACATTTATCAGCAGATTCAAACGTCTTTTGTCTCATTTGTTTAATTTTCCACTCTAATTCTTGATTCATCAGTTCCATATATTGTGTTTGATGAAATTTAATTTCTCTTAAAATCTCTTGGGATTTTGGCTTCGATCTTAATTGTTTTCCCCCTTCTTTTATCTTTTCCAAAATTCTCTCCTTCCTCTCATTTTGCTTTCTTTTCTTTAATGTATTTTGCTGAATCAAAAACCCTCTCATCACGGCTTTGCTTGCGTCCCATACTATTCTTTTTTCTACTTTAGACCTTAAGTTGATTTCAAAGTAGTCTTTCAAAGTTTTTTGGGCCTTCTTGCAGATCTCCTCATCTCTGAATAAGGTGTCATTCATTCTCCATCTGAAGGAACCAGTTGTTGTTTGCCTCATCACCATCTTTACTGCATTGTGGTCGGAGAAAGTTTTTGGGCAGATTTCTACTTTCTTTATGTTCGGCGCCATACTGCTAGTCACCCAAATTTGGTCAATCTTTGTCCATGTCATTTTGGCTTCAGAAAAGAAGGTTCCCTCTCTTTCTAATGGGTGTTTTGTTCTCCAAATGTCAATCAAGTCCATATTGTCAGTCATTTCAAAAAAAGTCTTTGGTAGTCTTCCATCTTTTGTTATTACCTGTCTTTGTGCTTTGTCCATATTTGTTGAAACTACTCCATTCATATCTCCCATCAAAATTAAGTTGTAATCCATATGGTCCATCAAAATTTCATGCAACTTCTTAAAAAATTCAGCTTTCCCTTCATTTGGTGCATAGATTCCCACTATCAAGTACTTCTCTCCTTGGGATTGAATTTCAATTGCCAAATATCTTCCTTGATCATCTTTAAAAATTTGTTTCAGTTGCAACTTTTCTTTTGCATAGATCACCACTCCTCTCTTTTTTACTCTGTCCGAAGATATAAATTCCTGTCCCAGTCTTTTGTTTATTAATAATTTTCTATGTGCTCTTGTCACATGAGTCTCTTGTAGACAAATCAAGTCCAATTGGTCTTTCTTTAAGGCATGAAATATATTTTTTCTCTTTCTGGGAATGTTCAAACCGTTACAATTCCAGGTTAGAAGTTGCAGAGCCATGATGGGATTATTTACTCCTTCCTCCTACAGCTCCCTGTTTTTGTTCCTCGTCTGTCGGTGGTACCGTGTCCGTGTCCAGTGACGGATGCCCTTGTCCTGGAAATGTCTCTTTCTGTAGGTCTTCTTCGTGTTCTCCCAGGAACTTGTCTTTATCACTCACAGTCTTTATTCTTCTCTTCTTCCCCTTGTATTTAAAAGACAAGCCTTGGGGAAACTCCCACCTGAATGGTATGTAGTTCCTTTTCAGCAATATCACCAGGTCCTTATAG
The DNA here is from genome assembly GCF_964270895.1 of Podarcis filfolensis. NCBI lineage: Eukaryota > Metazoa > Chordata > Lepidosauria > Squamata > Lacertidae > Podarcis > Podarcis filfolensis. The sequence continues at coordinate 47,801,404 of NC_139603.1, forward strand.
TGTCCTCTTGCGTCCAAAATACTCTTAGGAATGTCTTTGAAGATCTCAATATGAAAGTCTTCAATTCGAAGGGTTGTTTGGTAATGCAGGTTCAGTATTTTATCTCGCTCCTCCTTTGATCTTAGAGTTATAAGACAATCTCTGGGTCGATTCTTCTTCTGCCTTGTCCCCAATCTAAATGCACTTTCTATCTTGAAATCTTCTTTCTCCAACTCCTGCTTCCAAAAATCAGAAAATTCTTTTGTCAAATAGTCCACCAGGTTGTCTCCTTCCTTTTCCGGCACAAGTCTAATCCTTAAATTCCTCTCCTTACGTTGCATATCCTGCATAGAGAGTGCCAGCTCATGCTCATCCAGTTTCTTGTAAACTGGTGGAAATTTTTCCTCCGCAGCAGTTGCAATTTCCTTAGCTTCCTCGGCTATCTTTCGTGTTGTAGATGAATCTTCCAATAATTTCCCAATTGCTTCTGCATTTGAGTTCACTTTGTTCCCAAGGTCAGTTATACTTTTTGTATTTAAGTCAATTTTCCCAGAGATTTCTTCAATTTTTTTATTTGTTTCAGCAACTTGTACTTTAGTTTCAGCAACTTGTAGTTTAGTCTCTGCGCCTTGCTTTTTTAGTTCCTCCAAAGAGTCATTTATCTTCTCCAATACCTTAGCAAATGATTCTTCTGTAGACATTGCTTTCACTTTTGACTTTGCGACAACTGTAGTTCCAGAGGCTCCTATTACAGAAGCCCTTCTTTGCATGGAAGGGTCAATTTTGTATTGTCTGCCAGATCTCAAGGTTGTTTCTTGTGAATCCCCTTTCTCTTTACCATCTGCCATAACAAAGTCTTTTAGTCAAGGTCATTCCCACACTCTTGAGCTATCAAACAAAAGTTCTCAGATTTTAAACTCCACTTGTTGCTGAAACAATTTGTAAGTCCTCTAGAGGGCGTAGAGTCAATTCTTTACTTCTCAAAATAGTCCCACACTCTTCAAAAAATAAACAAAAACAAAAGTTTTCCTAGTCCCTTCCAATTATTCTTTTCTCTTTCAAGGGGATCCCAATCAATAATGTCCTGTAAGTAACTTTACAATGCAACAAAATAAATGTTTCAAGTTGGGAGTAGCCAAAGTCAATTAAAGATACTTTTTAACCTTCTTGTAGCAACAGTCCTTAGCCGGTTCCTTTTCTCCGGCAGTCCGATCCCAGGTATAAGAGCAGCGGTACTTAACTCAGTTCTTTTGAATCGGCAGGGAAACACTTTAAAATCTTCTTCCCCCCCCTCCTGCCTTCGGGGAGGGAGTTCTTTGCTTTGGTGGTGGATTTCTTAATTCCCACAAATTTCCTCTCAAGCAGTTACAGCTAGAGTGCCTTTCGCTTTGATCTTGCTACAGAACGGAAAGCAGACTTCCTTTTTAGTGCTTGTCCGTCTCGGTGCCCAATTTCTTTACTTTTAGTGTCCAATTATATTTTAGCGGTCAATCCTACTCACGGATAGTTGTTCTTTTAATCCAATTTCACCGGAAGAAATCAGCGCTCTCCGCTAATGGCGACACGGCTTCGCTTCGCAGGCTGGGTGAAGACGACTCTCAGCACCGCTCCAAAACCCCTCCGCTGCTCCGCAGCCTTTAAAAAGGCTATTTCACAGCGTCGGGGGGGCGCAAAGGTGCCCGCCAAGTCTCCGGTTCACAGGCAACGCGCCTGTGATTTTTGAGGGTCCCCGCTTCGCCGTAGCTGACAGGACCCGAACCCACGAAGCAGATCTCTCCCGGAGCTCCGGGTGAGATCCGCCATTAAGCGCTGGCGCTAACCGGAACCATTTATTTCAGTGGGCTTACTCTTGAGCTTGACAGAGTTGGCTACCACCCAACCTATAATAAAAACCAGAAAATTCTTACTAAAGTCCTATATAACACTGTCTCTGCTCCTTTTTTGATTGATCACCTAACCTGATGAAGTTGGTAAGTGTGAGCATTTCATCCGTGGTAATTTTATTAACTACAAGCAAAATATGGACCCCCCTTTTTTTGTTAGATTGGCATATCCCATCATATATTTTCCTTGTGATTTCAAGTAAATCTATTTTTTCCTCGATACTGATTAATATCTTATTCCATTACCGAGCATGAGCCTGATGCAGGCAGCATAGCTGAAAATGACATTTCCATACTAGTGATTTAGTACTTAATGTCTGAAATAAAAATCCTTGAATGCTGTGTCAAAGAATGGCCAACAGTACTTCAGAAAAATGACAGCACATGAAGTGAAGTTTTTAAAAAAATTACAACTATTTACTATGGTTGGATTTTTTTAAGTCACCCAAAGGGATTTGAAAACTCTTCATAGCGCTTTGCTTAAAGCCCAGTGAAGTCAGCGATCCCGTTTTCGCTACAATAGGCTGCCAGTTGAACTTAAGTGCTTTTGGAAATTAACCCTAAATGCAGGCATACTCTAACTTTCTTTATGACCCTCCCTGAACCAAGAAAATAATTCCTACATTAGGGAGCTGTAAACCCTTCTCTTACACTGAACAGCTTTTAAAAATACTACATAGATGCTAATCTGGAGGCACTCAAGAGAAATCTTCTGATTTAGGCTGCAATCCCAACTTCACTTACCTAGATGTAAACTTACTTCTGAGTAAACATGGTTCAGGTTGCACTGTTATTCTCTTCCATCCCTCTGATCCACAGCAAATGTGTGGTTCTAATGTAAGCCTGTACATCTACCAAACTGAGCAGAGACACATACTTTGTCCTGCAAAATGTTTGACAATCATCTTGTTTTTCCGATTCCAGGTAGACAGGGGGAAAGAGAAGGTTGATCAACTCCTTAATTGGCTACTGTAGACGACTGGTAGACTGCACAGTTGTGGAGACCTGTTCCAATGTAAGATCTCATAAGTCATTGTGTAAGTAGCATTATTTAAAATATCTCAAATCCCTCAAACCTAAATACATAATTTGTGAATGATCTTACGTAGTCACAGCTGGCAGAAGAGGGTGATACACCTACCGTTAATGCCTTCTGGCAAATGCTAAAGTGTGCATTTATCAATACGCTATTGTCTCAATTGGCATTCACACAACATAGCCTAAAACCCTTCAATCTCTCACTAAACTAGAGATTTTACTAATTACCACATTCATTTGAATTTATATTACATTCAAATAATAAAAGCCATTATTAGGGTCAATCTAAATCCACAGTGATTGCAATTTTAGGATTTTCTGCTACAATTTGGCTCTGATCTTCCGAGTCTGGGCTTTCATATTATAAGGGTAAACTTTGTTTTGTGCAAGACAGACATTGATGTATTGTTTCTCAGCAGTGAGTTAGCTCTTGACAAGTGTGTACAGCTCATACTTACACAGGACTATACAATGGGAGACTATGGTCCCACTCTCTCCTATTTATGTTACTGCATTTATTTAAAGTCTTCTTAAATTCTATTATTCAGCTGAAAATGGCTTAAAGAATGGCTTATATCCATAGACTAAGATAGTTCCTCTCCTCAGGCTTATAACGTAAAAGGTAAAGGGAATGAGAATCCACTGTGTGCAATAGGAATGTGTGGAAAGAGGTCTGAACAACTACATTGCCTACTGCAGGAAAAGATACTACACAGATTACATTGTACAAAATTATTCCATTGAAGGAAATACTAATTAAGGAGCAAATACTGTAACTATTAAAATTCTACAAGGCAGGCTTAAGCAGTATGTGGACCGAGAACTCCCAGAAGTGCAAGCTGGATTTAGAAGGGGCAGAGGAACCAGAGACCAAATTGCAAACATGCGCTGGATTATTGAGAAAGCTAGAGAGTTCCAGAAAGACATCTACTTCTGCTTCATTGACTATGCAAAAACCTTTGACTGTGTCGACCACAGCAAACTATGGCAAGTTCTTAAAGAAATGGGAGTGCCTGATCACCTCATCTGTCTCCTGAGAAATCTCTATGTGGGACAAGAAGCTACAGTTAGAACAGGATATGGAACAACTGATTGGTTCAAAATTGGGAAAGGAGTACGGCAAGGCTGTATATTGTCTCCCTGCTTATTTAACTTATATGCAGAATTCATCATGCGAAACGCTGGGCTGGATGAATCCCAAGCCGGAATTAAGATCGCTGGAAGAAATATCAACAGCCTCAGATATGCAGATGACACAACCTGGATGGCAGAAAGTGAGGAGGAATTAAAGAACCTTTTAATGAGGGTGAAAGAGGAGAGCGCAAAATATGGTCTGAAGCTCAACATCAAAAAAACAAAGATCATGGCCACTGGTTCCATCACCTCTTGGCAAATAGAAGGGGAAGAAATGGAGGCAGTGAGAGATTTTACTTTCTTGGGCTCCATGATCACTGCAGATGGTGACAGCAGTCACGAAATTAAAAGACACCTGCTCCTTGGGAGAAAGGCGATGGCAAACCTAGACAGCATCTTAAAAAGCAGAGACATCACCTTACCAACAAAGGTCTGTATAGTTAAAGCCATGGTTTTCCCAGTAGTGATGTATGGAAGTGAGAGCTGGACCATAAAGAAGGCTGATCGCCGAAGAATTGATGCTTTTCAATTATGGTGCTGGAGGAGACTCTTAAGAGTCCCATGGACTGCAAGAAGATCAAATGTATCCATTCTTAAGGAAATCAGCCCTGAGTGCTCACTGGAAGGACAGATCGTGAAGCTGAGGCTCCAATACTTTGGCCACCTCAAGAGAAGAGAAGACTCCCTGGAAAAGACCCTGATGTTGGGAAAGATGGAGGGCACAAGGAGAAGGGGACGACAGAGGACGAGATGGTTGGACAGTGTTCTCGAAGCTACAAACATGAGTCTGACCAAACTGCGGGAGGCACTGGAAGACAGGAGTGCCTGGCGTGCTCTGGTCCATGGGGTCACGAAGAGTCGGACACGACTAAACGACTAAACAACAACTGTAACTATAAGTGATTCTGAATCTTCATATTGCCTGCTTACACTTCTTGATAATCAGCTTTATCTTAAATGAGTGTTATACATGCCAGTGAAAGAACCCCACATTTCACGACCTTCATGCCATTTAAAAACGTAGTGTTTAGACAGTTTTGCATATTTATCTTGTTAAACCTCGCTACACAAACACAGTGCTAATGGCTAGAAGTCACATGAGCATGGTATTAGTAGTAACAGTAATTATTCTTTTATGCTCCATTTTTCAGGTGTTGTCAGAGCTCAGAGCAGACCAGGGTTACCTCCAGTTACAATTTTGCAGGAGGGATTCAAGTATGCCCAGTTAAAGTGCATTAAAGCAATCTTTTCTTCTGGCACAACAGATTCATTTTTAAAAGACTGGACTTCTTGCAATAAGGAAAAAGTGTGGGATAAATGACAGATTAAGGCTGTGTACACCATATACCTTTAAAACACATTCAAGGCACCTTCTTTCCCTCATAGAATTCTGGACATGGTAGTTTACACCTCACAGAGTAAAAAAAAAGGTAAATGACCCCTGGATGGTTAAGTCCAGTCAAAGGCGACTATGGGATTGCAGCGCTTATCTTGCTTTCAGGCCAAGGGAACCAGCGTTTGTCCACAGACAGCTTTCCGGGTCATGTGGCCAGCATAACTGAACCGCTTCTGGTGCAGCCGAACACCGTGACGGAAACCAGAGCGCATGGAAACACCGTTTACTTTCCCGCTGCAGTGGTACCTATTTATCTACTTGCACTGGTGTGCTTTCAAACTGCTAGGTTGGCAGGAGCTGGGACAGAGCAACGGGAGCTCACCCCATCATGTAGATTCGAACTGCCAGCCTTCTGATCGGCAAGCCCATGAGGCTCAGTGGTTTAGACCACAGCGCCATCTGCACCCATAATTGCTAGTAACCCTTAAGAAACTACAGTGCCCAGAATTCTTTGATGGAAAAGATGTATTTAGAATGTGCTTTAAAAGTATAGTGTGCACACAGCTGAACAGGAAGTCCTATAACCTTCCTGCAAACATATCAGGATGGGTGCTCATGGTTGTATAATCTCCCCACAAAAAAATCAGAACAAATGTCCCCTAGCAAGCAAACATCATATAACTTCTGTACAAATTTTGTGCAAGCAAATTGGGATGACTGCTCAATAGACAGGGTCACCTGGAAGGAACCCTCTCATTCTTCCCTCTTTGCTGACATACTGGAGGGAAAGAGGAAGGCTTGCCTATGGATGTGCATAGATGAAAGCTTGTTCCAGGCAAATGATGAGTCTTCCTGACCCTCATGTGTGCGGTGGGTGAAGTGGGTGAGGTAGGAAAACTTCTTCGACAAAGACTTTGTAATGGAGCCATTAAAACCAACCAGAAATTACATTCACAAATATCATCACAACATTTGCGGATAATAAGTGTGGTACAAAGAGCACATTCCCACCTAAGTGCTAATATTACAGAAGGGTGCATTCTTGTCCAATAACATTTGGTCCAGTAATTGAAAACGGCCCATTAAACATTTACGGAAAGTTAGAATGGAAACAAATACATAAAGCAGACATGCTCGTCTCTCCCAAATCCCAAGTTAAGAATTAAGGAAATGCAAATGCTCCTGAAAATGAATGTATCATATCAATAACTATTTTAGGGAGCCATGGACACCCTTCTGTGCCACCCAGCTATGGTGTAGTAAAGCACAAGAGAGGTAAATATGAAGCCATTCTACAAATTCTGCACAACACCAACTATCAATAAAGAAGCCATTTGATATTTTAAAATATCAAACTGTGTGCAAATCAGGGTTTCAATGCTAACCTGGGTCACACAGATCCATTTTTCCATGTGTGTTTTCATTCACACAAGAGCCCTTTCTGTTTCCGTGCTTCCTTCCCACAGTAGTGCTTGAGCAGATGTATTGATTTTGGGTGCAGTTGTCCTCTCCCTTCTTTTACTACTTCCCCAGCCTCTGGAGTTTACAGAAACCTGAAATTCATTGCAGGCATACAGGCGCAGATATTTGTTTACCTGTGTGCATGCATCCTTTTTAAAAAATGGTTTCGTCCATTAGTTAGTGCAGTAACAAACTTTCACCAAAGTTTGCCTCCTGTGCTTCAACATGCATTAAAAGCTAGAATTTGATCCACTGAAATAAAACTCCAGTAGTAAAAAGGTGGTAATCTCAGAGTAGTTTATTTTAAACTGTGGAGCAGCAACACTGACTTGAATGAAGCCTTATGGCATGGAAGCAAAATTTGGCTCTTGGTGTCAATATAAAAACCAGCATGTTTGTGACCCATTCTGCTGAAGGATAGGTTTTGTTTTTATTATTTTAAAAATGCCCATTAGATATCTTTGCCATAATAAAACTTTATTGTATTTCATGGTTTAAAACCTAAGAAGCCCCTGGATGTGGTGAGGGGCAGGGGGGAATGGAGACATCGAGGTTCCAGACCCCAGAACTGTGTCTGAATAAATTGAAATTGATAATTGGAAAAAGAAAACCATAAAGTGGAAATTAATGTACTTTAAGAGGTGAGCGGCTTTTGGTAGTTATTGGACGGTAATAGAACTGGTTGTGATGCAGTCTAATTAGCAGCTTATAAATTATATATGTATTTTTTATAATTCCAATATATGTACAATACGGGTTTGTTTGTTTTTAAAAGTTCAGTGTGGAGCAACCCATTTGATGTGGCTCAGCAAAAAGCAGTACTATGCATTGAAAAAGCAATCAGCTAACTCTTTGAGTACATCAAGCAGGATAATTCAGATGGTTTTAAATCACGATTATGAAAATATAATTAGGTGGTTTCATGTTGGTTGGTGAATGCACAGGGAAAAGTGATTCTCAGAAAAGAAAAAGACATACAGTATAACGTTACCCAAGAGCTGCAAAGAATGTACTAACACATAAAAGAGCACATGGGTGCACGCACACACACTGCTGGCTTCCTTTACAAGTGAATCAGCAGATAATGCCATTTCCTTTAAGATTCCAGAAGAATCTTAAACCATTCATTTATTTAAACAAATACTGAATATGTGGCTCATTCTGTAGTGACTTTGGGAAAATGCCTCTTTTAAATGTGTTGAAAAATCACCACTGTGCTTTGAAAGAGGGGAGGGGATCCATTTGCTGGATTTTTTAATTTTACTTTCATATTATTAAAATATTTCTAAACTGCATTTCAGGGCACATTGCTCTCACAAGGCGCTTTACAAAACTCCTCAACAAAATCATCATAATATATTAAAAGCATCAAATGAAAACCACATTACCCTTTTAAAATGCACAATAACAATTGGACCGCAGCACAGAAATTAATAAAATGCGGGTTCACATTAAATGTCTTAAGTTTTTTTCTTTAAAACGACCAAAGATGATACTATCTGCTTGAGATGGCAATTCCACAAATAGAGGACCACCTTCCTCAAGGGTGCTGTCCTTGGTACCCATCAGTCTAACATTTTTTTATTGACAGGACAAAAAGCAGATTCCTCAGATGCTGATCTTGCAGATAACCTGGTCCCAAACTATTTAGGGCTTAAACAATCAAAAACAACTCCTTAAATAGGCTCAGAAGAAACAAAGCATTTTTCTGAGGAAAACAAAAGCTATTTGCTTGGGTTTCCACTGTTTTAACATGGCTGTGCTGGCTGTCACTCAAGAGGCAATGTGGAGGGCACCAGACTGGCAAAGAACGCTCTAGAATATTGGTATCCCTTTAGATCAGTCATGACCCATCTTTTCCTAGCTCCACCGCTTAGCCCATAAGTCATTTTGAAAGACACATTTGTCTAAATATATTTTATGGGCAATATACAAGGTAAGTCATTTTATACCCATTGATGATCCATTGATATCAATGGGCTTACATGACAGAAGTCTGTTGATTTCAGGGCATCTACTCTGAGTATGAATCAGTTTGCTATAATCCTGTGTTCTAAGAAGAAGAAGAAGAAGAAAAAGAAGAAGAAGAAGAGGAGGAGTTTGGATTTGATATCCCACCTTTCACTCCCCTTCAGGAGTCTCAAAGTGGCTAACATTCTCCTTTCCCTTCCTCCCCCACAACAAACACTCTGTGAGGTGAGTGGGGCTGAGAGACTTCAAAGAAGTGTGACTGGCCCAAGGTCACCCAGCAGCTGCATGTGGAGGAGCGGAGACGCGAACCGGGATCCCCAGATTACAAGACTACCGCTCTTAACCACTACACCACACTGGCTCTCCTTACTGTTTAACTTGCATGCTAACCTTCATTTCCTTTAGCCATGCTATACATGCCCTTTATCTCTAAACTGAGTAGATCTTTGTTAATTGATGGAGATTCATTGCTTTATTTTGTATTTATTGTACCTTGTATCCTTTTGATACACTTGGTAAAAATCATTATGGTACCAAAAATAATAGAGCTATAATTCTCAGAGTTCCCCTAGAAGAGGAATTGATTGTAAAACCACTCTGTGAATTGCAGTTCTGTGAGGGGAATAGAGGTCTCCTAACAGCTCTCGGCACCATTAACAAACTATACTTCCCATGATTCTTTCAGGGAAGCCATCGCTATTTAAAGTGGTATGGTACAACTATAAATGCATAGTGAAGATAGGTCCCAAGATAGCTCTATCTATATATATATTGTGTGTGCATAAGCTCTTCCTGATTATTTTTGACAGCTATTTATTCTAGTGCCTCACATATGGTTCACTTCATTGTGCTTCTGACTGTGCATCCACACATGGACCTACGTGATTTCTTAACTGCTTGCAGTCATTTAGACCTAGAAGCCAAGCCTTATGAGGAACGGTTGAAGGAGCTGGGTATGTTTAGCTTGGAAAAGAGGAGACTGAGAGGAGATATGATAGCCGTCTTCAAATATCTAAAGGGCTGTCACATGGAAGATGGAGCAAGCTTGTTTTCTCCTGCTCAGGAAGGTTGACCTCGAACCAATGGCTTGAAGCTCCAAGAAAGGAGATTCCAACTAAACATAAGGGGGGGAAATCTGACAGTAAGAGCTGTTCAGTAGTGGAACAGTCTCCTTCCCTGGAGGTTTTTAAGCAAAGGTTGGATGGCCATCTGTCATAGATGCTTCAGCTGAAATTCCTGCATTGTAGGGGGTTGGGCTAGATGACCCTTGAGATCCCTTCCAACTCTATGATTCTATGACCCCAGCCATGGCACTGATTGGTACTTCTTTTTCCACTCTCAGTTTTTTTTTTACATGTTAAATTTTTATTGATATTATACATATATACATATAGACGTATACAAAATCCAATATATAGATTACACATAATATATCCACTCCATAAATCATAAGTACAGTTTTAGGCTCTGCCGAGCCTTGGACTTCCCTCCACTCCTTTGGTAAGTATCAGATAAACTCTGTAGGCACGTATTTTATCTCTTCTAGATAATAACCTGTTACTGTTAGAGTTATTCCAGTCCCGCCAGTGTCTTTTATAATTTGGTTCCAATATACATCCAATATTTAACCCAATTGTCATGAAATTTCTGTTCATCTTGATCTCTTATTCTTCCCGTTATTCTAGCGAGCTCGGCATAATTTGTCAGTTTAACCTGCCAGTCACTTATATTAGGTATAGCCTCCGTTTTCCAATTTTGTGCTAACATTATTCTTGCGGCTGTTGTGGCATATAGGAATAATACCTTATCTTCTTTTTTAATTTCTTTACCCATCATTCCTAGCAGAAAAGCTTCAGGTTTTTTGGGAAACGTGTATTTAATTTTTTTTTTAAGTTCGTTGTAAATCGATTCCCAGAATCCTTTCACTTTGCTGCATAACCACCACATATGGTAGAAATCACCATCTACCTCTCCACATTTCCAACATCTTTTATTCTTTAACCTGTAGATCTTAGCCAGTTTCACCTATATATCATTTTCCAGATATTTTCCCTTAATGCCGTACACGCCGTGAACTTCATATTAATATTCCATAATTCCTGCCACCTCTCAAATTCGATGTTATAACCAATATCTATTGCCCATTTAGTCATGACCTCCTTCACCTCCTCATCTTTTGTGTACCACTCCAATAAAATATCATAGATTCTAGACAGTGTTTTGTTCTTACCTTCCACAACTTCCACATTGAATTTAGATTTTTTATCTTCAAATCCTGATTTCTTTTTATCTTCTTTCAACAGATCATTTACCTGGTGGTATTGCAACCACCCGGTAAGTAAGCTTTTAATCTCTTCATATGGTCTAAGTTTTATACCTTGATCCGTTTTTCTTGTAAGTTCTTCATAAGTGGCATTCTTCCCTTCCATATTAATTTTTTTAACCATTAACACCTCTGTTGATGAAATACACCAGGGTGTCTTCCTTTCCAGTAAATTTTTATTTCTTTCCCATAGTTGGAATAATGGTCCTCTAAAAATATGATTTAGAAAGCCTCTATGCACTTTCACCTTTTCATACCACAGGTACGAGTGCCACCCGTACCTGTTGTCGAAGCCTTCCAAATCCAAGATGTCTCTATTTTCTAGCCTTATCCAATCTTTCAACCACAATAGACACGCCGCCTCATAATATAGACTTAAGTCCGGTAGGGAGAAGCCCCCTCTTTCTTTTCTATCTACCAATATTTTCATTTTTATTCGTGGTCTTTTTCCCTGCCAGATGTATCTCGCCAAGGCTCTTTGCCATTCTTTACACTGCTTTAGACCTTTAAGTACTGGGATGGTTTGAAATAAAAATAGCATCCTAGGCAGAACATTCAATTTAATAACCACAATCCTCCCCAAGAAAGATAATCTCATTCTCTCCCAAATTTCTAGATCTTTCTTGATGTTCTTCCAGGTGACCTCATAGTTATCCTTATATAAGTTAATATTTTTAGCCGTAATCCACACTCCGAGGTACTTCACCTTCTTTGCTGTCATGATTCCTGTCTTTTGTTCTAGATCTGCGATATCTTCTTTAGTTAAGTTTTTAGTCAGCATTTTAGTCTTATTCTTATTAACCTTAAGGCCTGACACAGCACCAAACTCTTCAAATTTTTGTAGGGCTTCTTTTACACTATGCTTTGGATTTTCTAATGTTAATACAATGTCATCTGCAAAAGCTTTAATTTTGTGTTCCTTAGTTCCAACCTTAACTCCATTAACCTCTGCTGTTTCCCTCAGCCTCTTAGTGAGTACTTCCAATACTGAAATAAATAATAGGGGGGACAAGGGACAACCTTGTCTGGTCCCTTTAGATATGTCAAAAAATTCTGATGTGGTATTATTAATTACAAGTTTTGCCCTTTGCTCGTGGTAAATGGCCTCTATGCCTTTCCTAAATCTTTCTCCCATCCCCATCCTTTTCAAGTTTTCCATCAGAAAGCACCAAGAGACATTATCGAATGCCTTCTCAGCATCGATAAATATCAAGGCCGCCTGTTTATCTATTCTGGTTTCCAAATATTCCATGATATCTATCACATTTCTTACATTATCCTTTAATTGTCTCCCTGGAAGGAAGCCCGTTTGATCTTTATGAATTCTGTTGTTTAATACTCTTTTTAATCTTTCTGCCATTATGTCTGCAAATAGTTTATAATCATTATTTAATAACGAAATCGGCCTATAGTTCTTCACTTCTAAGGCGTCCACATCTTTTTTAGGGATTAATGTAATGTAGGCTTCCTTCCAGGTGTTCGGAATCCTCCCTTCTTTTAAAACATTATTCATCACTTCACATAGAATTGGACATAGTTGGTCACTTAATGTTTTATAATATTTGGCCGGTAAGCCATCCGGCCCCGGCGCTTTCCCAATTTTCATCTTTTTTATTGCTTTCTTTATCTCATTCCACTCTCAGTTTTTATGGGCGTGGTTGATTGGCCCGTTTATATTTTGACTGTTCACGGTGGGATTTTATTTTATTGGACTGATGAAGTTCAGAATTCTGGAAGATGCTAGAGAAGTCTTTTCATGGTAAGAGCAGCTTGACAATGGAACCAATCAGTTCCCAGGGCAGGGGCAGAGAACCTGGGGCGCTTTAGATGTGGTTGAACCTCAGCTCCCATCACACCCAGTTTGCAAGGCCAATGGTCCAGAAACATCAGGAGGGCCACAAGTTCCCCATCTCTCACTTAGGGAATATTGGGACCACTGGAGGTCTTCAAGCACTAGATCAGGAATTCCCAAACAGTGGTCTGCTTCATTCAGATGCTGTCTGTAAAAATGCAGTTAAAAACGGTGCCTATCTAGTACACTGCATTACAATTGCTGTAACGGGCAGAAGATCATTAAATGGTCCCCCAAGAACCCCAGCAATTTTCAAGTGGTTGGTGGTAGTAGGGAATTTGGAAACCACTGTACTTGATCATTCCTTAGTACAAAGTAACGCAATGACATTACCTACCAAACCCTTTATAGAATTGTTGAATGGCCTCCTCTTGATTACGTACATCCTATGAATGGCTGCCCAGCTGTAGAAACCCAACTTTAAACAACCTTTTCATATAATATCTGATTGTCCACCTCTGGCAATACAGGCATAGACAGATGTGCCGAATGACATCAATATGCAGCTGTGATTCCACTATGTTTAAACAAGAGCTTTGCACCAGAATCAGCAAAGAATGCAAAGTGCTTCTATATCTTAAAAGCAGAAAGGATGGTAGAATTCTCTGCTGTTGCAATTACACGGCAGGCCTTCGATCCCTGGTCTTTTAGACAATCATAGTAGTAATTAAGCCATTAGTTTTGTACCCAGGGCATAGAATAATAGTTGCTATTTAGGGATTTGTTACAAGTTGCTGTGTTGTTATTTGTAACGATTGTTTTAGTTTAAGGACTTTATGGATTATTTTTATTTTTCTGATTTTGTTGTAAACTGCCATGCACAAAGGGCAGTATATGAACCATCTAAATCAACCATTATATACCTGCCTTCTCACTTGGGTGACCATATGTTGCTATCAAAGTGCAGGTCTTTAAGGCAACACAAGGCTCTTGATTGTTTAAGCCATTTGCTAAGCCTGGCTCTGTTTCACACCTTATTCACCTCTGCAGAAAAACAGGGATCCTACAAGCCATCGGACACAATGGGAATAGTCACGAGTTGTCTGCCAGTCAATCCAGCCACTCTCTAAATAAGACTACCATGCTCGTTTCGGGAGCAATTTGGATGTCAGCAAGCCAGCTCAGTTTGCCATGTAATCTGAAGAAGGCCAACAACTGATGTTTATTAGCATCATATAATTGAAATATTTCATCAATAGTGCAATGAGTAATTCACTTCCCCATTTTAGACAGAGGTGGAAAGAGAGAGAGACTTAGAGTATGTGCAAACAATTTGAGCCTTCCTGTTTTTATGCCATCTTACTTACAAGGAACATCCAGCTGTTATAATTTGTCTCATCCTTCACTCTCTTGTAGAACCAGCCTTTGTTCCTTTTTTCAGTGCCAGGGACTTGCTGAGTTCCACCTGATGTGATTTGTCCAGGCATTAATAATGCATCTTCAAGATGCAAGATGCATGAGTTCCTTTTGAAACAAATCTGCTGGCAGAGGGCTGCATTGTATTGTGCTGCCTTTCCTTTTTCTTTCCTTTCCTTTTTTTCCCTTTTTGCTGGGGAGGAAGGCAAGAGGACCAAAAAGAAAAAGAAAAGGTCACAAGGCTTGGGAGTGATGGGTATCCATTATTATAGGCAGGTCACTGCATCCTCATCTGAGGTCAGACTTGGAATAATGAATATTACAGCAACCATTCCTCAAAAAAAGAACCTCTTCGTACCAACCCGCCAACGAATCCCTGTGGTTTGAACTGAACAGACCACAGAAAATGAAAGTCATTGTGGATAATCTGGGAAAGGAGCCTCCTGCATTATCTTTCCAGGAGAAGAGGTGAACAAGACACTGCATTTATCCATCCAGCAAGTGATCACACCAAAGGGAAGTGACAAAAAAGAGCAGATTAATTCAGCTGGAATTTTGAATATTGGTGAAGCACTCCAGCCTGCAATACTTTGATATCAAACAATGCCATTCATTAAGAATGCATGTGGGTACAGCAGGAGGAGAGGGGGATACAAGAGTTCAGGTAGAAAATCTGGAGAAACAAGCGTAGATGGACATCCAGGGAGTTTGAAGAGGTCTTTTAGAATTGCTCAATAGCCTCCGCCACACACACACTCCTTGCTGTGGGCCTCACTGTCCCTTTCAAACCCAACGGTGGGGTTGTTGTTTTTTTAATGTACATTTAATCAATACTTTTCACTTTTAGGGTACCTCTCCTTCACTGCTACTCCAAACCTGCCTCTGTCACCATGGCAACTGCTGTTGGAGAGCAGTGTGATAGCCTGTGTATACACATCAGCCATGTCACCTGAATGACTACCTGCATCTCCTTTAATCCTTGCTACAAAGAATAATTGAGTAGTAGCAATCTTCTACTTCCTGTTACATCCCACCTCAAAGGGACTTGATTTGTTAATGCTGGAGCCAGACTTCCTATGTTGCGGATAGGCTATAGGCACATTTCCATGAAGAAATGTCAACAACATGAACCTAGAAAGTACTATGAGTACAAAGCTACACTATCCAGAAGTACTGAATTTATCCAGAGCTGGGACTGTATTACGGATGTTGTACAGCTCAAAACTATTCACACTTGTGGCTTCAGTAAAGTTATGTTAGCTTAAACAATCAAACCTAGATCTGTATAGAAATCTGGATCTAACAATTATACACATCTATAAGGTTGTGATCATTGTTTACACAATGTCATAAAAAGAGAACAGTTGGCTCAATGAACAGAATAAAACAGAACAGTGAAGGATGACTTTATATTTGTTCCTCCATGTCCCTGTTCCAATGTGGATAGAAACCCAATTCTAAAACAATTATTCTGAAGTAACCATATTATTCACATGAAAAAATGCCATTCTAACTTAATTACATTATCATGTGAAATTACAGCCATTGGTTCTTATCGATCACTGTAGCCAATTACCCAACAGTAGTCAAGATGGCCATTGAAAAGAAGATTCTAGATTGGCTAGCACCTATCCCTCATGTTGCATCTGGCTTAAAAAGTAGGTGTACAACTTTTCCATGTGCCTTGTAGGTTTTTTGAGTAATGCTGTCCAAGTCACAGAACCAGCAGATATGAACATGTAGGCTTTCTTCACCACCTATTTTTTAATTTTTTATTTACATAGGAAAAGCTTTTATATTATAGTTTCCTTGTTTCCCTATGAATCTTCTGGAAGTCACACTTCCTGGTTCTTGTCGTGTTGCTTGGCAAGATTAAAATGCTATCAGACATTTTGCACTTTACAGAATAAGTGACTGACTCAATTTTCTGTTTTAGGTCTTGTGGAAATATTAAAAGTCACCCTTATATTCACACCACTTGTTTATTCAGTTCTATGCATAGCACTTTCCATGTGTACTTGTTGAGCACATGTCTGACCAGATCATCCAAGTCCTCTTTCCCTCCCCAAGCTGATTGTTTTGTAAGAAGAAATAGACATTGGCTTAAATAATATTTTCTGTATTCTTTAAAGCTATGCTTGTGGCGTTAACTGGGATGTTGAGTCTCTGCCTTTGCATGGCTGACAGAAATATCTTTCCCTAGAATCCATGGACAATTGCTGTTCGTTAGAGGATGGGGGTCATCCACACAGAGCACTTTGGTCTCGGCACCAACTCCTGACCTCCTCTGTAGCTTTCAGCACAACCTTGAAAGCTTGCAGTCCTGCACAGAGGGCTGGTTGTGAGGCTAAATAATGATAAAAACAGGAGAATCTAATGTTGGGCAGAACATCTTATTACAACTTACTTCAATATGTCCCAGCAGAAACCAATACACATTCAGGCAAGGTGATGTAGGTCATTATTAGCATGGAAATGAGGGGAAAGAAAAGGAAGTCAAAAGAAGAGTCTGCCTTGCTTGCCAGGCCTGATGGCTACACGAGGCAACACTAACTACCTAACCCAGCCTGGGGAGGCACAGCTGCCCTCCACTAGCCTCCAAGGAAGTTGCTCCCCTGTCATCTCAGAAGCAGCCCAAGGGCACTGAGGAGCAGCGTAGCCAGCTAGGAAACAGCTGGTCTTGGCAGAGGGAAAAACACACACACACCAATGCCTCAGGCGAAAGCAGAGCAAGTGGGTGAGATTGACTTTGAGATATATTTAATCAGAGAAGCTGCCCCTACTGCTTTCCCCCAGCAAGCAAACTTTATCTTTATATGCTAAGCCTGTTAGGCAAAAAGTAAATGTTTTGCAATATCAATAACTTTTTTGATTGTCTGAGATGTTATTAGGTATCCTGTCTCTTACTCAGCTTTCTATCAATACACTATATTCCAGAACTGTGAGGTCTTACCTGCTTTTTTCCCTGAAGTAATTTCTTTGGAGAAATCCAGTCTGGAGTCTCTTTTTGCTTCAGTTAATCCTCTGATTCCCTAGTTCTGAACTTGTTTGCCCTTGATCTTAATCAAGGACCTGAACCAAGATGGGCTGGCTGGAGTGCTTGGTGCTAAATTAAAACCTCAGTATAGTTGGCATATCAGAAAACTGGTGGAAGGGAGAAAAACACTAGGATAGGATAATCCCTGGATATAAAACCTATAGAAAGGACAGGAAAGGGCTTATTAGGGGTGTGTGGCTCTATTTGTCAAAGGACAAATGGAGTCCAATAAACTACAAAACTTCAGAGGCATAAACTCCAGAGAATCTCTGTGGGTGAAAACACTAGGCCTAAAAAGTAATTTACTACTCGGAACATAGTGATAAAACACTCTGACCAAAACTCTGAGGAAGGTGATCCTGAGTTGGAGATAGAAATCAGGAAAGCAACCCAAGAAGAAAGTGTTTTAAAAATAGGGGGTTTCAACTACCTTCACATCGGGTTCATGCATGTTTGGGGGGGGGTGACAAAGAGGCAACTTTTGTAGATGCAATAAATAACTGTGTCTTGAGAAAGAACAGTTATTCATGGAACTGTCAAGAGAAGGAAGGAAGGACTTAGATGTAGCCGTAAGTGGTACTCAGGGTTTGTACAAAATGCTAATGTTGCCACTCCAATCAGCAAGAGTGGTCACAATGTTATCAGATTTAACAGGGATGTGTGGGGAAAGTTGTTCAGGAAGTCCAACATGGCCACAATCTTTCTTTCTTTCTTTTAAGCAAACTTCTAAAATAATAATAATAAGGGTTTGGGTTAAAGTAACATTGAGAAAGGAGGGCCAGGTTACCAAACCACTTCAGGATGCTTGATCTTACCCAGTTTCTGCATGCATGTGTTCCCAGGTCTGATCCCCATCATCTCTAGGTAGGGCTTGGGAACAATCCTGTCACAACCCTTGAAGATCCACTGCCAGTCAGTGTTGATAATAATGAGGTAGATGAAACAATGGTCCAACTCAGTTTAAGGCAGCTTCCTGTATTCCTATGTACTACACAATAAATGCTTCCCTATTCTAGAATGCTAGTTTTGAGACTGCTCTGAGTAGTCTCAAAAGCTCTTTTCAGAATCAGAGCAGTAGTGGGCCTGCAATAACCAGGTCCCTCCAAAATCCTCTTTCTTGTACATTCACGATGAATGTGCTCATGACAAGCTGCCAGGGTGGTTATATGCCACTTTCAATACCAGTTCCACTTGTAAAAGTTTTGGAGTCATCACACTGCCTCATTTCCGATCAGTGCATATCTGGTAACTTCCTGCTGAATTCCTGTAATTTTTTTTTATACCACAAACATTATGGTAAGGCAGGGGTCAGCAACCTTTTTCAGCCATGGGCCGGTCCACTTTCCCTCAGACCATGTGGTGGGCTGGACTATATTTTGGGGAAAAAAATAATAAACAAATTCCTATGTCCCACAAATAACCCAGAGATGCATTTTAAATCAAAGGACACATTCTACTCGTATAAAAACATGCTGATTCCCGGACCGTCCGTGGGCCGGATTGAGAAGGCGATTGGGCAGCAACTGGCCCATGGGCCTTAGGTTGCCTACCCCTGTGCTAAGGAGTAAACCCTACACAAATAGGGAGAGGGAGCCCTAAGATGGTTGGATGGCATCTTGTACACCTTCTTCTTGTATTGTTCTGCTTTTCTTTGGAGCACATCAGTGAGGCAGAGTGTGGGGTCTTGTCGTCTGGGCAGCCCAGAACCTCCATACACAGAACCCTGAGCTTGTGCCCCGGGGAGTTCACTTTGGGGCTGCTAACACAGTGGTTTGACTTCACCCCTGGAGGTGCATTCCATTCTCTTGGAAAAAAACTCCCCACCACACTGAAGGCTTGGGCACAGTGCTGGTTCACCAACTGCACAAGGAAAAAGTAGCATTTATAGACATCATTCTTTGCACATGTGCTTGACTGTGGGATAGGGAACATCTCCCAGAAAGCAAGGGTGTATGTGCAAGTCCCATTTAATTGAGTATACAATAATTATAATTAATTACTAATTATTGCTAATTGTCTGTTCAGAGGCTGCATTTGACACTAGGAGGAAAAAAATTAATGTCTTAGGCTTCAGCTCAAGTGATTAAACATGATTAGCTTTAAATGTAGCCTCACATCTAATCTACCCAAGTCTACATGAATTCTATTTACCTCTTCTTCCATTATTCAATCAATTAGCAGCCAGCAAATATCTGCTTTAACCTGGCACTCTGGACTGGCCAGTACAGGACTATTCCTTTAAGCCAGGAGTTGGGAGCCTGTGGCTCTACAAATACTATTCAGATAAATGGGAGTTGGGGATCCAGAAAACCTGGAGGGCCACAGGTTTCCCCACCCCTGATTTAAACATATAATTCTTCTCACTCTATTTGAGTAATGGAATGAGAACCTTAAAAGCAGCAAGTAGTGCAGCTTGGTAATAGTACTTTATTGAGTGAAATACAGAATACTGAGCAATGAAAAACACGAACTTTGTGGTGTTTTATTATTTATCTGGAATAAAATTATTATCAATTTATTGATTATCTTCCTTATCACTAAATTTGTATCCCACCCTTCACCCCTCCTGAGGCGGTATATAACAATACAGTGGAACCTTGGTTCTTGAACTGCTTAATTGACAAACAAATCGGCTCTCAAACGCCGAAAACCTGGAAGTATTCCGGTTTCCGAACATTTTTCGGAAGCCGAACATCCAACATGGCTTCTGCTTGAGTGCAGGAAGCTCCTGCAGCCAATCGGAAGCCGTGCCTTGGTTTTTGAACATTTCAGAAGTTGAATGGACTTCTGGAACAGATTATGTTCGAGAACCAAGGTACCACTGTATATTAAAACAAACAAATCCATACAGGAACCATAAAAACCAACAATATAAAAATAAATATCAAAACAAGACATCAAAATACCAAGAAATCAGAGAATCCAGCAGCAAACTATTTCTCACATCAGCCAAATCCACATTCTGTGAAAAATAAATGTGCATTATTCAATCTTTTTTCACCACTTATTGCCACAATAACTAGCACAGAGCTGCTCCTCAATCTTTTGTTCACCATAAACATCCGTAAGAACTTCAGAAGAGCCATGCTGGATCAGAGTCCAAAGGCCCATCTAGTCCAGCATCCTGTTCTCACAGGGCTAGCCAAATGCCTGTGGGAAGTCTGCAAGCAGGACCTGGGTGCAACAGCCCTCTCCACATTTGTGATTCCCTCTGACAGTGGAGGGAGAGCATTGCCATCATAGCTAGTACCCACTGATAGCCTTGTCCTCCATGAATATGTCTGATCTTTTAAAGCTCTCCAAGTTGGTGGCCATAATTTCTTAGTGAGAGACTCCACAGCCTTTGCAACTCTCTATCATTTGGCAGAAATCAAATGCACAGTAGTGCAGGGGCACATCTTGGAAGAAACTGGACACCCCCTCCTAATGTGCAACAATGCAATAATTTTAAAGTGCTGTAATGTTGATGCGTCTTCGTTGACTTGATCCCCAAAGGGTCATGAAATATCAGAATGGAAGTGAAAAGTTAGGACAACTGCAGTACATCCTGCCTACAGAGCCCTTCCCCTCACACTGAAGGTGAAAGTTGTGTAGAAAGTTACCAAATGGGTCATACAAGTTAAAGCTACTCCCAGTGATAGGAGTTATAATAGTTTGTCACTGACACACACAGAAACTCCTGGCACAATGCAATAAACAAAAAACCCCATCACATAACAGAAATGAATAGCAGTATAGAGGCAGGAATCAAGGTGGGGGAGTAGGTACGAGTTTGCACATGTGTTATGTGAAGCAAGCATGACTCAGATTCTACGGTAATGAGAAAAAAACTTCTAATACAGATTCCCCTGCCCCTTCCAGCTTCCTTGCTTGGCTACTTAGTGAGTCAAACATGTGACTGTAAACATACATGTGACATATAATAAATCAGACCTTGCTTTGTACTGGTTTCTTTGAATATGTTAGAGAACTCTGAGTACCTTCAAGATGTTCTGGGATGAATATTTATGTTGTTTTAGCAAATACAGGAAAGTCTATAACAACATCACCTAACCTACCAAGAGAACAACCATGGTTTTTTAAAAAAAAATATTTAAGTTGGAGAGCTACCTCTTTAGTCCCATTGTCTCCTTTTTGTCTGTGATCTCTGAGCTATGAAATTAAGAGATCAGGATTATGTGCAAATCAGAAGCATGAAGAAAATGTGCAAATAGCAGATGAGCGTTTAAATGGCATTGCTGTTTATATATCTATCTCTCTTGCAAAGCTGATCTTCCTGATACTTTCTTTTTTCCACAGGTAGGTTGCTCATAAATTCACAAAATGTTCTGACGCTTGGTATAGTTTTACATCTTGAGAATTCATTATTCATGAAATAGGTCTTTTGAAGTGCGATTTTGGAGTATTGATGTTTCATCTTTAAACAGCGAGCCCGAATGCGACTCAAAGGTCCACTGACAATCATTCAGGAATATGTCAAGCACTTGTGCCTAGCCAAGGTCCCCCCTTCACAGGGAACCTTTTGTAAATATTAGTTACTAGAATCCGAACACTAATAGAGCTAGTTAATAATTATCACCATGTGCCAAAACGGCACAGTTTGCTCCCTGATTACAATATTAAATTGCTATTGAGCTGTGGTATTTGCTTCAGGCAATACTACAGAGAATCCTCCGAAGACTCCATTTGGCCTCTGTGCACAGAAGTGGGAAATGTGTACAACTGCACACAGTACACAGGCGGTGAGGGGTTTGCCAGAAAACAAACAAAACTCAGACAATAGAAGGAAAGTTTTTTTATTAGAGTTGAAGTGTCCTTTCGCTTGGGAACTGTCATCTTTCAAAAAAGAAACACGCGCACATGATAGCAGTCTGGATGGCAGACCATTACCAGGGGCACAGTGACTCAAGCTGCAGAAGGAAGATTCAGCACAGCATGCCTTGAGTGCTCGGTTTTCTTTGCTTTTGATGACGAGGAAACAGGGAAGAAACCTGCTAGGGAAAGTTCAGAGAATCCATACTAATCCTTCCCAGGGAATTTACCCCGGGACCACTCCTATTTCTTTCAAGCGGCTTCGTCAAGAGCAGAGGGCTTATGGAGTAGAAATGCATGTGTAACATGCAAGGTTCATCGCTGCCGGAATAATTTCATCTTCTTATTGCCAACCTACAAGATAAACATCCTCCTCGTTTGCCAGTTAATTTCCAGAGAGTTCAAAGGAACCTTGGATCAAACATTGTCTTGTCTTATGCTAACAACCATTAAGGCTCTGGACCCCGTGTGCCTGCATTTCTTCTGTTTAGAGCTCTGCTAGTTGACACCAAGGCAGCCCCTTCTCCTGACATTCCAAGTTTAAGAAGTCTTGCAATTGCTGGCCCTTTCAGCCACATCCTAACCCACAGTCCAGTCTCTTAAGTAAGACTATAATGGTACTCCATTAAAATCAGTAGGAGTTTTGCCATTGACTAAAGGTGCAGTCCTAACCCAGATCTGCTGGGATGAGTGAGTGCGTGCAGGACCCAGGCCCTGTGACTGGTAGGGCCTTGCAGGACTGGGGCCTTCCAGAGTTTGGCCTGGAAGGGCAAGGTGCAGCCACACAGGTGAGGCTTGACAGAAGACTCGTAGCACCTGGTGGCAAGGGGTGGGAGGGGTATATAAGACCAGCATTTCCCTCTGGCTCTTTGCCACAGCAACACGCCACTCACCTAGCTGTGCTTCGGCTTCCTGACTCCTGGTATCCTGACTCTTGGACCCTTGGCTTCCTGACTTCTGGTTTCCTGACCTTCAGACTCTTGGCTTCCTGACCCTCAGACTCTTGGCTTCCTGGCTCCTGGCTTCCTGATTCGTGGACTCTTGGCTTCCTGACCCCTGGACTGCTGACCCTGGACTGCTGATTCCTGCGTCCTGTCCTCTACCCTGGTCCCAACATATCAAGCCGGGACTCCGACTACCTGTAACCTGGACCGTGACAGAGTGAGTGAGGATGTGGCAGAGCTCTGTCTCAGCTGGCAGGTTCCCAGCTCACCCAGGCTAGACCAACCCCCAACCCTGGTTCAGCTGGACATAACTCCCTCAACCTGGCTCAGCTGGGGCTAAACTGGCTGAGCTAAGACTGGCAAGATATTTGCAGATATAAGCCCTGAGAACAGACTTTCTGAGGGTGTGGTGGGGCAGGACCAGGCAGGGGAGCAGTACTTACACTGGGTCCTAACTCCATTAAACTTGGCCATATCACCTAACAACCCAGTGGAATTTACACCAGTGGAAAAGGTGGTGTAAGTCAAACTCAGTTTTCAAGGCTTGTTGCCCATCTGCCAGGCTTCAGCCGTCTCAGCCAACAGTAGCTCCTGAATGGTGTTTGGACCTGAGGTACTTTATGCTGGCTTAATTTAAGACAGTGCAAATTACACCAGCTTCCCATGTTTAGTATTGCTCCCTTCATAAGGGCAGGAGAGCAGCATTAAATACCTATCCTGGTCAAGTTAGACCCAGTTCTTTATGTGTTCATTCTGTTGATGCTCTTAATCAGAGGGAGATAATAATCCTGGTCATGAGCCTCTTGGAAAGAACAGCCTCCCAAACAAGGGGCTTTGCTATCAAGCAGCAAAGCCCCCCCCTCCTTTCCCCCTTTTCTTTCTGCCATGGCTAATGGAAAGGAAAAGATCCAGGCCTGTGACAGAAAACAAGAAGTAAAGAACTGACTGGCGTTATATATGTTACCTTGTCAGCTGCTCTTAATTATTTATACAGTGCTACTGGAACATCAGCAAGCAGGTCAGTTTCCCGATTATGTTGCATGTGGCCATTTTGCTGATGCCTAACATTTCCTCTCCCTCCCATTCATTCCTATCCCGTTCATAACTGTGTGGGCATCCTCTCGTGGAAGTGAGACGCCCATGCTAGCAAAGGGAAATGTCGCTCGGATCCAAGTGTTTTGCCATGGGAAAACTCTCTCTTTATAGGTCCTGGGTTCCTTTGCCATACAAAACCTAGATTAATTCCAAGTCCCGAGTACAGAGACCACAGGATTCATA
This sequence comes from Podarcis filfolensis, assembly GCF_964270895.1. Taxonomy (NCBI): domain Eukaryota; kingdom Metazoa; phylum Chordata; class Lepidosauria; order Squamata; family Lacertidae; genus Podarcis; species Podarcis filfolensis. The sequence continues at coordinate 47,825,808 of NC_139603.1, forward strand.
CAAATATACCATTGTCCCATCAACATGGCATAATAAGATGGTTTTTAAGAGTTGTTATGCAATTGCAGTGGCCAGATGGAAAGAAGGATTTTAGCTGTTGTAGCTTTGCATTCAATTTCCTCTTTTACACAACTGAAGTGTAGTACAGGAACGCTGCCTTCTTTTCTGTCTGGCTACCTTGTACACAATGTTGAGCCACATAGAAATGCCCTAGATAATCTATTCGTTTCCTATGCTTATGTATGCTTAGATATATGCTCAATATAGATAGTTGGTGAGAGAAACCCCCTAGTCTGGTGCAATGGAACTGTGTTGCTTCAGCTTAGGTTTGTTGCTTTCCATATCCCACAAAAAACTATTATGTCGTTTAGGTTCCAAGGAAGATTTCCCACCTTTGTGTGCAGCGCTATTTGGCCAGCTCTATGAAAACGCTTTCTGCATGAGATCCAAGCAGTGACATTAATATCTGTCTGTGCCCCATAGTTCACCAGGACATCATTATCAGCGGAGGCCTGGGATCATAATGGCTCTGATTGTCCTAAATATTTTTTTCTCTGCAAATGCCTGAGAAGACAGCTGCAGACTGACAAGCTGTGAGTCACAACAGCTTTTCTCACTGACAAAATATCCCATCAGCCTATATTAGTCTGGCGTGTTCCAAGGAAGCCCGGTGTCGCAAATCCACTCATCACAATGTGAAAAAACCTTGCCATCGGGGGCAAAGAGTCACAAATTTATTCTCATGCTGGCCTCACATGTTAACTCATCACCAAACTATGCTCTTTGCTGAGAGGCCGAGGATTCTATTTGCAGAGGGTGAAAATTGGCTCTACTGGGAAAGCCTCAGAGCCATTTCAGCCATTAAACTGTGGCTGCATGCATCATAAGTATAGGAGAGGTTAAGGCACTCTCTGAGGGCCATGGGGAGCCTCCACTGAAACAAACAGCACAGTTGTGTATTCCATTACAAACAAGTGTCATGGCAGCAATAGCAAGTCAAGTTTGTGCATGAGACCGGTGACAATATCTCTGTTTAACATACCATTTGCTTGACGCAAATCAAATGAGCGGCGGGGGTGGGGTGGGGAATAGTGAGCTAAGCTAAAATGTGCTTAGAAGATAGCAAATCAAGTTATTTGGAAGTAGAGGAGCCAGTCTTATGACTTTTGCTCCATTTAAAGGACATATTTAATCAGCTCTGTAGAGCCAACCCAAGACATCTTACTGCCTGAGGCAAGGGACAAGATGGCACCCCACCTTCCTTGCCATGTACAAAAGCTGACTGGGTAGACATTAGCCTCTTATCTGAGGAAGGTTAATTCAGCTTAGGGGGCACACAGGGCAGACACAGCTCTAGCCTCCAACAACCTCACTGTTGCTCCCCACCCACTGCTGTCTTAGACAGACATCTCAGTCTACCTAATGGTAGGGCTGGCCCTGCTCCTCTGGAGCACACAACAGCTGCGTTAGAATTTGAAAGGTCCTAAATTTTCATGAATTTCTACTTCTGCATCCAGATTTGAATGTTCCGTGTGTCAAACAGCTAAGCAAATTATAAGACATGAATTACAGTCCAGAGGGAGTGATGTACTAAAAGCTATCAAAGGCTTTAACCAAAATTCCCTGAAGCATTAATACCAGTCTTTGGTGGTGTTTATACAGATATTTCTAATCTGCTATGTATGTTGGAAAGTTATTTGTCTGTTTGCTATGCATATGGATACCTCTCAAGATATTGTTGTACAGGGTAGTTCCTTAGATCAAGGAGCTTTTTTCATCTATGTTTGGATAGAATGGCTGCTCTCCGCTTTCATGGAGGGCGATGGTTGTGGCCCTTTGCTCTCCGCCCACACCAATAAGATATATGTCGCTGTCTCCGTATTCATTTGTATTTGTACTTGTTGTCCAAATACATAAACAACACATAACCCTTGCTGTATGTTATGTGCATGCACAACAGCTCAGTTTTAGCAAAAACACCACTTCGTGCAAGATGGATTATTTCAAAGCAAGATAAATTGCCTACAGAGTTCTCTTCTTATTTATTGGCCATGTAGTCTGTGCCTTACATGTTTGGAAAAGGCACAAACCAATACCTCCAAAGAGAGCTTGTATTAGTTGACCTTTGTGTCCTATCGGTAATGAATGGTGTTGTCATTATACTTCTGCAGTTGTTGCTTTGGGGGAAAAATACTGGAAGTAAGCAAGTGGTCTTTACAGCAGAAACACATTGAAGGTGACAGAGGTTTCTATTATATACTTACATGACCTATGGTAAAGGATCACTTTTGCAGAAAACAGATTTTTCCAGTGGACTGCAAGATTCAGATAACACTTCATGTGTAATAGACTTTCTTAGGGCCAGGTCCAAAGGACATCCTTTGATCAATTCTGTTACAGCTCTCATCAGCTGCAATTTATTCTAGAACACTAATCAGGTGTTCTTAAATCTGATCCATAGAGGAAGTGCAGGGCATATGCCACCCCAACCTCCACCCACTGGTCTTTCTGTGTTGACTAAGAAAGTCTGAAGGGAATTGTAAGCCTGGATAAACACACTTGCACCCCTTCCTGTGTGATTAGGGTTCCCAACTGCAGGTGGATATTAACTATGTGCAGCCAAATGCACTTAAAGCTTGGGATGTAAGGAGGCATAATTTTCCATTCCCTCCTATGCTCATCACATGCATTTCTGTTTTGCTGCAGTTCACCTTCTGCTAAAAGCTTACAGTATCCATCTCACTATTGTATTATTGCTTAACTCACATAAATTACATAATTATGTAACTCACATAATTTACACGTTACATTGTCATTACGTTATTCCACCCCATTACTTCCATGCAAAGGAAACACAGTAAAAATGGGGATGGGGTGAATGTAATCAATGTAATCAATTACTTTTCTCAGACCTTCCTACTTAACATCCACCTTCGGACTTTCCCACTCAATACATAAAAGGTTGAAGAAGGTGGGGCTGGAGCACATGCTTATGTACCTCCTTCCCAGGTAACAACAAAGAATGCCTAGAGCTTAAGTTACTTCCAAATTGGCATGTGTGAAAACTCTGCTCGAGTTCTAAAACTCAAGCCCACCATATAATCCAATAGGCCAATTGCTAAAAATGATGTATGGGCACAGAAATCACCTTTCATACATATATTCCTCCTCTCCCATTTATTATTTATAGTTTCTGTGCCTGTTTATTTATTTATTGCATTTGCAGGATATCCTTCCTCTGAGCAGTTCCCCAATCACTATTTTTCCTTCACCAACAACTATGTTCGGTACATTAGGCTTTGAGGTGGTGACTGGTCCTAGTCCATCCAGTAGGCATTATGGCTACATAGTGATTCAAGCCCAAATCTCCCTTCTGGTAGCTCAGTGATCTACCTCAAGACTAGTGAACCTGTTTTGGGGTCAGTGGGCACATCTGGAATTGGGTGCTGGAGGGGTGTGTAGCATATAGGGTTGCCATAGGTCCAGATTTTCCCGGACATATCCAGAATAGTGCAGTCAGTGGCAGTGTCTGGGTGGAAATCGGGAAAATTGTCGGGGGAAATCTGGATGTATGGCAGGCCATGTTGGCATTGCCATTTTAGCCATTTCCCTGTAGAAATAGCTCAAAAATGGCATATACTCCCCCCCCCCGGATTTTGCCCCAAATGCTCAAGCTTGACAACTTTTGTGTCCATATTTTCAACACTACATAATGTAAAATGGCTGTCACTTGTAAAAGAGCAGAAAAAAAGATAGAATCACAAAATAGTGTGGGCCTGCCTCCCCCATTAAGCCACCACAAGAAAAAGGCATCTATATGAGCCACCCTCATTCTCACACCTCTTCTGGTTTCGCACCTTTTCAGAACATATGCATGCAGTGTATATTGGGTGCAAGCCTGTTGAACTCCATCCCAATGAGATTAGACAAGCACTGTCCTTGCTGGACTAAGACTTTTTTGTTCTGGCAGATATTTTAAGGTAGTGTTTGGTTTCATGATTTTAATTCTGATTGTTTATTAACCCATTTTCTGTGGATTGTTTTTATGTAGACCACTTAGAAATGTGAATAATTAAATGGCATTGAAAGAAAGAAAGAAAGAAAGAAAGAGAAGGAAATCACGCTGCCTATCAAACTGCCTTGATTTAAGTGAAGGTAGAATACTGGTCAAACCTAAACAGCATCTTAAAAAGCAGAGGCATCACCTTGCCAAAGGTCTGTATAGTTAAAGCTATGGTTTTCCCAGTAGTGATGTATAGAAGTGAGAGCTGGACCATAAAGAAGGCTGATCACCAAAGAATTGACGCTTTTGAATTATGGTGCTGGAGGAGACTCTTGAGAGTCCCATGGACTGCAAGAAGATCAAACGTGCTCACTGGAAGGACAGATCCTGAAGCTGAGGCTCCAATACTTTGGCCACATCATGAGAAGAGAAGACTCCCTGAAAAGACCCTGATGTTGGGAAAGATGGAGGGCACAAGGAGAAGGGGACGACAGAGGACGAGATGGTTGGACAGTGTTCTCGAACCTATGAACATGAGTTTGACCAAACTGCGGGAGGCAGTGGAAGACAGGAGTGCCTGGTGTGCTCTGGTCCATGGGGTCATGAAGAGTCAGACATGACTAAACAACTAAACAACAACAGAATACCGGTATCAAATTGTGACTTTTTCAATTGCTGCAGTTGGAGGATCCACATTCCTACATGCATGGAAGAAATTATTTATTCTATACCCTAGGTATTTCACCCAGGTAATACTATCTGCCCAGGCAAAGATAATTCAAAGCCTCCTTTTTACATGAACTCATTCTGCGTATTGCCAGAAATGGCTTGTCTCTAACCTGAGGCCAATAGATGCTGGGAAGTAATTAGTTGTAGTGCTGCAATAATCCCTGAGTAAATGTAAGGGTAACACTTATTTGTGTTGAAGGTGAAACACTTGTGGTAACAAATGCCCCCTTTCTCTGAATAAAAAGGTATTTGCATGTATCATGCATCAATCAGGGACTCATCACCAGAGTTGTCTTCAGCTCCCTGAGCCTTGGTCTTTCATGCATGATTTTGGCACATTATGTATGTTTCTGCGGATAATTAAGAGAACATCACAAAATAAACCGAATGCACCAGACTGAACTGAGAAGAAGAATACAGGAGTTCACAGCCTTCATCTCTGTTTACCTTTAGTCTTTTTCTACTCCTAGCACTATGTCAGCCTGGTTCACCAAGCTGGTGCCCTCAAGATGTTTTGGACAACAGCCCCGTCAGCAGCAGGTTGAGGAAAGTTAAAAAATAGTTACATAAAAAATAGCTGGAAGGATAAAAACTAGCTCTTTGTCTCTGTTTAGGTACAGAACAAAAATGGCAATCCATATTGAAAGCAGTGCTTTTTTTCTCACCTATTCCTCCTCCCCTTTACACTCTCCCTCTCTCTCTCTCTCTCTCTCTCTCACACACACACACACACACACACACACTCCTGTTCCCCCTCAATTAAAGCCCCACTTTGTGCACCCCCTCTCCCTTCTTCAACCTCTCCCTATTTGCTCTTCTCACCCACCCAGCATCCTGGCCTACCCCTTCTCCTTCTCCTCTCTTCCTCTCCTCCCAGCCACCAGCCCCACTGTCTGTGCTCACCTCTACAGCTTTCCACAGCCACAGAATGGAGGATGGTGATGCTAGCAGCAGTGGCTACTGCCTCCTTCCAGTTCTCTCTCCCTCTCCCTCCCCCTGCCCCACAGACATAGAAAAAGCGAGCAGAGATGAAAAGAAGTGGCACTTGTGCTTGTCTGGCCACTTGCAGCGCAGCGAGGCAGCGGCATAGCAACACATCCAGGGGCAGCTGAGGGGGAACAGTGCAACCTGTTGACTGAGAGCGGTAGCTACAGCCCCAAATAAGGGCCTCCTTTTCCTTGCCACCACTGCCTCAGCCTCCTGCTTTTTGCAGGAAGCTTTTAGCCACAGTTGCTTGCTCTCTCTACCCTCCATTTACCTTATCAAAAGGGGTTTTTTTGCAGGGAAAGGTGCCTGAACTGTGCACCATTGACTACCACCAGAAAAAAAGCACTGATCGAGTGATAGTGACTAAGTGAAGGTGGTGCCAGAAAAATTAACAGACATTAAGATTCAGTCACATTAAGATTCAATGAAATTTCCAACCCAACTTGGCCTTCAGAGTGTTTAAATTCTTTTGAATAGAAATATTTTAAATATTGTTTCTACTACAGTTGAAGTTTACTTTACTTTTGTTTTTCCATTTGAAACCGAGGCTGTGTTGTGTAAGTGTATTTGTAAAAAACAGCCATGACTGGGTCTGTGGTTCAGGTCAAGGGGAGGTTAACCTTCCTCCCTGTGCAACAGTCCCAATGAAAATCTCCCCTGGGTGATAATCTGTTATTGGCTCCAAACAGCTTGCTCTCCTGGGGCAAACAGTAGCTTTAGGGTGGCAATTTTCGTGCTCATTGCATGGCGGCCCCTGCTTGGAGAAGCATTTTTGCCTGTGTCTATGTGTATCAAAAAGAAAAGCAACACAATGCTGAGGTTGTTTTTGCATGCCAGAGAAAGCAGAACTGTAGACCTCTCACAAACAGGAACCTTGAGGTAAATTTCTGAGGAAGGGCAACACTGGAGAAAATGCAAATGCCCAGAATTTCCAAGCCAAAGTATTACTGACTTTGAGTTAGGCTGCAGCCTTAACCTTACTTACCTGGCCATAAGTCCCACTGAATTCAATAGGACTTTCTTCTGAGTAGACATAGTTAGGATTGTGATGCTAGTGCTTTCAGAACAGAAATTAGAGATGGAGGTACAATTGTTTTCATGTTTCTAAGCACACTTTTCCCTCCGTCCTGTTTTATGATTCAAGCAATGGGGTTCTCTTCCACACTTCCTGGGAATCTATTCCCCATTCTAATAGATCACACTGTTCAGAAATTTTTTCCTGATGTTCAGTCCAAATTTTTCTTTGCTCAATTTCATCCTATTATTCATCAATATGCCCAGTGGAGGCTGGTGAAAACAGAAAGAGAACAGACAACCCTGACACATTTTGTGTCCTCGGAAGCAATTTGCAGCAGCAGGCAAAGCAGAGGAGTCAATTCGGAGCATTCTGTAAGCGAGAGAGAGGATCTTAGACTTAGGGCATGCCCTTTCAGACAATGTTTCTGATGAAAAACTGAAACGTATAAAAGTGTGAGGTGGGGAGAAGCCATTACTTGTAATTATGTTGCTAATTATTTTATATCTGAACAGCAGGACACTAGAAAACCTGGTGTGTGTGCCTAGCCTTTTGCATCCAGGCTATAGGTAGGCCATAGGGAAATCAACTAGAAAGCTCATGTTGTGTTTTGGCTAGGAAGACAAGGAAGCCCCTAATTCAAATCTCACCATAGTCCTGAACTCACAAGGGCTGCATTCAGATGGCCCTTTATTCCATCTGCCTGAAATTTTCTTATATCAATTTCGATGACCTTTCACATCTGGAAATGTAGTGGACTCTAGCAGGACTCATTTCTGTCTTAATTTTTTTCCATTTTCCATTTTTGATTTTTTAAAAAATTCATTTTATTTTCCTTTTTTTTCCATTTCTGTCTTTCCCCCCAGAAAAAAATAAATTTGCAACCCTCGTAACTCAGAAAACCTTAGGATTTTCATACTGTGATTTTCTCAGTTTTCATTATCACAACAACACTGCTCATGTGATGAAATTTGGAGAGGTATCCTGGCATACAGGTCTTTCCTGCTATTTAAATTTTAGCATGACATGGAAGTATATGAACCAAAAGCCACAGATTCATAATGCAACAAGCAGTGCTGTATTAGGAACGTTAGAAATTGTGGCAGAAGCACTAGCATGATAACCAGTAAAGCCAACACAACTAAGCCCCATGTCTGAATGCAGCCTTGGTGACCTCAGGCAAGTAGTCATCCCTCAAGTTCAGTATATGTGTAGTATTTCAGATCTGTGCTGATATACTGCTTCGTGTGAACTTGCTTCCCAATTTTTTGTTTAATTTTTTAAACCCTCAACTGTGAATTTTGATGGCAAACATCATCTATCCCTCTGGGATCAATCTTCTGCCTAGAAGGAGAAGGCAAGGCAACTGCAGTTATTCAGCATATTTATTGTCCTTTGGCACCTAAAGATTTTGCAGCAAGAGTTCATTTGGCAGTGCCTAACCAGTAAGTCCCCTTCATGGATCCCTGCCTTGTTGTGGCAAGGGGCTTGAAGAACTCAGAGAAGCTATGAGCTATGCCATGCAGGGCCACCCAAGATGGACAGGTCATAGCGAAGAGTTTAGACTAAATGTAATCCACCTGGAGAAGGAACTGGCAAAACACTCCAGTATTTTGCCAAGAAAGCTCCATGGACATAAAAAAGGAGAAGCTTTGAGAAGAAAGTGAGAGTTTCCAAGGCATGCTCTGGTTCATGGGGTCACTGAGAGTCGAACACGACTAAGACAACTAAACAACAACAACAAGTAAATACCTAGTATGGTAAGTGCCTAGCACGAAGCAGTCAACATTTCACAACATGGCAGTGAATATGTAGTAGCAATTAATATTTTACAGTATCTGATAGTTATATCATTTAGTAGGTTTTATATTTAACTGTATTCATTCAGTTAAATTGCTGAATTTGTCAATTTTCATTTTTGAAATTCAGATGTCCAATCTTGAGATCAACTTTTCTGAAATGTTGAAACACCTCTGTTATCTGTAAAGACAATGACAGCTCAAAGGAGAGGCACGGACTGGTGGTGAAATTTCTATGATGAGGGTTCAGTGAAGTTAAGAGTTCTAGTAAAATATTGTGAAATGCTCACTTCTTTCCCCCCACTGAAATGACATGAAATAACCTCCTTGGACTTTTCTTTCAATTTGACTTTTTTGATATTTTTGATATATAAACATTTAGACTTTATCCTAATGAGTCAGCAGCAATCCCTACAACGCTACTTATGACATATTTTGTCAGTTTGACAATGATGAGTTGCTGGGGTGAAAATAGATTACAACTAGTTTTGCGCTCAGATTTCACCTTTTAGCATATATGCTAGCAACTAGCTGAGCCATTATTGCATTGTTTCAATAATATTTTCTGTGAGTGATGAAGCCATTGACATAACTAGAAGTGGAGGTGCTATGCTCACAGCACCAGGAGAAAACTATTTCTGCAGCTTCTTGAATGATAGCCTAATGTCTCTTTCATCTCCTATAAAATGTGCAATATACTAAACAAGGAAAGGTGAAGAAGCATATGGATTTAACCATGACACATATTTTTCAAGGAGATGGAGAGGATTGTATCCAGGTTTTTAAGCAAGCAGTTTGAAATGCATATGACAGAATGACTACTGAGAACCAGAATTTCCAGATGAAATGGGGGAAAGGAGGATGCTCGGTTAGGGATATGATTTTTATTTTATTGTTTTACCCTGATTGGCCATATTTCCTTGTGGGGCAACTAGTCAGTGGTGGGCAGGACCGGAGGCCAAAAATGAGTGGAGCAACATGAGCTACAATTCTTAGATTTGTACAGGAGGACATGCAAAGTTCACAGGTCTCTACACACCCCTCTGCATTTTCCACCCAGGTGAGCATGAGGCATTGTCACAGTTCAAGAACACATCTGAGCCAGACAAAATTATTGTGCAGAATGTGGAGCATGGCCAGTGAGATGTGGCCTGTGGAGAGTCCTGAGGAGCAGCTAAAGAGACCTATAGGGCCTCATTTGGCACCCAGGCCTAAGGCTCCCCACCTCTTTGTTGCATCATGAATAATGTGAAATATTTTTATTTGACCTGTGATTATATCCTTAAGGAATTAGGGAATTTTGTAAACTTAAAAAAGACAGCAGCATAGCTAGCTTTTAAGGAAAGTTATATTTAAAAAGAGATCTGAACCAAACCAAGTTGGGAATTTAACACGTTAAAGAGTCACACTGATATGACATGCACTGGCTTTATATTTCTGATTTCTTGGAAGAACGTTCAGAAGAGCAAAACTGAAGTATATCATATTTGTTACCTTGATAGAATTTACGTTAATAACCATATATCTATTCTGAAGCTTCTGCTACTAAAACCACATTTCTATTTTGTAGAATGTGATTCCTGTACATGGTGTTACAATGCAATCCTATGCATGCTGACTTTGAAGTAAGTCCCACTGTGTTCAACGATAATTTCTCTCTGGGACATATATTTAGGAATGCAGCCTTAGTTTTTTCTTTTCTTCTTCTTTTCTCTTGGAAACACTGTAACCTCTCTAATGAAAGGGCACAACAAGGCCTACAGTATTTCCAATATGCAGCTATCTGCCAAAAATTCAGCAGTAATTTAACTACACTTCTCTTCCTTTCAAGGAACTCCCATAGCAGTAGAATTCACAGCTTGCATAGCTTTGATCAATCAATCCATCAATGAATTGGCTATGCTTCTAATACAAGGGCTTAGCTGCTGGAGAAACTCCAGACATTACAGAACAAAGCAGCTAAATCTATGTTGCGGGTGTGATCCAAGAATTCCCAGTCAATCAATCTTTAATCTGCAAGACTGGCAACGATCACAGAATTAATACTTTTAAAGGATCATTTATCATCACTGAGATTTGAGGTGCAGCTAGTGTTTGCCATGGGACCATTTCTCTAAAAGTATCCCCTCCCACACATCTTTCTAACACCTACTTCCTGCATAGAACATAGGATAGGAACATTTTCTCTCATGCAGACATGGGTGCCTCTATTTATCTGCTTCAGATCTGTTCTTCTCCCCTCACCCAGCTCTGTACTGTGCCCTTCATTGCCGGAAAACACCTGTACGAGCTGCTCAGATTAAGAAGCATATAATTAATTCCCTGCTGGTCATTCAGAGTGGTTCTCATTTGTGCAAATGTGCTTCATTTAGATGTGCTCCATTTAAATGTGCTTACAGTACTTGAGAGATGTTGACCACAAGCAGGACTCCAAGGGGCATGATGCATACCTGAGGGTAGCTTTATCAGAAAACTAGCATGAAGGGTTCGGATGGAGTTTCAGCACCTTGGATAGCTCAAAGCAGACACTTGCCCTGGCAAGATCAGGCTGAGGCCTTTCTTGGGTCAAGCTACAGTACACTTCCCAGGCTGACTCTTCCTGGAGAATGGAGAGCCTTAAAAGGTAAAGGTGCCTGGAGCTTAACACTCTGTCACTTGTCAGTCAGCAAATGCCTTATGGATTGCCTTCACTGGTAAGCATGAGTCCCCTAGTGTAAATGGGCCTACTTTCCCCTTTAGAGTTGCACAGAAGAGGGAATTTCAGCCAGTGCGTCTCATTGTGCTCAACTGAGAAAAGCTTCGGCTACTAAAACTGCCTCTTGTGCAGAAGGATTAAAGGTAGGAAAGCCCTCTACTATTTTTGGCCACCCTGGAATCTGAATGACATGGAAAAGGAGAGAGAGAGTTTTCTGCTAACTTAGTAGCCAGCTACATTTTGCTTATATATGAATTATTTCCAGTTACAGCGTCCACAAAAAGCCTTCACGAATCTCTCAGGTCTCAAGATATTCTACATATGTCTCAATTTGCATGTTCTGAAATAAGGGGTGGCCAACGCAGTGTCCTGCAGACGTGTCTGGACTCTCATCATTCTTGATCATTGTCATTGCTGGCTGGGCCCACTGGGCACTGAAGCCCAGTAACACCTGGGTGGCTACAGGCACCCCATTTCTATTCTAACATCTTTCTACTTTGCAAAAGAGAAGAAACGGGAGTGGTTTGGAATTTATGGCTACAATTCCTGCTGCTGGAAAGAAAGAAAAAACCAAGAATGCGTTATAGAAATGCCAAATAGAGTAAGACACTTGGACAGGCAAAACTCAGCTATCATAAGTGAAATTAGCCTTTTTACATAAAGTGGTAACTATTTCTACTAGTGGTATCAAGGGTCTCATCATTCATTGCCCAGAAATGAAAACACACACACACATACAGTGTCCTTAAGGGTTCTTCATTCATTTGTAAATCTCAAGATTACTCAACACTGTCAAAATCAGAAGTGTGTTTTGTAAAAGCCAATGAACTGTGCTTCCCCATTCTTCAAATGATACATTGCACATCTGCCTTAAGGAAATTCATTATTGTAACTAAGATTCTGAACATAATTTTTGTATTTTTAAAAAAACAACAGAAACAGTCCATGGACATCCTATAGAAATTTAATATTAAAGAGCCAAACAACAAATAGCTATTGCATAGTGCTCAAGTTGGCTGCGTGGTGGGGGAAACTTTGTATAGTTTTCTAAAAGAAAGCAAGGGGAACTTTAGTGGACATTAATTGGAAATGAATTTTAAAAACTCGGGAGCATGGAGATACATATCCTGCTCCTATACCACTGTTCTTCCTTCCAATGAATTAATCAGTCAGTCTGTGAGCACTTAGAAAAGGATGCTGTGATTAATAAGACCCAGCATGAGTTTCTCAAAAACAAGGGATTGGGAGGAAGGAGATGAACTCAAACTCTAGTTCTTAAGTTGCTTATGCTGATGCAGCCCAGACGAATAATGGCCAAAAAATGCCATATTATTTGAGATTTCTTAGGAAATGTCTCAGATCAGCACTGTATACTTCAGGGTGGATCTTATATGTAGATTGGACACACAGATTTGCATTAACTCACAATATATTCTTAGGGCTCCTTGACATACTCTGGCGCTTACTGCAGATAATAAGGTCTGCCTAGCCACCAAAAGCCATGGGATGCGGGTGGCGCTGTGGGTTAAACCACAGAGCCTAGGACTTGCTGATCAGAAGGTTGGCATTTCGAATCCCCACAACAGGGTGAGCTCCCGTTGCTCGGTCCCAGCTCCTGCCCACCTAGCAGTTTGAAAGCACGTCAAAGTGCAAGTAGATAAATAGGTACCACTCCGGCGGGAACGTAAACGGTGTTTCCGTGTGCTGCTCTGGTTCGCTAGAAGCGGCTTAGTCATGCTGGCCACATGACCCGGAAGCTGTACGCCAGCTCCCTCGGCCAATAAAGCGAGATGAGCGCCACAACCTCAGAGTCTGTCATGACTGGACCTAATGGTCAGGGGTCCCTTTACCTTTACCTAGCCACCAAAACCCAGCAAACTTAAAGCTCCTTCCTCACCCTCAAACAAGGCTTGTCTTTATTTATATTTGCTTAGGATTTCCTCAATACTGGATGAGAAAAGAAATATGAATCAAAATGTATTACAGGTCCAGGCCATTGTTCCACTGCAGCGTTTTCTGAAATACCGAAGAATAAGCATATGACAATAGAATGAGTGGTGTGTGCTTGCGTGTGTGTGTGTCAGAGAGAGAGAGAGAGAGAGACCTACTTTTCACTTTAGGGCTTACAAAGGTTTCCTCCTTTCCTTTATATTTATGACTTTTAAAGGTTCCCTCTATATTATCCCCATGCCTCCAAAATTGCTAAAAACAAGCCAAAATAGTAATTCTTATTAACTGCAGTGACACCTGCACTGATATAGTCAAATCTGGCCAACAGCGGGTCCCCCTGCTGTTTTACTCAGCTGGCAGCCTGCTCCATCTGTGGCAGATGCTTCTGTTTTGTAATTCTTCCAGCAGACAGACACTTTATGGACTTTTTGAAATTCTCTTCAAGAACAGCACCCTTCTGTCTAACAAGGGCCATTACACCAGATGAAGCAATGAAACAATCATGCAAGGTAACCAGATGACAAAAAGCAATTTTGTGATGAATGCATTTTTAAAAATAAATTTTTGTTATTTCCACTCTCTGCTCCCACTATAAGACTGACTACAATTCAGCCCTGGTTCTAAAGATCAGGAGTTGCTGCTAGAGCAACTGCTATTAGCAAAGTTAGCACACTTCCAGCACAACCCAATGAATGTCTACTCAGATTATTCCCAGGTAAGTGCGAAGAGGATTGCAGCCTGAAGCTGCAATTCCGAAATCTCATACTTCCAGAGAAATCTAAATTAAGTGTGATTATTAGCGAAAGTCAGAGAGAGGGCCTGCCTGATCTCAGCTGAGAGCCCTCAGAAACCTTCAGCCAGCCCTGTGGTCTGCACCATCCCAACCCTTCCTCAATGCACTGATTCTGTACAGGAGTTATGAACAGGTCATTTGGGATAGGATACTACCCCCCCATTTGTATTTAGGAAAGGAATGTGTTCTTTGCCATCACACTCCTGTTCACAGAGAGGTAAATTGCTTAGCTGTGAGTGTTATTAGGTGTATATACAGCAAGGTACGCTAGAATTCACAATGGCAGAACTGGATGGTGTGGACCTGCCTTTAGGATCCATCATTGACAGGTTTCTGACCTGCAGCCAAGATATACCAAACCCATCCCAATGAATCCATGTAAAGATTAAGACACTATTTAACATGAGTTAGGAGTCTAGAATCCGGCTGTAAATTAGAGGAAAGAGCATGTCTCCTTGGCTGCTGCCAAGCACATTAGTGCTTCATTTCAAATAATTAGAAGTAATTTAGTAAAGGACATGAAAGTTGCCATTAAAGAAAAGCGAGGGGAGCGATGGCTCATCACGAGCTATTCACCACATTGTAAAAGCTATGAGAGAGTTGATGGAGTGGTGCGGTTGGGAATGCTTCCGTACCGTGTTACAGGCTTTTTGCCTTTCTACCTGCACCTTTTGAAAGACAATCACATTGTTGCGGAGGCAGGGGAGGGAGAATACTGGAGTCTAATCCAGATTCAGCAGAGGACACACTATGTTGGTAAATTGAAAGCACGTGGGGAAATTATTGGCCATGCAATTAAAAGCATTTCTAGAATTGTTAATTGCATGGTAATTGAAAGTCAAACAGTGTCTATTAAAAACAAATAAATGAAGATGTCAATTAGGAGTCCGCAGAACCAACTACGTATCAGCAAATATTCAAAAGGAAAATCACATGTTCATTGTAAGTGGGATACGTACTCTCATCCTTCTAATTTATTGCCATCATCACCTTCACTGTAAGGTCCTAGGGCACGTTACAGAATTTTAAAATGCAACATTAATTAAAACAGTTGAAAGCAAATTACAGTGACAAAAGTAGTGGTCCCAAAAACACCCATCTTTGGTGTCGAATTGTCTTCAGCATCCACCAAAAACTGCACAGTGCAGGTGTCAGACATGCCTCTGTGCGGTGGGAGTTCCACAACTTAGGGGCTGACCTTCTTTCCAAGTAAACTGAAGTCTGGGTAAGTTCATCTCAAATAACTCAAGCCTACGATGGAGGGGTTCACAGCAGTAACACCCCTAAAGGGTCTTGTTTCTCCCATAGCTGCAGCCTTGGATTCAAACAGAAATCAAACATGGCCCTGACTCTCTCCAGCTTACTGTTTCTTCTGGCTCACATCACTGCCAAACTCTCTTCTCAGCTCTTCTTATTTTCTGTTGAAGGAGGGTGCCCCACCCATTTGCTGTCTTGCACCAAGTCTCTTAATCTCCCATCACCTCACCAGGAAGCTAGTTTATCTGTTTCCTGGAATTAGAAGGTTTCATTTGATTTTAACACTTTCTGGATCCCGGGATTAGATGGGTCTGGCACCCCTCCCCCCCACAAAAACCCCCTCACAACAGTACTTTTAATATTTACAGCAGTTTGCTGAAGTGACCAAACGATACTGAATGAGATATTTAGATGATTGCGGGATCTCACTGTAAGCCTTCAAAAAATTGCTGAAATCAATGAAAGAGGACAGATGTTTGGGAAAGTGACACTTACTTAAGCACAGTCTCTGCAAAATTTCAGAACAAACAAGATAGGGCAGCCACCTTCCTAATGGATAAAACTGATTCTGTGTTTGTTGGCTATTGATTGGAACCCAGATATTTAGAGGAACCCATGAATAGCAGTGGGCTAATGCCTGCAGGCATGTGTGCCCAAAATGTGGGCATCAGTCACTTTGGGGGAAAGAAGAGGATCCTAATCTAAGCTTCCTAACAGGGAAGGAAGGGAAAAGGCGTGAGATGGCCAAGATTTGTTCAGGGCTGCCAAATATGACCATTTAGCTCTGTATCTGTTGAATATGTACCTGTCACACAGCTGTTAGTGTGTACATAATGCTTTATAACACTATATAGCTTGTTTTCTACTTTTGAGGGTAAATGTCATGGATGCTGAGAAGGCTCTGTGTGAAAAAGGAGCCTGTCAATGTATGCTATTTCAAGTTCAGTAATAAAAAGAATACAGTTTCCAAGTCACAGGTAGGAAATATGCAAGAAACCCCATTTGCTATTGGGGCTGCATGCCTATCATGCATTTAAAGCACATGACTTTCCCCAAATAATTCTGGGAACTATAGTTTACATCTCACAGAGCTATAATTCCCAGCATCCTTTGCAAACTACTGTTCCCAGGATTTTTTGGGGGAGAGAGGTTCTTCAAGGTGGGTGTTTGTTGTGGGGTGGGTGCTTCTCATGCATGCAGAGTGTGTGTGTGTGTGTGTTTGTGTGTGTTTGCTTGCTTGCAACATCTACATGTCACTGGCATCAAAATGACAGGCCATATTTCTTTTCCGTTTGATCTAGATAACCCTTCCCAGGGAAAATCCAGTAAGTAAAAAAGAAAAGAAAAGGCTGTTGTCAACAACCCATTTGCAATATCTCTTCAACCTCCATGCAAATTAAGCTCTCAAATGAAAACGCCCAATACATGCAGCAAATTTTTTCCTCAGGTCCCAGCCTACTATAGAAAATATACAGGACTGCAGCCATTGTTCTTAAAACATGACTTTCAAAAGTATAGACTGGGAGGAATCATTTTAGTGTGTGTGTGTGTGTGTGTGTCTTTGTGTGTGTGTCTTTTCAGAGTTTTCTTTCTGTGTGAAGCTATTTCACCGCCTCCAGACTTATCTAAAGAAGCATTCCCTCCCCCGACCCTGCCCAATGCATTGGGAAACCTGACACGTTGAACTAATCTTTAATTTATTGATGTACCACTTCACTATGAGATGCTGTTTATCAATAAATGGCTTCAGTTAAGAAGCTAAGGTCTAAGAAGTGGTAGAAGGAGCTTCCAAGAATATATCAAGCCTTGCGGAAAATGAAAATAAAAAGCTTGTGAAAGAAAAAATTGATGTTTAGGAAAGGAAAGAGTAAACAAACAGGACAAACTGACAATCTACAATAATGGTTTTCTACAGAAAAGCAACGTTAGGGATTTTAAATGCTTATCCCTTTTTTTTGCATTGTTGTGGATAATTGCGGGCACAATCCTGTACTGAAGATCCACCCGTCAGAGGCTTTGCAGCATAGCAGACCACAAAATATGCTGCCACCATGAGACAGATGTGTCAGCAGAAATCCACCAGTATGCCGGTGAATCACTCTGTGTCTGAAATGGGGCAGAGTTGTGACCAAGGCATGGCAGCACAGGAGAGTAATTCTACTTCTCGTCCAGAAAAGGGATGAGAAATCTGTGGCCCCACAAATGCTGCTTTACTTCAATGCCCATAATATCCAGCCATTGGCTGGCAAGGGCTGATTGGCACTGCAGTCCAACAACATCTGGAAGACCACAAGTTCTCCATCCCCTTTGTGCTATCAGCAGATCTTAATATCCTGGCAATAAAAGCTACTTGTGGTATTGTGGGTTCTACATATTTCAGAATTTGGGATAAAGAGTTTTTGTGGTATTGGCTCCAGATAAAGACATTAGCTCCTAATCATTAGTTTTTTAAAATAAAAAAAAATTCCTACTGGTGAAAGAATGTTCAAATGTTCATTCCAAAGAAAACTAACATGGGAGATAATATTTCTCAAATAATGAATGGAAATGGAAAAGTGGAGAGAGAAAGAAAGATTCCCCCCCCCCCATTCTTGCTCATAACACTAAATACTTGGGGTCACCCACTAAAATGGATTGGCACCATACTAGCTCTTCACATAATAATTATGGAATTCACTGTTGATAACTGCCAAAGGAAGGAGCATCAACTAGACCAAGGACTGGGAATCTCAGGCCCAGGGGCCAAATTCAGCCCCTACCCAGGCATCTTGATCTGGCCCATGGACTCTTCTGAGGCCACACCCATTCCCCAGCCACCACACCCCAGGCCATGCTCCCTAGAAAGTTACCCAGAAGGGAATGCATAGCTCAGACTGAAATATATTCTTCAACCTGAAATAGACAATTTCATGGAGATTACATGGCTATTAGCAATGATAACTGAGTACAAGCTCCATATTAATAGCATGATAGAGCTGCCATCTAGCTTCCTCCCAAACCAGAGCTAAACATCCTTGGCTGATGGCTCTCTTGCCTTTGCCTAGCTCTCCAGCCACTGACAGCAGCCCCTTCCTCTCCCTGGAGCTGGTTCCATTATCATATTGACCATACCATTAACAGCTTTTCTTAACTGTTGTTGTTTAGTCTTTTAGTTGTGTCTGATTCTTCGTGACCCCATGGACCAGAGCACGCCAGACACTCCTGTCTTCCACTGCCTCCTGCAGTTTGGTCAAACTCATGCTGGTAGCTTTGAGAACACTATCCAACCATCTTGTCCTCTGTCGTCCCCTTCTCCTTGTGCCCTACATCTTTCCCAACATCAGGGTCTTTTCCAGGGAGTCTTCTCTTCTCATGAGGTGGCCAAAGTATTGGAGCCTCAGCTTCACGATCTCTCCTTCCAGTGAGTACTCAACACTCCTGTGTCTACTTAGCACTCCTAACTAGACACATGTAATTCTGAACAGAAGTTGCTGAGAGTCAAATCTTGAGGGTGGCCTGTTGCATACATACCCTACTTGTGGGCTTCTGGAAACATCTGACTGGTCACTATTGATGCTACTGGACCATATGAACCTTTAACCTCACCCAGCAGGCCTCTTTCTATGTTTTCCAACAGACATCCTGTTGCCATTTTGCATGCCCCTACTTCTCCCAACCCAAGCTGACACAATAAGAGCTACCAGCATTCCTATTTTGACAGTAGCATATCAAACTACTGTGCTAGCTGTTTGGAGAGCGTTTGCACCATCAGCGCCACACCCATATTCGAAGAATGCAACAGCATTCTAAACAATCTAAATATTTCTCTCTTAAGATCATTTTAGAAACCTCTGCATTGTTCACTTCTCCGCAAAAATCCTAACACGTTTGTTTCCCTGCCTCATCTGAACGAATGTCAGACATAAAGGGGATTTCATATTACACAGAACGTATTGCAACTGTTCAAATATTATGGACGTCTGTGTGAAAAGTCCCTAGTTGAAGAGTTCCTCAGCTACACCAGTGTTGTTCTGATTTGTGCCTGTCCCAGTTTTGTCTCCCTGCCTCCACCAACAAAGTCCATCTCCTTCCAACAGGCAGATTGTCTCTTCAGCCCATGCTTCTTGCGCTGTCAGTTTCTGTCCGATTGCACTCACAGCTAGCACTTGTTGGTCTTTGAAAATTTGACAGAGATTTCTTGGGGCAGCCTCAAAGATAGCAGAAGCTTTGGAACAGCGAGCAAAGGTGGCAACACGGGTGACTGGAGGAGAAGAAACACTCTGTGTGCTCCCAACATAACATGCATTTTTACTGAACTGCTAACAACAAGCAAGCCTTCTGTGCATCTGAGAGAATATAGGTGTGTGCCCCCTTTATTTATTTATTTATTTATTTACTAGCATCTTTGACATGTGCATTAATCATGAAATGTTTCGCTGTTCAGTTTGGGGGAGCTGCGAGTTTTAATGCTAGAAATTAGAGTTGTTTTACTTCTTTAAAAGACATTGTGGAAAACTTTCCTTTTTTAAAAAGGCAATTATCATAAATAGCACAGGGATATTGGAGCAATTTAAGAGATGGGAAATGCTTTAGTGCTTTGATTTCTCATTTACTCTTCACCACGACTCAAGCTCCTGACAAGAGCCTGGCAAACAAAGGGCCTTTTCCTCCACTTCCAACTCTAGATCCCCACTGCTTCCTTCCAGCACTTACAGAACCAGATACTTCTACTGGTTCTCCCAAAAAACTAAATGCCCAGTCTACAATGCAAAAATTCATGTTGAAATAGTAATATTAGTATTGTAGGTATTATTTATTTGATTTTTTTTGCCCACCCTCCACCAGGCACACCTTTGTGGGAAGGGAATTCCACAACTTGGGGGCTGCCACAGAAAATTCCCTCTCCCAGGCTGGCACCTACTGAACTTCTGAGGGTTGTAGAACTACAAAGAGGATCCCCTCTGTTGATCAAAGGAACACCCAAGGAAGTGGTCTAAGTCACTTAGGGCTTTAAGCAGTAACATGAGCACCTCTAATTGAAATTTATACAAGTACTGCCCTGAAATTATTTGTAGATCTCCACTGTACATTTTTTGGAATAAATGGTTTGCATGTTGGAGTTTTGTTATCTTAGCGGGTTGGATTCAGGCTCAGGCTGGAATCCTAGCTGGACTGGAGGCAGTGTTGCACAGGCAGACTCAGGCAGACAGTGTTGCATAGCCCAAGGGAACAGCCAGCAGTAGCAGTCAGGCCAGTTCCAATGGGAGGCAAGGAGGGAAAAGGGAATAGGGAGAAAATATCTGTACATGTTTATTGTATGTATGTACATGAGGGAGAGTGAGCTAGTGAGCGACCAGAAGTTTGTGTCTCAACTTCTTAAGTGTAAGTGTAAAATCTGTAAAATGGCTTCGCTCTAAAATCTAAGCCCCCCACAATTCCACATTATATAGCACAATTCAAAGTGTCGGTGTTCAGCTTTAAAGCCCTAAACAGCCTCAGCCCTGTACCTGAAGGAGTGTCTCCACTCCCATCTTTCAGCCTGCACACTGAGGTCCAGCTCTGAGGGCCTTTTGGTGGTTCCCTCACTGCAAGAAGTGAAGCTCCAGGGAACCAGGCAGAGGCCTTCTCGGCAGTGGCGCCCGCCCTGTGGAACATCCTCCCATCAGATGTCAAACAGATAAACAATTATTTGACTTCTAGAAGACATCCTTGTTCAGGGAAGTTTTTAATGGTTGATGTTTTATTGGGTTTTTAATATTTTGTTGGGAGCCGCCCAGAGTGGCTGGCATATCAATAATAAAATTAGTAGTAGTAGTAGTAGTAGTAGTAGTAGTGAACTTTGCCCCATAGTTGTGTTTTGCCCCAGTTTCTTGAGTGACCTGCTCTGTCAAAGTTCCCTCTCCCTGCTCTATTGGCTGCCACTAGGGGAAGAGAAAAGAGACAAGCTTCCCCACCTATCTGCTTATTCTACAGCAGAAAGCAACCCCCGCCCCCCATAATTAGTTAAAAGAAAATAAGCTCCCTAGCAGGCTGCTGTGTGTTTAAGTGCAGAGCCTTGTTTGGCCTTGTGTGTGAATTGACCCTCATCTGGGAAATAAGAGGGTTCTTTGGCTTCATGTTTAATATGTATCCGCTGATCTCTCCTGAGTCCAGCTGCACTTACACTCTAAGGCTTATGTAGTTGGCAAAGCTGTCCATCCACTTAGGACCCGAGGAAAACTAAGCATAGACAAGCTCTTCCTGGGAGAAATTTATACGTCAACAGGTTTTAACGTATTGCACACTTCTTGCTGAAAGGGAAATGGAAGGGAAGCCAAGTTGGGTGAGGGTCTCCAGTGGCTTTTGTTTCCACCATCAGCATATTAGGGATTATTTGCTAAACTGTAACAACAGCAACAAAAAGGAAAAGGGGGGGGGGGACTCCCTTGGCTGCATTTTTAAAAACCACTTGCCTCCAGAGAGCTCCATGAACAGTCTCAGAAGACTACTCTTGAGTAAGTAATTTGTAGATTTTCAGCTCATATTGTTAAAACAACAACAGCAAGGCCATTAAGCCATGTGCAAAGCACAGTGTTCATCCAGCCATCACAATTGCATGTCAGGCTCAGTTCCAGAACAGGGTAAGGGCTTGGCCTAGGAACATGGGAAATAGTTTAAAAAATAAATAAATCCCTCTTCAGGTGCAATGGAAACACAGGAGAAGGGGCAGTGGGGAGGAGCTAGCTGGCTTCACCCCCTGGCACCATTCCCATCACCCTCCAACTCATGGACGGTTAACTTCTGAAGAAGAAAGACTTCTGTACTCATGAAGGGTCCTTGCATGTTTTAGAAGAACAGGCCTCCTCTAACCAGAGTAGACATCCACATGTTTCGGGCTGGGGTCAGGGATGACTAGACCAAATGGTACCTCAGGCAAAGAGCATCTTTTTAAAAATACCTTATTAATGCCTTGTTTCCCAACGTCAATGCACAATTTGCATGTGTAATTTATTCTGTTACGTAAAATAACACATTCACTCATGGATATATATATTGCACTCACAATCACACACTTTCTCTCTTACACATACACACTGTTTAATGGGCACAGCTGCACGTTTCTAAGAAATAACAACAGCAACAATCATTTTTATTATTATTTATTTAACATATTTACATACCAATTGCCCTGATAGCAGCCCACTGGTCAACATCAGCTGCAACTAGTTTCCAAAGGATTGTCTGAATAGGAAGGTCTTAACCTTATATAATTAATAATTATAGAAGTAGTTTAATGTAATGCTGACTATGCAACTCTGCATTTCTATCTTTCAAGTAAAGATGAACTGCTTGTACTACGTATTTGCTTCACCAGCTAGGCGGATAGTTAAGTAAAGGTAAATGACCCCTGGATGGTTAAGTCCAGTCAAAGGCGACTATGGGGTTGCAGTGCTCATCTTGCTTCAGGCTGAGGGAGCCAGCGTTTGTCCATAGACAGCTTTCTGGGTCATGTGGCGTGGCCAGCATGACTAAACTGCTTCTGGTACAATGGAACACCGTGACAGAAACCAGAGCGCACGTGTCAGAGGCTCAGGAGCAGAAGAGCAGGGGAGAGAGCAAATAGAGAGCGGAGGAGAGGAATCAGAGGGGAGCGTAGGGGAATATGACAGTGGACCGAGAGATTCCATGAGCTTCTCCAGCGAATCTGAAGATTCCCAGGAGGGGGCGCCTATGGTAAGGGCGAGGCGAATCCCAGAGGGGACGATCCATAAACAAGGAACCAGAGGGGAGTTCCAAGGGAGTAGCGGAGCTGTAGGGCCAGTTCCCCCACCAGAGCACAGTGGGGGGGAAGAGTCACGTGAGTCAGGACCAGCTTCTCCTCCATCGGGGAGTGGGGAGACGGAGGGAAGGCCAGGTCCAGCTAGCCTCCCCGAAAGGGGGAGCAGTGACACAAGTGTAACGGTCAGAAGGAAAGTGGGAGGCTGCGCGCGCGCGCCAAGTTCAAATGTGGAGGAGCGCGGGACAGCAGAAAACCCGGATTGGGAGCCAGGTCCTAAAGCCCGAAAGAGGGGGGGGGAGGAGTCGGGAGAATCAGCGTCAGAAGAATCTCGGAGGGCTGAGACTCCAACTAGCAGAAGGACCCAGAGAAAGAAGGAACAGAGGAAAAGGTGGAGTAAGGCTAGAATCGTAAGCTGGTGTCAGGGGGGAGGAGATTCAGATGGGAGTTCTACGGTCTGACGGACAGATGTAGCGTTGCACGCTGCGCGTCTAGAAATGAGACTGAACTTCAATAAAGACTTTTAAACTTGGGCAAGGAGCAGCGTTGGTCTTGTGTGAGCTGGGACCTTGGGCAGCGCTGACAGCACGGAAACCATTTACCTTCCTGCCACAGCGGTACCTATTCATCTACTTGCACTGGCGTGCTTTCGAACTGCTAGGTTGGCAGGAACTGGGACTGAGCAACGGGAGCTCACCCTGTCACGGGGATTCGAACCGCCGACCTTCTGATCAGCAAGCCCAACAGGCTCAGTGGTTTAGACCACAGCGCCACTGCCCATGACATGGGCCCCCCAACTCTGGGGCACTTGTCTACCCTTAAATATGGCCCTGAGAAGGGAATATGTTTCCCAGAAAGCTTGAGCCTCAGTTTGCTTTATTTTAAAAATTTAGGCACTACTCCTGCTTTAACATTTTTATCATGCTTTCAAGGGTTCAGAGCACTTCAAATCAGTTAGGAACACAGGAAGCTTCCTTCAGACACATCCATTCATCTAACTTAGTACTATCCATATTGACTGGCAGGAGCTCTCCAGGGTTTCAGATTTCACCCATCCTCTTCAGAGATGCCAGGGATGACCTTTTGCGTGCAAAGAACATGCTTTACCAATGAGCTACAGCCCTTCCCTTTAACTTTAGCTATTTCAGTAGGCTGTGTACACATGACAGTTTAAGATGGATTTGGTGCAGCCCATATCCACATGCATCCTCCACATGACATTTTCCTCATCCAACTGGCATTCCCCCCCCATCCCTATTTAATTCAGATTTTCTCAATCCCAATCCGCAAATAATGCAGTCAGGGGTGGGGGAATCCAACATAAAATTGTATATTACCCAACTGTGGACATCCTGTAATGGATTTTGTGGGAAGGTGTGTGTGATATTTTTATTTGTGTAGTGACAGAGGTGTGGTCTGCTGGTGGGCTTGGTGAGAGACACATATTTGGGGTTTTTTGGGGGGGGTTTAAACCCACTGTTCTGTGCAGATCTGGAACATCAAAAAACTTGGATCGCCAAAATAAATTTTAAAAATGTAAACAAAGACCTCTGCCCACAATGGGCCACAGTTTTCTGAAACTCAGAGAAGATGACAAGCTACCAATTGAGGGGAGGGGGCAACAGCACACAGAGTGAATTCATTCACACTGTTGTCCACTGGTGTGGAGGGGAAACATTGAGACAGAATTCAGTTAAAACTGCTCAAGTGTGCATGAACCTGCACAACACAGAAAAATCAGATCTGTGCAACTCATGTGTCCGTTAACACTCTTGTGTGTCCAAAAACCTGAAAGCTACATCAGTATAACTCCCAAACGGTATATGTGGGGCTGAGGATACAAAAATAGAAGGTTGCCTAAAGCCACAGAGTGAGTTCATTGCCGAGATGAGATCTTACTTGGGGACTGCACAGTTCATTCACCTAGTCAATGCACTATACTCCCCAAAAGTCTTTCTAAATTTGGAACTGTATCTTCAAGTCAATTTGTTCCTTTTGCAGCTGGGGAGCAATATTCCATATATTTTGAAAACACCCACATTTGAGAGTCTGAAGTTATTTTCACATTGTTACTCCCCCCCCCCATTTGCTGCAGATGAACACACATACAAACTTATGACTCCTGCTTTTGATGGCCAACAAAAACAGATTATCAACGGCCTGAACTCACCAATGCCCAGGAAACAGTTTCTATAGCAACACTACTTAA
Organism: Podarcis filfolensis; assembly: GCF_964270895.1. Classification (NCBI taxonomy): domain Eukaryota; kingdom Metazoa; phylum Chordata; class Lepidosauria; order Squamata; family Lacertidae; genus Podarcis; species Podarcis filfolensis. The sequence goes on from NC_139603.1 coordinate 47,850,980, forward strand.
AAATGCAACAAGTTTTCTCCGAATCATTAAAAAAAACCTACGTATAAGGATAAATAAAACTTTATTTGTAGTTGTTTACTAACATTTATAGAGACCTAATGCTGTTGGATGCCAAATTGTTGCCCTTAAGACTGACAGTCTTAAGACACTGTTTTGCTTGTTACTAATTAACAGGCTGATTGAATACAATATCCTGCAACAAGTGGTGTTTTGAAGTCAAAGACTTTCATCCAAAGACCCTTGAGCAGGAGGGGAAAGCTCAAGGTGACTCTCTGATTCCCACTGAATCCATCTTTCTGTCCGTCCCCCCATCCCTGTGTAGACCCTACATCACATTTCATACTGCTCTGGAAGGTCCCACAATCTTTTAGTCAAGTGTAAGTGACTGAAGTTTGGAGGAAGAGGCAGCCCCTGTGGGAAGCCATGGGACAAAGAAAAGCCCAGGGCAAAACAGAGTTTTATTCACATTTCTATGGAATCAAACCAGTGTCTTTGGATTTACGATATGATACGATACAATAATCTTTATTGTCATTGTCCCATACAGAACAACGAAATTTAAAAAATCTACATCAGGCATTCAAAAACCAACAAGCCTGCTATCCCAGCTATCCCAGCCTGGTTAGCCCCCTAAAAACTCCGATACCCCATAATTAAATACAATATACTCCCATAGAGACTACCTTACACTGAGTTTAAAACCAAAATCGCATTTGGATAGAAATTGTTTTTCAGGCAGCTAGTTCTAGTCTTTATAACCCTGTACCTTCTTCCAGAAGGCAGAAGCTGAAAGAGATCATTTCCGGGGTGCTCACTATCCTGCACTATCTCTGCAGCTTTCTTATGACACCTGGAAGTGTAGATTTGATCCAAGGTGGGAAGAGTGCACCCAATTATTCTCTCCACAGTTTTTACAACCCTGGACAGCATTGTTTTTTCCCTGGCCGTGCAGCTCCCAAACCACACTCACAGACCATAAGTTAATACACTCTCAACAGTACAATGGTAAAATGCCATCAACAGGTCCTTTGAGTATACACATTTAAGTATACACATTTCAACAAACCATTGAGGATCAGGAAAAATGATCTCAAATGCCCTGACTGAATCAGGAGACGTTGCAAACAGATGGTTTACAGCAGTGCCGACATTCCTCAACACAAAGCATAAATCGTGACCCTGCCCACCCCAATGGCAAAAATATAGCAACACAGAAATTAATTGACTACTTCTGACCTGCTCTGTGGTGTAGAAAGGCTCTACCAGGGTGCTGGACACGGTGGGGTTCAGGCTGGATGCAACAGGTGCTCTGAGAAGTACAGAGCTCTGAAGTTACTCCTGCAAAGGAACAAGGAATAGTAATAGCAGGAGCAGCCTGATTGTTGGCACCACCTCTGCTGCAACAGGCTGCTCTACGTAAAGGGGCCCAGTCTTCTCTATCACTCTCCTATCATGATGGAGCTGGGACAGGGCTGGTTCAACGATGATTCAGAGCAAGGCACCTGCCTCAGGCGGCAGATGCTGAGCTGTGGAGAGTGAAAACCATGTGGTCTGCCCTGTACCTGCTACAGTAGCCGGAGGCCCTCAGGTACAGTGAAGATACCGGCCTTATACCAATATTGAAGTAAGATTCCTCTACCAGTCCAATTGGCTTTTGTATGTACTTTGGGGGAGGGCACATGAGTTGTTGAAGCTCCAGTCTTCTGATGACCTTGGAGTCAAAGGATGGTGATACCGTATCCTTGGGCCAAGAAGTGGGGTGACACACTAGCCCCAGAAGTTCATCTGGTGCGTCTGGGGCTACTCCTGCATTCCCTTCCCTTCAGGTCTGGAGTTTTTGCTTCCACCACCTGATGAAGAGGAATCTGACTCCTGGTCCCTGACAATTTCTGCCATTTTATAATACCTTCCAATCTCCCTTCTGAGGTAGGCCATCTCACAGAATAACTTAATGGCTGGGCCACATTCAAATGCAATGACTTCAGGCCTAAAAAGTTTTTTTTTAATCCACAATATTATTCAGGTCTTAAGCAGCATACATTGGCCAACTGGAAGCTGTTGTTCCTTACCCACAACGGCAGTGGTTGTGGGAAGGATTTGGCCAGACATGTTCTCTCCCAGAAACCAGAACCTTGTAGTCTAAAAGGCAAGAATGGGCACTTGCATCATATAATACTTTTAACCCTTGACAATATCATTCATTCATATATATATATATATATATATATCCTTACTGCATTGCTCCATAAACCTGCTAGCTCTAGTTGACACATGAGTAAAAAGAAAATAATACAGAAATTGGGATCTTATTATGCAGCATCCCTCTTCTGCCTCAATCTTGCAGATGTTTGGGTCCCAGTGTTACATCTTAGCGGATGGAGTTAGCAACTGCTATAATTAAGCAATACAGTACCATTAAGTCACTTGAGAGGGAATTAAGAACTAAACTATCGCTCTGTGCCAAGGAAACCAAGACACTGAGTTGATATCTTTATTCAGCATATGAAAAAAAGTTTTCTTTCAAGTTTAATTTTTTTTTAAAAAAAAAACCACAACACTGTGGAATTTTATTTTGAAATAAAGTTATAATATAGGCAGATTGTGTGCAGATTGGGGAAAGGGGGGTTAAGAGGGGGCCTTCACCTTGCTAAAGCCCAGAAGTAGGGGAACAGAGGTAGTTCAGGAAGACTGGAGGCTGAGTAGAAAAATGGAAAGGCACAAGAGGTACCTGCCTGCTCCCTAGGCAGCTGATTCCTTTGAGCCAGCAGGAAGTATTCGTGTGAGCATCTGTGTGAGCTGCTCATCAAAGCTATGGATGCTATAAAGGCAGGAAAAAGTTGATGCCACCATAGGGGGCAGCCAAGGTGACCCTGATCAAATACAGGACCTTCTTGGTGGTGGTTCCCCATTTGTGTGATGCCATCCCTGGTGAGGTGTGTCCGTCTCTCTCATTAACAACATTCAGGAAGAATTTTTAATATATTCCTGTTGACCCAGACATTTGATGGCTGAAAGAGACTGTTCTGGACAACCTTGAAATTATTAGCTGTGAGGGTTTGTGGCTGTCCTTAAATGTTTTTAGATGTTCTTAATGGTTTAGATAGATGGATAGAAAAGGCCAATGAAGAACATGTTCTGTGGCTCTCTGTGATCAGGGAGGTAACTGGGGGGCTAAAGGTAGCAATTGTAGCAGGGCTGATTTTATTTGATAGTGAAGAGCATAAGGAGGCTTAACTCTTTCCTACCTCACTGCAATCCTGCTAAAAGTCACACAACGAGACTGCAATGGGGAAGAAAAGGTTAGCCCTGCATACAGACGTCCTGAAGACAATTGGGCCTTCCCATGCCTGCTATTGATTTTTTCTTTTAAAAACTGAAGCCATAGCTAGTTTGGCCCAAGAGCTACAGCAGAGAAAGAATGTAGAAACAACACCCTTTCACTTAACCAAGGCCAACCTCATGAGGGAAGGGAGCGTTTTTTAAAAGTTTATTTTCTGAACCACTATTTTAATGTGACTGTGAGTTTTAACGGGAGCAGAAAATATCTTGGAATGTGGCTGCATTCCTCTAAATCAACCCAGAATAAAGAAAAGACACCTCTACCCTCTCCCTTTAGAATAAGAATGGTATTAAAGTAATGCCACACGGCTGTATTTGTCTCTTTAAAAGATACACAGTTAGACTATTTGCAGTGACAGATGTGGAAAGGACACAATATGAACTCCTGGCAGTAAGCATGCCGCTTTTATTGTGAGCATTGACATCAGTCAGTTTCTTCAGCAGGGCTCAAGTATACAACATTCACAAAGGTGGCAACTGATGGATCCAAAAATTGCTAACGCTAAATGATGCCCTGCAACAGTAATACGGATGAATTGTGCTGAAATTTACAAAGCGCAAAAGGCTGTTCAGGTTGCTTTTGCTACTCCATCCATAATAACTGAAGTGGGAGTATATAAGGATCTACCTTGCACTGAGATGGAACATGACTCCCCCGGCCACAATACGACATGCTCTGGGGGCACACAAAGACAACAAGTGCTTGTTGTAGGATGGGTGTTCCTTACGCATGTCCCTTCCCTTTCTTTGCAGCATCCACATAACCTTGTTGACATGAAAATGCCAATCTGAGCACAATTCAAAGTATTGTTGCTGACCTTTAAGGCCCTAAACAGCCTCGCCCCTGTATACCTGAAGGAGCATCTCCAACCCCCATCGTTCAGCCTGGACACTGAGGTCCAGTTCCAAGGGCCTTCTGGCGGTTCCCTCACTGCGAGAAGTGAGTTACAGGGAACCAGGCAGCAGGGGCAGAGGAAGGGGGGTGCGATGGGTGCGGGTCAGCTCGGGTGTCACCACTGAGGGGGGTGACAAAATGCCAGGCGGCACTCACCGCCGGGCCTGCAGTGTGCCCAAGCCACGTGTCTCTCCTGGGAGAGATGCGGTGACTTGGGCGTGTGCAGGCTCCACGTTGCCCAAACGGTCCGCCCGCTGCCTCCCCCCAGCTGTAGGGCAGCTGAGTGGGAGGAGGCAGGCAGACTCCAGAGGCCCCATGGAGCGTCCTGCCCCTATGGGCGGATCGCCCGCCCCTGGGCATACTGTCCCAGGCACCTGAGTGGCTTCCTCCGCCATTGCGAGGCAGAGGGCCTTCTCAGTAGTGGCGCCCATCAGATGTCAATGAAATAAACAACTATCTGATTTTTAGAAGACATCTGAAGGCAACCCTATTTAGGGAAGTTTTTAATGTGTGATGTTTTATTGTGTTTTTAATATTCTGTTGTAAGCTGCCCAGAGTGGCTAGAGAAACCCAGCCAGCTGTGAGGGGTATAAATAAATGGTTGTTGTTATTATTATTATTAGCCAAAATGGAATTTCTCAGGAAAGGAAACACCCACATTTTCCCTTCCTTTCAATGTTGCTCCCATCTAAATGGTGGGGTCTCAGTGTGGTCCATCAGTCCATCCATCCATCCATCCATCCATTGCCTATGAAGCACCTCAAAGCAGTTTCTAAATACAGCAAAAATAAATCCAAAACAAACTGCCTGCATAAAAAGCAATTTAAAACAATTAAAATAAATGCAGATATAAAAGCAATTTCAATCCAATGCAGGTACCAACTGGGATCTGCATTGTGTTAGGAGGCTTGTTGATAAGGAGGGCACATGACAGGTATGTGTTGGGAATGAGTTCCAAATGGAAGGTGCCACTACACTAAAGGCCCTGTTCCAACACTGTGTGAAACATACCTCCTGATAATGGAGGCCCTCTCCTTCAGAGGTCAGTATATAAGGAGCTGACTAGGGTTCACACCTACCGGTATTTGCCTTAAAATGGGTCGTTTTCATCTCCCCACCTCCGCCATGTGTTCCTTCCCTCTGTTCTCTCCTTGTCGTTTTTAGTAAGCACGTTTTCACGTCTGCCAGGCAGCCATTTGACACAGTAGTAAACAGTATTCAGATTTACATGTTTAAGTAAAAATTAAGATAAGCAAACATCAATGTTGTGTGCCGGATTTAGCTAAGTAAACGCTGGGTTAGAGAGGTTTTGGTTCCTGTGCTGTGCCTCCCATTTCTTCTGGTTTGGCAGATGGACTCAGCAAAGATATTCTGAAAGTCATTTGATGAAGCTCTTTCAACTGGATGTGCCAGCAAGGGATGGCCTTTTGAGTTGTGGATGAAAATTGTGTCCCCTGTTACTGAACTCTGGTCCCAATGATCCTGATGCCAGGATTTCGCACCAAAATACAGAGCTCTATTCAGCCCACGTTTTGGTTTGTTTCTAATTATCTCCAGAAGCTGGATCCATCCAGGTCCCCCTGCAAGAGTTTTGCAGACCTAACGCTGCCTTGCCCTTTGCAGCGAAGCCATTTCAGTTAAAAGGAACAAACATTCTGCCTGCACAGATATTCTCTTTGCAGCTTCCTGGATTCATGAGTAACCTGCATTTAACTTCACACAGACCTTTGTATATGCTCCCCTCTGATTTCCATCAACAGTTCAGCATCCCTTCTTGATGGCCATCCACCATGCTCTTAGCTGCCTGCATCCGCTTCACCGTTTTTGCTGGTGGTGTAGTGTGATAATTTTTGACTGTTTGTCACTCTGCCAGTCACTCACCTGCCAACTGAAATGTCATAGAATCAAGTCTGCCCAGCAAATATCTTGCAGTATTTGGGCTTGCTGAAAGTCTCATCACAGCCCTTGCTAACTTAACATTATACTAATGAACGTTTGTTTTACCTGAGCCACCTTTGCCCTGATCCAAAATGCTAGCAAAACACTTGTTGCATTGTCCCAAAGTTTCCAATTGACTAATTACAATAGATTTGTGATGGTATTGCATGTATCTGGGTTGCTGTTTTCTTAAAGCAGCCACTGGATGGGATGTGTGTGACAAAGGCTGGGTGTGGAGGCAGAGAGGCGGGGAGGGAGTATAGGGAGGTATACAAATTTAATAAATAATAATAACAACAACAACCAAAATGGCACCAGTTGTAGCTTTCTTCCCATGGTAAATAGCAGATTCAGGGAGACAACTGTGAGAGTGCTCACTGCCTCCTTGCCTTTGGTTTAAGACTTTTGGTTAGGCTTACTGACACTCCCCTCCCAGGGATTCTGGTGTGCCCTTTATTGTTCCTGGAGAAAGTACTGTACAGGACTCTTCTCACTACAGGGCACTTATATTTACTGTATTGTATATGCCTGCCCCTTTTTAGTTACAGAACCCTCACAGTTATGTCCTCTGTTTATGGGGTTAACTTCATTCTGCTTATCAGTAAGTATCTCACTTGCCTGCAATCAGTTCCTCTTCAAGGTTGGTTCATGGCACTAATGTACCAACAGCATTCCCCTATTCATCTCCTTCGAGGGAAACTTGCTCTCAGTTGTGTGTTGAACCTTTATCTGCCTCCCTGCAGTTGCACCTACCCCTAGATATCAGGCCAAGGGGACAGAGCAAGTGCACACCTCAGCTAGCGCCTCCTCACAGCAGTTTTCTTTAGAATTATAGAATAAGGAAAGAGCTTAAAACCCTTACCATGTGCCACAGTTCCAATCCTCATTGGGCTCTCCAGTGATATATATGTTTTAAATCAGTCCAGATACATGAAATTCTGCCACACATTTAACATGACATGGCTTTGGCCTTTAAATTGATCTTTCCACACCTGAAGCAATCTTTCTGCACCTGAGCTAGATTGACTAACGGTCTGAGTCAGTATAAGGCAGCTTCTTATGTTCCTACACAGGTGGAGCGGATGGTCTTAAAAACAGGGCTGGCTGCTCTGCTTACCAGAAGGCATAGTATGAAAACAGAGGAAGAAGAAAGCAGAGATGAAAAAGAACTTACTTGATTCTAGGCAGAGTTACAGAGCTAAGGAGCCATAAATTAGCCTTGTTGAAACATAGACTGGGCCTCCGCCTCTTGTCACAACATTGTGATGGCAAAAGTGGCTGTTCTGCCTCTGAACCCATTCATAGCCTTCTTTCAAGGCTCAGGTGAGTCTCTGACTGCTTTCAATGTCTGTATTTGGATGCTTAAGAACCACCTGGTGTTGAGCTTAGAGCAGGGGTTGCTAACCTATGGACCTCCCAGTCTTGCTGGACTACAACACCCATCATCTCTCAGTATTGTCCCTGCTGGCTAGGGTTGATGGGAATTGTAGTCCGGCTCCCCCCCAATAAATCTGACTAAGAAGGCCCAGATTCAAATCCTCCCTCAGTCATGAAGCTGACTGAGGGAACTTAGTGACTTGCCTGTCTTTCAGTCTAGCCTAACTCATGGGGACGTTGTAAGGCTAACATGGTTAGAATCATGTTTGATACCTTGAGCTCATTGGAAGAAAAGGTGAGATATGAATGTAATAAATTGAATGAATTAAGGAGGGGGAGGGAGAAGAGAGATGAAGTAAAATCTTGTACAGATTAGCTGCTTCTTTGGAGCAGAAGGGGGCAATGTATATTCTCCTCTGTTCTTGGGGATGCTAATATGAGTCGGCACTCACTGCATTAAAGGATATTTCTTTTGGTGCCCAAAGTGAAAGTGGTAGCTAATTGCTACAAATTTTGCCAGCGTGAACAGAAACCAAGGGAATCATCATTACAGTCTATTGCTGCTCTGAGGGAACTAATTGTTACATGTGAATTTGGAAATACGGCAGATGAGATGATTAGAGATCAGCGTATTGAGAAAACACAATGCCTCACATAAGGCTCGCCTTTAGAAGCAAACTGGAAAAAGCCAAAGCCAAACTGGGGTGGCTAGAGAAGAAGTAAAAAGAAAGAAAGTGGGGAGCAGTAAGGCTGGATATAGGGGGTACAGTGCGAGTACTGGAATCTCTGCAGAAGTTCCAATGGCAACCCAGGCAAATACTTACAAAGGGAACCCCCAAGAAAGAAAGATTGCATGTCTATCTAGAAAAAAACAACATGCATTGGTTGTGGACCTACATTGCATATTGCAAGCTACATAAGGTATCTTGTAATGACCATTCAGTGGAATCACTGTACTAAGGCTGGATATTCTCATAATTAATAAAGTGGTCTTTCAGATATTGGGGAACCAAGTTGTAAGTGTCTTGAATTGGGCCCAGAAACAAATGGTGAACATTGGGCTAAGCTATACTGTAGCAGCCAGTCCAGCTAGCAAATGCATGCAGTTGTGGTACCAGATGCTACTGATTTAAGTTGGGAGAAAATTTGCTCCACAAATATAGCAGGAGCAACAAATTGTGTGCACTGTTCATGTGTTTTGCCAAGCTTCAGCAAAAAGTTACAGCCTATTGAACAAATGTTGGACACCGGCTCAGCTGTTTCTGAACTACTCTATCTCGTCTACTTGCCGTATTTTAGAAACGTGTCACTGACTGAAGCAAAGCTACATGTCATGCTATTTGGAAATAACAGCTTACAACTAAATTTGTGTATGTGGCTGTAAATGTGACTTTTAGTGCATGTTATGTGCTTGCAAAGTTCCCCACTGTCCATTAGTTTCCAAAGCGGCAGATGTTAAAATAGTAGTAACAAAGAGCATTGTACCATCTTAAAATACTATCTGATGGCATAAGCTCACCAGATAACATGGTGCTTTTCTCAATCTCAGCTCATCAAGGTGTCTGTTGCATTTAACAGACACTGCACCTTTTTTTGAGCCAAATGCCACTGCAGTACAAACATCAGTCTTAGCTGAAATGGAGGATCGTTTTGAGTAGAAACTTGGTTGAGCAACTATGATGTGGCATCTGTAAGACAGATGTTATGGCATATACCATTTTTAGATGAGGGTGCTATATCAGAAGAATTTAAGAAACTACTAGATACAAACATTCCTGAATAGATTGATTTGGCTGAATGGGTTTCCTCTCTAATGGTGTTGGTGATCATTATATGAAGAGGAGGCTATGGAACTTTGTGTGGGTTTCAGTGAGCTCAATAAACCTGACAGCCATCCACAGACATATTTATAATATTCTATGAAGCAAACATGTTCTCTGCGCTTGATTTGTAGTATGCTCACCACCAGGTTATATTGCATGAGCGCAACAGAAGCCTCATAGCATTTATTACACTTGATGAACTATTTCATTTTAAAGATGTTCCATGTGGACTTGTATCAGCACCCAGTGCCTTTCAAAGAATGATGTTGCTAATTCTTAAGAACCAGCATGGAGTCCAGTGTGTTATTTGGATGATATTACTGTGTTTGAAAACACTCCGGAAGTGTGTGAAAATAATCTGTAGGCTCTACTAAACTGCATCAGTGTGCAGCAGGTCTGATGCTTATCTGGGTTAAATGCCAATTGGTGAAAACAACTATTTTTCCTCCCTGGGACATACAATTTTACCAGCTGGACTAAAACCTCATCTCGGTGGTGTAATAACAATCTGAGATGCACCTCTTCCAAGAGAAATAGAGCCCTGATGGTCCTTATCTCATAGAGCTGGAACCAAATGGCCACCGCACAAAAGCCATTTCTCCAAATTTGAAAGGGGGGGAGTAGAAATTACAGCAGGATTGTGGAAGGAGAGGGGTGGTTTAAGGTTTCCTTCTCCCTACAATGCCCCCTGTGGTGCTCAGGTGACTGGGAAGCAGCTGAGGGTGGGGAAAAGAAGGCAGGGCAGCAGAAAAATATTAATCTTTTTCTGGAGCCCTACCTCTCTCTCCTGCTGCTTGGGTGATGAGTGGGAGGGCTTGCTGTGAAACATGTAAGATTACACAGTGGGCCAAAAGCAGTTCATGGGGTGCAGTTCATTTGCATACTTCCAGAATAGAGATAGAAAAAAGGCATGTATCTTGGAGGCTGTGCCTACTGACTTCAGAATGTATATATTATCCAGAAAATACACAGAATTCAGTTGAGATATGCACATTTCCATAGACCTGTTGTAGATTTTGTATCTGTACTGTGATAAGGTAGCAGGGGCAGGGCAGTTGCTGTGGAACTAACTGCCCTGCCCTCCCCTCCCCAATCCTCTGTGGCTTGTCTGGGCTGCCTGTTCGCCCTCCTGCCTTGGCCATCCCCACCTGCTGTTTTGTTGTCACACTGCAGTTCACATGGCTGCTTATTGGCAGCCACATGTACTGCAATGTGATGACTTTCTTGCAATTTTATTGCATAGTTAGATAGGGCAACAAAAAGGCAATTGAATAGACAGACAGAATGGAATATGTACTTCTTGAAACTGCTATGAGTTGACTTACATTGGAAAAACAAAAATAAATATAAAACTATAATTTGCTGAGGCATGCATGATAGGAGAGTGAGCACCAAGCTCCCCCCGTTTCTCTGAAAGAAAGTAAGGGGGAAATTAGAGAAATTCTTCATTTAGAGCTGGTGTTGCGAACTGTTCTCATGCATCTAATAACTGAGTTGCTCATTGTGGCTTCACTGAAATTTTCTTTAAGGTAAAGTTCTTATTTGACATTTTTCCACAGGGCCTGCAAGACGGAGCTGTTTCGCGAGGCCTTTGGGCAGTTTGACTTACTTTCCTTTGTATAAAACAAGCTCAAAGGAGGCCCCCAACCTGCTCATAGGTCCTTGTATGATCAGTGGAAACAGTTGGTCCTGGCAAGTATTAATCACTCTCAGTTCCAACCTGATAATTGCCACCTGCCCAGATTTTAACTTGTCTGAATTAATTTTAAGATGCATTTTAATTAATTGATGTCTGTTTTTATGCATATTGTGTTGTTTTTAGGATGTTAGCTGCTCTGAGCCCGGCCTTGGCTGGGGAGGGGAGGATACAAATAAATTATTATTATTATTATTATTATTATTATTATTATTATTATTATTATTTATTTTATTTCTGGCTGTGAGAAAATGCCCCAATAGGATCACCTCTTTTGCATACAGTAAGTCTTCTGTTGCATGAGATTCTGTAGCTAAACCCAAACAGAACTGCACACAAGTTTTCTTTGAGAGACAAAAATGTAAACAGAATTATTACACAAAGACCTGCTGTAGCCTGGAACTTGAGGTGGGGGAGGATTTACATTTGGTGAAGGACTGTTGGTTGCTGTGTTTTTCTGTAGTTTCCTACCTCTGTTTATCTAAATTCTTTTTGACCTTACTCACCTGCCTCTTCCAGCATCTTGTTCTCCAGAAGAAAGCAGTAGTTAAAAGCAAATGGCATATTGATCAGCCTGGGTAAAATCACAAGCGACACTTGCAGAGCATCCCCAGTAAAAAAAAAGTCATAATAATTTGGCTCAAAACTCTTTTGCATGGAACTGGAGAATAAGAAATATGGAGTCAAACAACTTCTCTTGCAGAAAGTGAATATACACCTTTTGAACTCAACTTTTGGCATAGTAAGAAACAGCCATGCATTTTTTACATCTTCAGAATTTTAACATAGCAAGGTAGACAAACACTGCTAATATAAATAGTTTAGCAGGAGGAACACCAGGGGGTCTGGCAGTCAAAATGAACAGCCATCATAGCAAAACTCCAGGCCAGAGGTCTCCCAACCACCACAAGCTAACTTTGACAGGTGGACCTACCTGTCAGTTACCTGCCGTCTTAAAGACACCTGTAATTGGCCCTGAAGTTCATTGACACAGTAGTGGATACAGCAACCTCCTTTGAAGACATACTTTTAGCACCAACCACCTGGTTACTGTAACATAAAAATAGTTATAGGGAGCCTCTATGAAATCCATTTACAGGTCCACTTTGAATTTGTCCTTCAAACAAAATACATTTTCCTCTACAGAGGAGTAGCCAATGGCCAGGGATGATGAACATTGTAATTTAGCAACATCCGGAAGGCCAAAAGTTCACCAAACCTGTTCTAAATGAAGAAATTCTCTAACCACATTATCTAAATGGAGTTCCACCCCAGCCCTGCACACACGTGTGGTTAGAATCCAAACAGCTTCCCACAAATGAAGAAAGCAAGCCCCTGGTGTAGTTGATCCCAGCAGGGCTCTCTGTCAGTGCCAATCACCTGAATGACACTAGCAGGGAGCCCCACTTGCAAGTTCACTTTAGGCTGCCAAATGTTCCTTCCCAGCTATACCTGCCCTGCACCTGATGTCATGTATGATATCAGGTGTAGGCTAGGTGGGTGTGGTTTGTGCAGATTGACCTTCCAAGCCAAATTGGCACCCATGCTGGGCCTGAAGAGGGTGGAGTTTCCCTAACACAGTTGCAGGGCACAGTGCTTCTTCTTCGAAGGTAGTTCTTCTCCCCAGTGAGATTGTAGCCTAGAATCGCCCATTGGGGTGAGCTGCCATTCTAGACTCTACCAAACGGCTTACAGAGTGAAGGTGAATTCACATGAGCAAGTCCATTGCTTGATGACTTCAATATCTTCAATGGGAGGTGATGTTCAGTCTGTTTTGGATGGCATTGCACTTCTGCTGAAGGATCAGATTCACAACAGGGGTATTCTGTTAGATCCAGCCTTGACTTCACAGGTGCCCAAATGGCTTCAGTTGCACAAAACTAATGCTGGTGTACCAGCTGCAGCCTCACTTGGGGAAAGAGAGCTTAGTCACAAATATTCGCACTCTGGCAACACTATCATTTGAACTACTGCAGCAACAGGTGATGCAATGTGTCAGTGCATCTGGATGTTAGCCAAAAGGTTGGTGGTTCAAGTCCACCCAGGGATGGCTGTGGGGATGGCTGGCAGCTTCCCTCACTGTTGTTAGCCAGCTGGAATTGGATGGGATATGCTTGAAGAACTGCTCTAGACCTATGAGCTACTTCAGTCCCTCAATGGTCTGTACCCCTCAATCCATCCACCAAGAGATTTGTCCAAATATGAACCTAATTGTAAATAAGTTTTCCCTGGTTTTGTTTTGTTTTGTTTTTGTAAATAAAACTTTTCTTGTTTGACCTTGCCTGAGACTTCCTGAATTGAAGTTTCCCTCACACAAGACCCCCACAAGATGGCTTGTGTTAAATTGTAGAAATTTGCTTAATTGGTGTATTGTGTGGTGGGTCCACTATATTTAATTGGGGGCAGTTAGCGGGGCAACCTGAAGGCAGTAGACTAGCTTAGGGGACAAATGACAAGCCACATGACACACATAGCCTTGTCTTCCCAATGCATTGCCACCACTCACCCCCGCCTCTCCAGCATCTGCCATCTGAGGCATTGCCCACCTTGTGCCTAATGTTATGTCCGGTCCGGTCCTACTTACTGGCTGCTAAGTCCAATTTCTTTTCAGCATGCAGTTTGGAGTGTTTTACCCTTTCAGGACTATTAGTGTAAAGTTCTGTTTTAATGCTAGGATGCTTCTTGCTGCATTGAGGAATGTATTATATTGTTTTATTGATTTTTGGTTTTTTCCTTGTTTTACATTTTCTCCGCAAGCTGTTCTGGGAGTCCTGCTGGACCGAAGATAGAAATTTTTTAGGTAAGCAAATAAAATAAATATGTCTGTTTTGATTGTAAATGTGTAACCACAGCCTATCAAGCTACATTTCAATCAAATATAACACGATAAAGAGTCTTCCGAATATTTTATTTTATTTTATAAAGCCTGGGACATTATAAAGGTAAAGGTACCCCTGACCATTAGGTCCAATCGTGACCGACTCTGGGGTTGCGACGCTCATCTCGCTTTATTGGCCGAGGGAGCCGGCGTACAACTTCCGGGTCATGTGGCCAGCATGACTAAGCCGCTTCTGGCGAACCAGAGCAGCGCATGGAAACACCGTTTACCTTCCTGCTGGAGCCTTGTCTTCTACTTGCACTTTGACGTGCTTTCGAACTGCTAGGTTGGCAGGAGCAGAGACCAAGCAACGGGCGCTCACCCCGTTGCGGGGATTCGAACCGCCAACCTTCTGATTGGCAAGTCCTTGGCTCTGTGGTTTAACCCACAGCGCCACCCGCATCACCTGGAACATTATAGGCACCATACAAATCAAGGAGTGCTACGATAAAGTGTGACTCACATATGTAAAACAGCCATTGCAATATCAAAAAGTTGATAAAGAATGCAGATCCCATGGAGGATAGGGCTATCGATGGCTACTAGACAAGGAGGCTATGTCTTTCCTCCACAGTTGGAGACAATATGCCTCTATGACTGGTTGCTGGGAATCACAAGTACAGAGACCACCCTTGCACTTATGTCTAGCTTATGGGCTTCCCATAGTCATCTGGTTGGTCACTACAAGAACAGGATGCTGGGCTAGTTGGTCTTTGGTTTAATTCAGCAGGGATCTTCTGATGCCCTTATAAGAACCACAGGCAGAGCTTGGCCATGTCATCCTTCCCATATACAGACGTCTGTAAATGAACATGTGGACTACGCATAGGTTCCATGTGACTGTCACATCTGGTTTATTAAATTAATAGTCCTGCGATCTGGGAAAAAAATACACCCAAATGGCAGTGAACTTAGTCTTGACCCAGTGCTCAACAATAGATATCAAGGTGTGCTTTTCTTTTTTGCCCCCATTAAAAATGTGATCTTGCTGCACTTGGCTGGCTCTCAAGTTTCTATAGTAGTCCATAATCAAAGGTTAAAATGGTGAAGTACTTTATAGTTCAAAGACAGAGGGGTTGGCACTGCCAGGTTTTGGGGGTTTTTTTACTACCAAGTACTATTATTTTATTGCTATTGTTTTAATGTGGAGCTTTTTGATCCTCACAAAGCATACATTCAGAGAATGCTGGAGAATCTATACAGCAGATGGTGGGTGATAATCTGGTAATGGGAATACCATTTTTTTTTCTATAAGGGAAAAAAAACTGTCTTAAGAGCTGGCAGATTGAATTGTTGCAAACTGGGCCAATATATGCTATTACGGCATGGTCTATGTTGAGGGAGAATAAACATATTTTGTTTTAAATCCTTAGTGGAAGGTTTATTATTACTTGGCTATCTGTTACCTGTGGAGGATACCTTAGTGTAATAAGAAATAAGAACCATTTCATACTCTTCTTCTACAAGAGGCCAAGAAAAATACTTATTTAATCTTAACATACTATACCAAATTTATCCTTTGATGAGTTTCCAGACTTTTCACTTTTAGTCCCGTACCACAAAAAGTGATTCTTCATAGCAGTCAGATAAGTAGCTAGAGTGTGGTCTGAGGGCACTTGATTGAAACTCCAAACCAGCTGCACCCCACTTTTCTGGACCAGAGAACCACCCACCAAAAGTGTCTGTGTCTTGTTTTGAAAAGTGAAAGTAATTTTGTAAGTGGGTACTGGAAGGTTGAGTAAATTTTCAAGTGGGCTCCACTTCAAAATGTTTGAGAAGCATGGGCTTAAGATGAGTTGTTGATAGGATCAACTCAGTCTTCCTCAACTCAGTTCATCAACTGTACCATGTCCAGACTGAATTTATTAGCCTTCATTCTGTCCATAAATAACTCCTGGTATAGGAACATAGGAAGGTACCTTATACTGAGTCAGACCACTGGTCCAGCTAGTCAAGGACAGGCAGTTGCTCTCCAGAGTTTCTGGCAAGGGACTCCCCAGTCCGACCTGGAGATGCCAAGGATTGAACCAGAGACCTTCTGCATGCAGTACAGAAGCTCTACCACCAAGCTATGACTTTCACTGTTCAGGATTTCCACTGCCTCACCATAATCAGTTTAAAAAAGAGAACCTAGAGCTGGGAGTCTCTCACATACCAATTTCACCTCAACCCCAATCCACTGATGATTTCTCCAAGCCATTTCATATAGACAACATGAGGGACAAGATATTGCTGTGCTGGATCCTGCAACCAAAATGTCTCAGGGCTGAGCCAAGCTTGGTCACACCACAACCTTCTGGAGCTCAATCTGCCCTATTTATTCAGCTTTTTCTAGTCCTAGTAGACAAATGGTGCAGTACTTAAAATATGAGCCCATAACCACTTATAATTCTTCTCTCCCACTCTTTTGAATGCATAGCTGAATGTATCTGAACATGGAATATAGATGCCAACTGCTATAATCATCCAGCTGTTGCTATCTGCTGTGGGTGGCAGAAGCCATTTGCAGCGTCGTGGTCATTTCAAGGCAGGCAGATCCCTTTGAACCAGCCATGCCATTTATCCCCTGTGCAAACATACACCCAGCCACAGTTCTGTTAGAGCAGATTGGCTGCCCCTTGTGTTCCATTGAAGCATCTCTTCCGGACGGACCTTTCTCCAGCGAGCATCTATTTCGTGCCTTTACTTGCTAATATTGAAAGAGCCATTGTTTCACCTTCTGTGATATTCCAGAAGTCCTCTACAGGGTCCTGGCCACTGGAGGCCACTTGGTCAGCCATTTAGGTGCCCTATGAAATACAGAACTACCCTAAAGCTGTCCCAAATGACCTGCTACCACCACATAGTGAGTTACAGAGAGCAGCAGGACTCAGGTATAGGTTGGTCTATGTAAAAGAAAGCCAGCTCAGGGGGTGCAATATGCTCTCCCAGAATCCTCCAGACCAGAGCACCTTCAGACATTTAAAAGCATTGAACATACAGTGGTACCTCAGGTTACAGGCGCTTCAGGTTACAGACTCCGCTAACCCAGAAATAGTACCTTGGGTTAAGAACTTTACCTCAGGATGAGAACAGGAATCGTGTGGCGGCAGCATGGCAGCAGCGGCAGGCCCCATTAGCTAAAGTGGTACCTCAGGTTAAGAACAGACCTCCAGAATGAATTAAGTTTGTAACCTGAGGTACCACTGTATAGAACATAGCACCTAAAAGATATAGTAATTTGATAAAATAAGAAATAATGGTTCTGAAACACCTTAGCTTGACAACTAGCACTCCTCTTCAACAGCTATCTAGAACACTGGCCTTTTAATCAATCCTTCCTCTCTCTCAGATCCTGCTCACTAACCCTGAAGACAGTCTCCTCTCAATGTCCAGCTGTTTCCTAACTGTCCTCCTCCTCAACGCTTTCCAGCTATCATTCACTCCGATGCCACCTACGATTCCTGCTGCCAATCATTCTTCCACTCACTCTCCCTTTAAGCTCTCCATCGAGAGTTCAGGCAGCCTTCTATTCTTATTCTGAAGGCTTGGTAGGAAAGATCTCTCTATTCTCGTGGCCCTCCTGCCTGAAAGTGCTGCCATTGCAGGCGCATCTCGGTGTGCGCGCCGCTTGCCTCACGAGCAAAACATTGCCCGCACCTACCTTGCTCCGAGAAAGAAGCAGTATCTGGAACTGTAGAGCTCAGCTTAAATATTATTTTCATACAGAAACTATGGGGGAAATTGGCAGAGCCCAAGGTTTTAACTGCTTCGTTCTGCTCTTCCGAGCATGAAGATGGTGCTTTAATAGGCATTTCTATGACACTCGGCACAGTAGTATCTGAGCACCTACTGATTTTCAGAGCAGTTCCGGCTTTGCTTTCCATTTCTAATCTGAGCTTTGGCACCATCAGCTCCCTCTCCTGCGTATGATCGGACTAAAAATAACACAAAAAAACACAACTCAAATGGGAAAGGAATACACACACACACACACTTTAAGACAGTTATTCACCTGTGCAGACAGACGCTGTTTCCGGCTGCACCCAACTCTGGCCCTGCACACTGTTTCTGCTGCCCAAATGAGAAGGAGGAAAAAGGAACTCATTTAAACACTTTCCTTAAATATCATGTCTGCATTTTAAAAAACCCATTAAAATTAAATCATTACAGCCTAGAAGTGTAGTTTTATGGGAGCAAGTCATCTACGTTGGTGGTGAGCTTGTCAAAGGGCAAAAGAATATTGGAAAACTGCAATATTTGTGCTATCGCTGGGTGTCAAAATAGCTTGGAAGTCTCTGGAAGCTTTCTGTATGGCTGCAGTCTTTTGCATGATTATAGATGGATCTATACAGTCACAGAGCATTGATTATAAAGAGTTGAGTAGGCCTGTAAACCAGGGCTTTAGAAATTCGCAAGTAATAAAATTAATAATCATAATACATTGCAGAATCTCAGTCTGTTAGATTGTCATTTGATCTTGACGAGTAAATTACTTGTATGCATCTTTCTATGTATACTGTTTAAAAGTTATATTATTTAAAAAATTGCATTGTTATTGAACATTACAAAAATGCTATGATGCACCCCACTTGACTGTAAAAATAAATTTGGAAGTTTAATCCCATGACAGTGAGGACACATTCATATGGTGACTTGGAGTGGGCAGATGTGTCTCGTTCCAGCCCCTACAGTCTCAACTTGAAGCCTTTTCTTCCTACAGTGCATTTTATCTAAGATGAACATAAGAACAGCACTGCAGGATCAGATCAAAGGTCCATACTTAGTCTAGCATCCTGTTCTCACAGTGGCCAACAAGATGACCTTTGGAAGACTTCAAAACTTGAGACCACCTTCTTTAAGAGAAGCCAAATACAATTTTCTCTCTGGAGATTGAATTGTTTTTAAACCTTTTTTTTTTAAAGATCAAAGGTGATGGTTGGCAGAAGTTTTGTTTGAGAAACTAGACTTTTGGAGCAGATAATAGTATAGATCTCCTCCCCCCCCCCCTTTAGAGAGAGCGAGGAGGGGGGAAGTAATCACTGTTTATTTAAGAGAATCTAAATCTAAACTCTTGGAGACAGCATTTGCACTAATGCATTTTACATTAGTGGGCTACATCAGGAAATCCTGACTTTTAGTGCCAAGGGGGTAATTAATATTAGAACATGTTTGCAAAATGATTGTGTTTATGTGGGAGTGAAGACTAAGTACTAACTTGTATGGATTAAAACAGGCATACCTGCTGTGGAGGTGGTGAAGAGGGAAATACAGAAATAAAGAGTAATGCAAATCAGGATTTTCCCTTCTTTTTAAAGACAGAGATCTTCTTTTGAATTTAGTCTCGCTCTTCAGTGCTTTGCTATGTAGCAGCTTAAATGTTTTCTTGGGGAACTATATTCCTAGGGGTTCAAAAATTGGACATTTTTCTTTACTTATGGGCCTCAGAAATCCCATTAAGAAACACTAAATCTACGCATTATAACTGTTTTGTAGAACATTTTTCTCCAACCCAAGAAGCCCCACAAAGCACAGCATCAGGTTAACATATGGGTCTTAGAGCTTACCCATGTTTCTGCTGAGGGCAAACTCTCCAGCTAAAGTCTGTGTCAGATTTGGGACTGGTTCCCCATGCAGCTTGAGACTGGACAAATATGTGAGATTGGCTAAGTAGCCACCACTCTTTTATGGGTTTTATGTTCATCGGTGAAGCACGTGAGATTCCAGTGTGGGTCCCATGCCTCTGGTTGGAATCAGAGCAAGTATGGTCAGCTTGGGTCACTGAAAACACTTTCTCAGAATCCAGTCCATTAAATCAGTCAATCTATTATTTTCTGACTGCTACTTCATGAGAGAGTAAGCTGTTACCTGTATGTCAAAATATATCAACAAGTCTTGAAGGCACCACAGGATTTTGGGTTTCTTTCTCTCCTACACTGTAACTTTGCTTCATGTGCTTCAAGAATTTTTTTTCTAATCAGTGGCACAACAGCAGTTACTAAACTAGGCTAAGAACTGTGAGTGGCCACTTTGAATAGCAGTTGTCTGTGCTGTGTTTCATTTCATTCATTATACACACAACTACTGGTATATGGCTGCAGCTGAAGCTAAGACTTCATGTATCTGATGAACTAGATTGTACTCCATGAAAGGTCATGCCATAATAATTTTGTTGGCCTTTAAAGGTACCACACATCTGCTGCTTTTGCTGAGGCAGACCAGCACTGGAAACTGTTACAATGGGAAGCATCTATTTCGAAGTCATCTCAGTGATTTTGATCTGCAGAGCTGTAATCCTATTATCATCACCATCGTCATATCACTAAACTAGAAGACAGCGTATGTGAAAAGTCTATCACGAATAGCTCCAAAACCACAGGTTTGTAGTGATAGACACTTTGATCACACGGTGGTTCTTACACCCATTCAATGACTTAATAAGGTCCATTTGGAAATCTACTGGTGAAAGGGGGAGGGGAAATGACTTCCACAATTTGTATAGCATATGATATTTGTTTTGTTTAACATTGAGAGAGCACTCTACCTGCCTGACCATTTTATTTATTTGGAATAGTTTTCAAAGGTTTGCAGAGTAAAACTGGGAAATAATTTTACTCTGTTTTGGTAGAGTTTCTCTTCTGTCCTCTTTATGGAATAGGATGTTCCTTGCGTCTTGTAGGCTTCACTGGGCAGATGGTAGCAACAGCTCCTAGCTCTTGGAACTCTCAGAGACAGCAGCTGTTGCAGATGCTGGGGGAACGGAGATATATATAAAAAACACCACCCCTCCATGTACATTAATTTATTTGTGGAGGTTACTAGCAACACAATTCCAAAGCATGTTTACCCATGTTGCTTTGAACAGGAAAGACTGCTCTCCTGCCCAAACCATGGTAGGTCCTTTTTTGGCAAAAGTATGCAGTATCTCATGATCAGTCTCAGGCTGACCTCATTATTACCACTTATCTCCAGAAGACCTTTTTAATGTGCCTATTTCCTGTAGGGTTTTGTTTCTGGCAGAACTTTCAAGGGCCCTGGAGAGATGAACTCCTTACGAGTTCCAAGTGGAATGAGTCTGGCTGCTCAATAGCAGTGGGAGACCTGAACCTGAAAGTGGAAGCCCATTATCCAAACGTACTATGAAGCAAGAGTACCAAGGAAAAGGTAGGTAGGAAGCACTCGTTTGCCTTGGTACTTGTGCAAAAGGAATCTTTCATTTGGATTTGTAGAATATCTTGCATGGAAGGAGGCACCTAGGCGAGAGCCTTAGGACAATATGGGCACCCCAAAAAGTGTGGTGCAATGGGGCAGATTTTAGCTATGAACAGCACTGGCACTGAAACTACCCGTTGTCATGCAGCGAAAAGGGAGAAGTGCATCAACTGTGCCTGCCAGGTCTGAGAACAAGTGCAAGACACCATGCAAAGAATTCATACTAATGCTCTGGACCTTAGTACCTGAGCTCCCCAAAGCAGAGCGGCTAGCACAAAAATTGATAGAAAAGTTAGCTGTACAAAAGTCCAGAATCTTATCAAGTGGGATACCTCTACAGGACGATTACAGACACACAAAGTGCTCAAACAAGGAGTCATGCCCCTTCAAAGACAATCATGCACAGCTGCTGGACTTAAGGAAGGACGACGAGATGCAGCAGGAGGGGGAACTTGTTGCCCTCTAGATGTTGCTAGCCAATGGTCAGAGGTGATGGAAGTTACAGGCTATTTTAGCAAGGGCTGATGGGAGCTGCAACAACTGCAGGGCTACAAGTTCCCCAATTCTGAGCTAGACCGATGAGTATATTGGCTTTTGTAGCACTTGCTAGTGAGCAGGCACCTTGACTACAGAAAAAAAGGAGGTGCAAGAAGGGCATTTGCAGCCTTTGGGGCAAGTTTCTTTTAAGTTCCTAGAAAATCTAGGAAACCAATATGGCTTCATGATCAGAAGCGGACACTATTAGCCCTGTTGGCTATACTGTAGATCACAGCCAAGCATTCATAACCAGCACAATCTTCTAGCATCTCTTCCCAGTGATGAAAGCCACCAATCAGGTCAGATATGATTACTGTATCCAGTCCCTCTTATGATTTTACCTGTATCAAGTTCCTAATTATCTTTGCATCCCGTTACTTAATTACAACTGTTTCAGTGAAGTTTTCTTCCCTATCCTTGCTCCACTGTGAGCACTGTTAAGTTTATGTGTTCAGGAAATCACCAAAGGTTTGGTGAGAACATGGCTATCTTTTTCCAGGGAAAAGAACGTTCCAACAGCGAAGGCTGGAAATAACTTACTATAGACCTACAACCCAAGCTGTGGATAAAATTTCAACAAATGACACTAGAAACCAGTAATTATATAGACTAGTATAGACTAGCAGTACATTTCAATTATCTTTTCCCCCATTAATTCCTCTGTTTTATGCAAAATCCTAATCTTCCTTCATTGCTTTTATTCCAATTTTATATTTTTTTTGGCAAGGGACTTTGTCAAAGGCCTTTTGACAATCTATATTGATAAATATAAAAATCACCAGTATAGCACACTAGAATTCACTTCACTACAACAGAATGGTGAAATCCTACTCTTAAACATAGGATATCATGTTACATCAACTTCATTCTGTGTGTGCATGTGTGTATACATGATTGTATAAAACTAAGGTAGTGAACCTGGTGCCCTCCAGATATTTTTGGACTCCCAAGTTGCATCAGTCCTAGTTGCTGTATATATATAATACATATCCCTAAAAATTCAGGTGTAAATAATATACTTCTGTTGACCCCCCCCCAAATTATATACCACTATTGATTTCCTCTGCCCATAATTATGTAATTTATATTTTTCTGCCAATCCTGGCAGAAAATTTTGGGTTGGATTTTCATTTGCTAAAGAATAGCCACTTGCATCAACCGTTTATCACACTTGTCATTTTGCGGTATTCTTCTCTCTTGGTATTTTACTTCGTTTAGATTTCAAAATACATTAAACAAAATGCCAATAATCAAAGGGAAGCCATCTCCTAAGTTGTTGTTTTAACACAATATCATAGGAATAAGGTAATGTTTGTCACCACCAATTAAAAACTTTTACAAAATAGGACCGTTATAAAACAATTAAACCTTGAAAATGCATTATTCCCTTGGAGAGAAACCCTGGAGGAAATTCTGCTTATTAAAACTGCAATTTTAGTTTCCATTAAAAATGAGAGTAAGACAACAGAAGATCGGCTGGAAAGACAAATTATTTCTTAATGTCAGTTGAGCTTATTTTAAATGAGATAACATATCTATAGCAGGTTGGGTTCAGCATGTTTTTTTGTCTCAACTCATTTATCTAATTCAGTCATCTTGATTATAGTCTCATGGACCATCATTTTCAGAGAGAATTTTGTAACAAACAGCCTACGCACAACAACATACTGATTACTGAACAGTTAATTCTAATTAACTTGGCTATGGGAAGAGAATTTTGATAAAGTTCTAGAATACAAATACTATTTGGTTATCCTGCACCAACAACTACAAAATAAAAAACTGCAGCAATGCTTGCAAATGAAATATCAGAGTGAAACAGATCTAATTTAAAGGAGCAAATGAAAAAATTAAAATCACAAATAATTTATTCTTCTGTTAAGAGTTGATGGAGGAGAGTTTTAAATAGCAATGAAGTACACAGTGGTGGGAAATTGGCACAGAACCTAGAAGCATTTAGTTCATACCTATGTTCCTCACATTTTCAGTTCAAAACTTGATTTAAATTTGCAACCAATATAAAAAAGAAATTTGTTCTGAATTTAAAATTATGGAGGAATGCATCTTTTTATGTCTTATGCATTCAGGTACAGCTTATCATGTAAAAATATAGCAACACATAATAAACATATCTAACTCCTGGGCCAATTTTAGTTATATTTTTAAAAATATTTACCAAGACAGCCTAAATGCATGTATTTCTGTGCAACATACTCTATGATGATGCACCTGAGAAAACAATTGCAGGTTGATCTCAAACAGTTTTGTGTTCTCTATGGCTCTGCTGTTAATCCAAGTGATGGCTAACTCACACGCAACACTAAAAATTAATGCAGTTCACAATGGAGTTTGGCATTTTAAAAAACCTCACTAGAACTTGGTCTTGGTCTCATATTAACCAGTACGAAAATGGACATAAAACAACAAATGCCTTCTTTCTTAACTCTCATATGATAAAGTTTAGACAAGAGTTTTACAAAAGCGCCTATACTATTTTTGTTACATAGAAATGATCCTACTAAAAGTTAAATACACTTATGAAATAAAATACATGTCGACCTATCTATAATTTGTTTTTAAATACTTTGTATATTCAAGCCAGGTTAAATGAACACTTTTTAAAATTCCTTGTTACTGCAATCAGAAAAAGATCACAGCTTGATTTATGTGAAACCATTACAAGACACTTACAAATCCAATCTGAACATTTTCCTGTTACCAAAATAATAATATTACAGAAAATTGCCACTGCTAGAAACCATTTTTACAAAAGAGCTTTGCACAAAATATTTAAAAATTAATTCTTTATACTAGACTGTGTTATTGTCCATGATCATCCTGTCATTAAATAGATGGGGTATTAATTCTGCATACCAGTCTGTCAAGAACGTATGTTGAGCATCTCTCTCTCATACAACAATGAGACTAGCACAATAAAGAATGCATCATGTGCCAATCTATATGGGTTTCTGACCTTGCCCAGTGCGTAGTGTACTGCCTTGCATATTCCATATGAAAAACATAATATATAAAATATTGCTGCTGTAAAAATTTTCCCCTTCCCCTTACAAAAGAATCTGTGGAAAAATATCAAATTCCCTTAACCTTCATAAACATACAATGCTGTTCACACATTTCAGCTTGTAACAGTTTGTTTGATGTACAGTTCTAAGCTCCTTGCAAAATTGAGTATTCTCTGTCCAATATTGCCATCTAGAGTACAGATGCAAAATTATTTTAGAAAGACTATCACTTTTGTTTATAAACTAGTCCAGACAGGCAATATACTGAAAAGCAGCCATTTATCAACAATGCAGGGTTGTTTTTTCTTCTGTTTCTCGTTTCCCAAACTAGATAGACTAGAATATTCTCTTCAAAAGGAGATGTCCACAATACTGAAGAGGCAATACAGCTGCTAAAATTTACTGGTTATTTCCTGATTTTTGTTTTTCTTTCATTGTTGGTAGTTTCCATACTGCCCCTAAGAAGAGAGAGGGAGAGAATGAATGTAAATATACTGTTGGTTTCCTTATTTTCCTAGAACAAAACAACACACCTGGAATATGTCCCAAAGTCATAAGACTTGCACATACCCCTGAACTTTCACTTCTTCTAAAGCTAAAGTAATGGCAAATGGGATTTGTTTCAACATTTCAAATGTAAACTTGACACTATTGATTTTCTTAGAAACTAGAACTGGCAATAAAGACCTTCAGACTTTAACTTATTGTTCTGACATTCCAACAAAACCAGCGGATTGAATTTGTTCACCATATTTAAACCCTGCACCTTCAAAACTACAGTGTTCCTACAGTGGCTTACAATTAAAATAAAAATACAGTATATAAATATATTAAAATATAAATAATTAATCTCACTGTAAACAAGTGGTACAGTGACAATAAAGTATTTCTATTAGTAGACCCTGTGGGATGTATTCAACTAAGTTTCACTCAGAGCAGACCAAGTGAAATTAATGGGCATAACTTAGTGTCCATTAATTTCACTGGGTTTATTCTGAGTAATTTAAGTTGAAATTAATGAACATGACTAACTTGATTAATTTCAATGTGTATACACTGAGTAAAATGCAAGTTTGATACAACCTGTATCTAAGAACAGCACCAAAGCCCAGTAGCTAAATTAAATTTATTGTTTTAGTGAACTTGTATTCTTAATTTTACTCAGGCCTCTTTGAGTGTTTTGTAAAAACTGACTAGAAATGATTTTTAAATAAATAAAACAGCAGAGTTCCACCTCTTGATTCTCTGTGGCCTGGAAATATTATAAAAGTCAGAAGACAGACAAAGCTAGAAGGGAAGTTTTTATGGTGTTACATTAAACCAACCTGCATACACTGCAGGACAGAGGGTTACATGGCACACTGCACAGCTGAGCATTTGTTAGAGAACAATAATGCACACTAACTTTGAAATTTGACTTTCAGTAAATTCACTACACATCGGTTTTGTCAGATTAGCTGTAACCAATTTGTTCTTTCAAAGAGGGCTAAAGAGGATAAAACAATAAGCCTGCAAAGACTGAAAACTGAAATGTGTAATAATTTGTACCTGAAATGACAAACTGAAAGCTAAAATATTAAAATGGGATTACAAAAACTGCACCTGGTCATATCCATAAGGCCTCTGTTGTGGTGGTTGCGGGGGCCCAGGCTGCGTAGGCCGATATCCTCCGTACTGTTGCCCTTGCCCTTGGGGATAACCGGAATACTGAGGTCCTGGAGCATTTTGAGAAGGACCTGAAATAATTTATAGAGCAAAATTAAACAAGGATCAACTCAAACATTAAAACTACAAAGTCAGAAACAAATCATCAAACCATTTCTTTCAAAAAGTCAGAACAGGCTGTTGATCACACCAAAGGGCCCTCTAATCCAGCATCCAATTCTCATATTTCCAACTAGATGCCATGGGGAAACCAGTAGGCAGGACTGGGTGCAACAGCACTTTCCCTGCATGGGATTCCCAAAAATGGGCATTCAGAGCCCTACTGCCTCCATCAGTGGAGGTAAAAAAACAGTCATTGTGGTTAGTAGCCATTGCTAGCCTTGACCTCCATAAACTTGTATAATCGTCTTTACAAGCTATTCAAGTTAGTGGTCATCACTACCTTTTAAGTGAGATAATTCTGTAGTTTAACTAAATACAACGTGAAATACTTTTGTCTGTCCTGAATCTTCCAACAATCAGCTTCATTGGATACTCTTGAATTCTACTATTATGTGAAAGGAAGACAAACTTTTCTCTATCCACTTTATCCACACCGCACATAATTTTACACCTCTATCATGTCCCTTGTTATTCACCTTTTCTCTAAACAAGGAAGGCCTAAATGATACAACCTTTCCTCATGAATCATATAAAGTTCGTGACTCTTCCTTGCATAATATTATAACTCCAGGTTTGCAAGAATTTTTTCTGCTATCCTATCCAGATTTGAAAGATACAAGTCATTTTATATGGTTATCTTTCTTCTTTTACAAACATGACAATTTTGTTAAGCTGAGCTCATAGCAGTGACTTAACAAGGCCAAATTATAATTACCATGTCCCTCTGTTTAAACTCTGGAAAAAAGTACAAAGAATACAACCCTTTCCCCCCCTTAATAAATACACCCTGTTGTTTTTGCTTTCTGGCAGGCAGTAAGAGTGTGGGTATGAGCCTAGCAGATAGATGCCCACCAAAGACAAGTGAAGAAATTCTTTTCAAAGCTTTACTTGTCACTTTCCAATCTATTCGCCTTTTCAATAGCTTTTGGTGGCGGAATCTCTTTGTTCTACAATTGGGGAAAAACATTAGAACAAAGCTGTTGGGATCTAGTGTCCAAATTCTTTGATGCCTCCTATAAAGACTCTGCAGGATCCAATTAAACTAAAAGAGCTATGAATATCTAAAAATCAGTAGGGGAACTCTAGTATATAGCCAAGTCTATTTACGCAGTTATTAACTTAACTTGATCCAACACTAGGAAGCATATTTGTTACATATCATATAGTGAGTATGTATCTACAAGCTGACACATTTGTCATTTTGCACTGGTGAAAGACACCGATACCTTCCAATATCCTCTTTGCTCTACCCAGAAAAAAAAAATACATACTGCTTAAAGAAGTCTGTTCAACAAAAGCTGCAAACGTGTGGTTTACATCCACAGTACTTGGCCTCAGTACTGGGTCAGATCACTGATTCATCTAGTCTCTCTCAAATACAGTAATATTAACATTTCAAATAAAACTATGTTATTGGCTTGTTTCGCGGGACGCGGTTGGCGCTGTGGGTAAAACCTCAGCGCCTAGGACTTGCCGATCGTCAGGTCGGCGGTTCAAATCCCCGCGGCGGGGTGCGCTCCCGTTGCTCGGTCCCAGCGCCTGCCAACCTAGCAGTTCGAAAGCACCCCCGGGTGCACGTAGATAAATAGGGACCGCTTACTAGTGGGAAGGTAAACGGCGTTTCCGTGTGCTGCGCTGGCTCGCCAAATGCAGCTTGTCACGCTGGCCACGTGACCCGGAAGTGTCTTTGGACAGCGCTGGCCCCTGGCCTCTTAAGCGAGATGGGCGTGCAACCCCAGAGTCGGACATGACTGGCCCGTACGGGCAGGGGTACCTTTACTTTACTATTGGCTTGTTTAAAAGAGAATGCTGTTTAGGATGGAATCCAGCAGCTAGGAATTAAGTTAAAATTCAACTCTCACAATGAACGTAAGTACACTACTGAACACTGCTTGCCAATGCTACAAGGGCAGTAGAGGGAAGGCTTTCCAGAGATGACAGCATTTGCCCACTTTGTCCTATTTGCCTTATAGAGGATATCACTTCAATGGTGTACCTTAGGACACCTAAATGGATGCTCAGCGTGATATCTGACAACTTTCCTCTGAACAGCAAACTCTCATGCCATATCACAAACTACGCTTGGAAGTCCCATCTGTTTCAAAACTAGACATGGTGCCAGCAATGTGGAAGGAAAGACTGGTGTTCAAGGAACACCTGCTAAAAGCCTTCTTGGGCACAAAGTACTAGTACTGCAGTAGTCTGGATGCTGACCAATGTTTATTATATAGCAGTCACACTATAAAGGCTATCTAAAGTTGACTTTAAGAAGGTACTGGTCTTCCGCAGCAGCATCTCCTCCAGCTGGCATTCAGGGATGATGGGAATCTGTTTTTCCAGATGTTTCTGGACTACAACTCCCATCATCCTTGACCTACAACTTTATACTGTAAACCACCCTGTGATCTTTGGATGTAGGGTGGTATAAAAATTTACTAACAACAACACCCTTACTTTTAGATCTGGTATGATTGAGGCAGCCTTATGTTTGTTTAATAGGCAACACTGACTGTTACCAGTCGGGTCTATTCAATGCTGTAAGAACAAAAGGATGCTTACACACATTAAATTCCCCACTCTCTCCTTTCTACTGCAGCCCCCTGAAAAGCATTTCCTGAGGCCTGGCAAATGGAGCAAGAGGGCTGCAGTGGGAGGCTGGATATCGGAAAGAGCAGGAGACAACAGCAGGGTGGGTATTGCTGCCACTTACCTAGATGCTGCAGGGGCAGGGCTGTGCAGGCACACTGGCAGTGTCCGTCCAATGGTCCCACCCTGCCCTAGCATTGTTCAGGTAAGAAGGCAGGGACAGCTGTGTTGGGAGGGCAGCTCCACCACACCAAACCAGCCACTCTTGGGAGAGTGCAAGTTACCTCTACCCAATTCTCTGCCAGCGCCCCCAATGGCATCTGATGCCTTTGTCTTGGGAAAAGTTTTTCAAGGGTGAAAGGGGCTGCAGTAGGAAGGGGGGTGTTTCAGAATTCCCTTTATATAAGCATCCTTGTACGAATATTGCATTGGATACAACCCAATGAATTCCTTAACCAGGCAGAAATTTGTTCACAGAAGCTTCACTTCAGTGACCTTCAGTTTGCGTGCACAGATTGCAGTCTGCATCTTAGGCAGTTATTCAATGAGGATGAAAATATCTATATTATGTTTACTTCATATTGCAAAATGGTTCAGAGCAAGGTTAGGCACTGATCTTTCTATTTATGTACGAAACAGATTAAAGCTGTAGAAAATATTAAGAGATGCTGAAATTAGAAAAACTAGCACATCAGCAACACTGATTTTGAGAGTTGCTCAATTTGAATAAAAGCAAAAGATAAAGCTCACAAATGCACTCTATCACAGTCTGTTTCAATTTCAGAACTTATAGGAGACCAAAAATATTGTTTTAAATTAACGCCGTGAAGGCTGTGATGTTGAGTTTATTTCACTTGGAAGTTATACAGAAATAAACAAGACTAACTTTCAAATAATGGCAATTCAAATGTGTGTATTAGGCATATTCTACCTACGTCCTTCCCAATTACTGTGTAGGAAGGGAACTGAGCCAAAGGATGTCAAAAATGATTTTGAAACTGCTGCTTTCAAATGTTACTTTTAACAGAGTGGAGAAGTGTTATCTGAAAACAAATTTTTCAAGGCATATGGTTTACTGGTTAGTTTAATAACAGAAGTGAAAACTCCCCATCCTCTCCCCATAGCCACATGGGGAGTGTGTGTATAATCCTGCTTTATAAACTGCCTGTGGATTTGAACCTTCTGTGACTGTTGGTGCATAAATGCTCTATTGCTGCTGGTAAATTGACATTTTGGTTCCACAGACAGCTACAAAAGGATAAAGGAGTAAACTAAAAGCAGAAAGCCCAGTAATGGGGAAACCGTAGCCTTCCAAAAATGGCTGGATTTCACCTCCCATCCTCTCTGACAATTGGCCATGATGGCCAAGGCTCATGGGAGTTGAAGCTCAACCTCATAGTGCCATAGGTTGTATACCCCTGACTATATATTTACTCACCATAACCTTGCTGCTGCCCAGGGTAACCTTGCTGACCTGGATACTGCTGCTGTTGATAGCCTTGCTGCTGAGGCGGTGCTTGGTAGGCTTCTTGCTGCTGAGCATATTGCGCGTTTCCTGAAACATGAGGTTAAGCAAGGACAGTTAAAGGCACTTTTTCTAGTTCAATCCCCACTTGTTTTAATATGCACAGTGAACACCACAAAAACAAAATGAAAATCCAGTCTTGATCTCAAAAACTGAACAAAACCAAGAAAACAAACAAACCAAAACAGAAGGAATTAGGCCAAACAAACTGCAGTTAAAGCCAGATTTTGCAAGGCTAAACTGCAGCATTTTTCAGCATCTCTGCCAAATGAGCATTAAGTTTACTGGAACGTGATGTCATGACTTGATAATGCCATGACTATGCTAAATAAATAAAAAAGGACAAAATTAAAGACAGCTACAGAGCACAAACTAGCTACACAAATCAGCAAGCTGTTTCCTAATGGCACTATATTTGTATGTACACATACACACAAAATATACAACTGGACCAATGGATTTATGTTTAAATAAAAAGGTACGATTTGAATAGATGCTAACGGTGTTTTAGTCATTTTACTGCTGTTAGAAATGACAAATTAAGGTTTAGATGTTGCAAGAAACTATTTTGAATGCTTCAAGTTCCCTGCAGTTCTCAACAGCCAGCGACTAGTAGTCTACAAGAGCTTTGCATGGGCAGGAAATAGGTTATGTTGTGCAAGATTTCGTTCCTTTGTGGAAGGGAAGAGGAAAAGGAATGTATGTGCGCATGTGTGTGTGAAGGTATATAGATACCTCCTTCGTAGTAATGTTGGGAGGAATCCTCATAAGGCCTATCGTAGCCTTGTTCAGGATACGACGGTTGCTGATAACCGTAATCACTATGACCTACATCAATTCGACAAGAGACAGGAAGAAACGTTAATGGCCTCTGAGTGAAAATCCTAAGAAGTTTTCATCTTACTGAAAAATCAGTGTCAGCTGGAAATACATTAAAAAGAACCTTCAAATTGATTTAGAAGGATTTACCAATAGGATTTCCTTTTATACGGAATTAACACGTGATATGAAAAAGTCAGCTAATGAAGTAGTTCTAGCAACATCACAGTGAGGGATACTCTTAAGCTTCTGATCATCTTTGTTGTGGGGGGGTGGGGAGTACTTTTGTCTTTTTTTATAAAAATAAAAGCATTTAGTCCTTTCACATGTAAATAACCTGAATTTAATTAGAATGAACAAAGAAACCAATTATCATACACCTGTTCTACTGATTTCCAATTCAAAAGCATATGCTGCTAAAAGCAGCATACACTACAATGAACTTCCAAAAAACTTCATTGCTTTTTTTTGGTATGGCATATCTAAAAAATAATACTTATCTTCCCCTGCCCCAATGTAACTATTATCCACAGCAATCCTTTGGGGGGGGGGACACAAGAGAAAGGACAGCTTTCCTTCCAAATTCTCCTTTATCGTATAAGTGCAATGAGTAAATGCTATGGACACCTGCCATTAGGATCCAGTTGGTAAAAGAAACATCCTACCTGATGCTTGCTTTAAGTTCTCACATATTTCTCCTGCTTGTAATTAGAAATCTACTTCATTAAGTAATATTGACCATGGTCAGTAATAATATGCTTCTTTTAGTTAAAAAGTAGTACTACATTTTTCAAAATGCTTTCAACTTTTGTGGCTACTAGCTGTATATAAAATCATTCCTGATCACAGGCATCCCAAATTTTAATCAACTGCATATTCCATATCCTGCTACTTTTTGTCAGTTAAAAATGCCTTTTCATAATTAAAGACATGATTTGCAGATCATGTTATACAAGACAACTCTTGCATTTGCCAAACAGAAAAGAACAGAGCAGAACATAGTGGCTCTAATTCATCTAGCTGCAAATGTACTTTCCAAAATGTTCACAAAAGTTACCTATGCCAGAGCATAGGTTTTCAATTTTATGTATTTTATACCATTTATAAGCCACTCTATAGTTCACGTTCTCTTGGCGGCTTACACTTTTGGTTTGGTCTTGTGCATAACATCTAGCAGCCAGATAAGACACAGTATGACTTCCAAGGGGGAAGTTGTAGCAGTGATTGATAGAATTTGAAAGAGTGCTTTTGTGTGACTCTGCCTTACCATACTTTTACATGTTACAAAACTGGCTCTAACTTGAACCATAATTAGGGGTGTGGAAATCTGATTTCCTAACATGTGGATTAAGTAAACCATGAAAATGATGGTGATGAATGATAAAAATGTGGTAAAATACCAGCAAATTCTATCTGAACACGTTAAAAAAAACACACCACACAATTAATTTGCAACAAATAGTTGCTCTGAAAAAGGTATTGTGTGCCACAAATTAATGCACAAAGTGTCATGTTAGCTCTTACAGCAGCAATGAATCCATCAATATATTTTTAATTTGCCTTTACTACCATACATTAAAATTGAATTTAAAAATTTCATTTCCTGAGGAACATCCTCACACTTCCCTATAATATACGATAAGAATTTCTAATTTAAGAGAAAATTTTACAATGCTAAGAATTTGTACTTCCCAAAATTATGTGATTTCCAAAACGAGAAAAATGTTTAAAGGAAAAATTGAATTATCTAGAATTCTGCAATACAAGCATAGAATGCAGCCATGAACTGAGTCAAAGTAATTGCAACCACAGCTTGCTCTTTAAAACACACAGAGGGAAAAGACTTTGAAAGCATATTGGTTGTTTTTTAACAGCTCTTAAGTAAGTATTGAGCTTTAAAATTTCTTTTTATAAGCAAAATGATACTGAAAAGCAGACATAATACATGACTGCATCAAGTGTCCTACAAACAGGGAAGAATCTAAGATATCTCGAGCCAAAAGAGGGAATTCTGATAAAATCTGTATCAGGGTACTAGAACTGAAGTTACAAAGTTTATACTTTGAGTGAGCTGTAAAATAAAGTTATCCGTAGGGTTTCAGATTACTGAACTTGCAAGCTTTAGTAAATATAAGAAGTGTTCTAGTGATCAGTTGCTAAAAGTTGTTCATCAAATAGCTTTATATATAATGGGCAGGTATGTAAAATGGGAAAATTAATATTATGAGAGATTACCATCAGGGTAATATTGCTGGTTCATGCCTTCTGGAGGACCTTGTCCACCATGACTGTATTGGTCCCCATAATAGTCTTCCTGGCCTGAGTACTGCTGTGGTGGGCCTGAAAAACCACAACCAGTCAATATGTAAATAACTTATTTTCTCTGTTAGCACGCTCACTAATTTCTCAGTTTACTATGAGAAACAGTCCTCATCTAAGACTTCCCCCACCCGTGTCACTGTGTTTCAGAAAGCATACTTAATGCTTTGTGACTAAACAGGTATGTATTATATATATACAGCAACTTGACTGAATTATATACCCAAGATGATGCGAATATAAATTTCTAAAAACAGAAAGACAATATCTATATATGTATATATATATACATACTTGTTGCTCTTAAAAAAAGAAAAGAAAAAGTAGATAGTTGTTGAAAACCATCTCATCTTGTCTAGTGTGCAACTTGTCAATTCCAGTCTACATTAGTACAGATTGTACAGTATTCCATATACTGAACATAGATTTAAGCGAAGTTTTATCTTTTTTATATAACTTTTGATTCAAAAAAGAAGAGAAAAATATAGGTTTCAACATTTAATTCCAAAATAGTGACCTTTTGGCTTCAAGTACTATTTTGGGGAAAACATAATAGTACAGGATTGGAAATAGCCACTTGTTTGGGGATTTGCCTTCATGTTCTGAGGCAGAAAAGCTTTGCAAAAGCTAACTCTTTTAGGCCTGAAATGATAAACAGAGCAGGCAGGTGCACACGTAAAATTGTGTACTATAAACTTTTGTGCCCTTCTCTGAAAAGTTTAGATAAATACAGAATGTATGTCAAGAATATAGATAGAACAGGATGTAGGTAAGAAAATCAGCTGAAAGTTTTTCTTATGTGTTAATTAATCAAGTGGTAAAATTGGCAACTTTGAATCTTACCTTGCTGTGGTGGTCTGTATGGAGGAATCTGCCTCTGTCCTATCATATGGTTTCCTTGGTTAACTTGACCCATCATTGCCATTGGTGGCTGCTGTCCCTGATAATGTTGCCCACCTCCCTGGGGCATGTTATACTGTTGAGAAGGTGGCTGCTGGTGCATCATTGGGCCTACAGTGAGAAAAGCCATAGCAACATTTTATGCATTCATTCTAGCTATAACCTACATTCAAGACAAACAAAAAGAAACATTAACTTTTCTAATTATCAGCTTTGACAAATAACAATTTTGGGGCACCAGAAACACAAAATGTCTTGCAAATCTTTTTCTACAAGATAAACAAAAAGTAGTTTAAGGCTAATATGAAAAATATAGTAGTTAATAGACAAAAACATATAGGGATAGGCAGAAGCTGCTCAAAAAGAAAGATGGCCAAACCTTATACTGTAAAGTGTTGAATATGCTAGAAAAGTTTCATTGGCTTCAGCTGACCTAGCATAGTACAGGATCTTGAAGACTATAATCTAAGATTTCCTGCAACACAACCTTGTGTTTGCTTTAACAATTTGCTAAAACCCTGCTTCAGGTCCTCTGTGTGAAAGACTTGGAAAACCTGTCAACATATAATTTTAGGTACTTTTTCTCTTTATTATAATCACAGTGGTGTGCCAACTCTACTTCTTCCTACCTACAGACTAAAACCTGCTATGATTTAAACAGTTGTTCACAAAAACCTTGTTTTCACTGTGTGGCAAACTGTAGAAAATCCAAGTTGCTTGGATTCACAGCTGCTCTGTCTGGCTCACTTTGCTTTTCTGAACTCTTAACTGATAAAAAAACCTATTTTTCAGACATTTTCAACAAGTAAAGATCAGAAACCAACTCTACTTTTCAATAGCATAACTCAGTTCCAAATAAACACCTTGAAATCATTTTATTTGATGAAAAGGAGGAATTTTATGCTGTGAACCACCCTGAGATCTTCGGATGAAGGGTGGTATACAAATTAATTAAAGAGAAATAATAAAATAATAATAAAGAGTAGAAATTTATTATTTTACCTTGATTTGGTTGCATGGTTATATTTGGTCTAGGACCATAGTTTGCCATAGGCTGTCCTTGGCTCATTGTCATCTGATTCTGTCCAGGCATGCTTTGAGAGGATGGCACTGAATGATTATAACCTCCCATGGACCCATGACTATTTGAAGGCATGTTCATGGAACTGTTTGTCATGTTGAGCTGGTTGGGTCCAGGCCCCTGCATAGGCATGTGATTAGGTCCTTTGAAGAAAAATAATTTCTATATTAATGTCTTGAAACACACAATCACAGGGCTATGATGCTCATTTAAAAATCATCTAGGCTGCTCAATAAGGTTTGTCACTTAAACACAACACACTTAGAAGATTGAAATTTCCTGCATATTTAGTCATACTGCCCT
Source organism: Podarcis filfolensis (assembly GCF_964270895.1). Taxonomy (NCBI): domain Eukaryota; kingdom Metazoa; phylum Chordata; class Lepidosauria; order Squamata; family Lacertidae; genus Podarcis; species Podarcis filfolensis. Next base: position 47,887,037 of record NC_139603.1, read on the forward strand.
TCCAAAAGAAGTAACATTTTGCATCACTGTTAGCATTTCCTACATTGACTAAAGCTTTGTACATGCTGAATGTAGCACTCTATTGATGACCCAAAGTCACGTTTATACAGATTTGAAACATTTTAATTAATACCCGAAATGGTTAAAACAGTGGTATGGTTAAACAATGGAATTTGTTGACACAAGATGTAGCGATAGCCACCAACTTGGATGGCTTTAAAAGAGCATTAGACAAATTCATGGTGTATAGGACCATCAATGGCTGCATTCTCCTCCATCCTTGGAGGCAATATGCCTCCATATACCAGCTACAAGTGGAGGGAATGCTGTTGTTTGCACATCCTGCTTGCAAGCTTCGCACAGTAATCTGGTTGGCCACTGTGAGAACAAGATGCTTAACTAGATGGGCCTTTGGTCTGATCCAGCATGGCTTTTCTTGTGTTGTTATGGTATTCAAACAGTAGGGTGGGATTCCTTCTTCAGTGACATTTTGTGTGCTATTGCCAATCTCTCCCCAGAAAAATACAGCCTAATAAAACTGATAAAAACATGAAACACTGTTTTGCTTTTATCCTGCAAGCACTGACATGTCACACACTTTTATTCTGTAATAAAAACTTGACTTCAAGTTTAGAACGGAAAAAATCATGTTGAGGTATTGTACACAACTTGCTTGATATACAGCCCTCCCCCCGCCATTGTACCATAGAGATTAGTAGAAATTAGATTTTCTGTCTAAGTGACTTTTCCTTCAGCTTCACCTCTTACATATCACACTAACTTAGATGTGATAGCATGAGATAATCTTTCAGTGAGAATTTATTCAACCACAGGCCAATACCTTTCTTCAGAAAGCCTTCTAAACACAGCTGTAACTGTATGGTTTCAGACAGACTAAATTTAGCCAGTTCTGTTCAGAGGAATGCTGTGTGTCAGCTACATCAAAACCCAAGGGCAGCCTGATAAACACAGAATACAGGTCACATAGCTCTGTAGCTAACAAACTTAGAGAGCTTGTACTCAGGGGGCATTCAAAGCAGTTTTGTCATCAACAATCTTCTATCCCTTGAGCCCACATGTTGTTTCAGTTGCTGAGCAACCCTGGTGTCAATGTCTTCTTGGAGAAAAAACTTACCAGGCATCTGGCCGTTCATCTGGTTCTGCATGTGCGGTGCAGGAGGGCCCCCACCTACCATACCATCTGAACCCATATTGTGAGAACGTGGAGGTGGGGGAGGGCCGCTCTGACTCATTCCTCCTGGACCCATTGGCATATTCTGTGTGGGTGGCTGAAAGACAATTTAATGAAACAGAAGAAGTTAGTACAATAAATACCCATCATATACATGTGGTACATTAACCAAGTTCTTCAGCATGTGCCTTGCTTCTCCTGATATATTAAACTTCCCTCAATGACTGGTAAGACTTTGCAGCACAGCACTATCTTCCAGTATGACCATTGCAGCACAGACTTTCTCCTCACAATTCAGGCTGTTTATAGGCTGTTTATTTAGAATGTCAACCTTTTTATCTGTACCTGCTACAAAATAAATTCAGGATTTTGCTCTAATGTTGAATATGAAAACAGGCTCCCTAGGAAGGTGCTGGACTCCCTAGGAAGGTGCTGGTTTCTAAGCAGTTTGAATGGCTATCTGTCATGGATGCTTTAGTTGAGATTTCAGCATGGCAGGGGGTTGAACTAGCTGACTTCAGGGTGCCTGTGGGGAGCATGAGACTCTTAATTGTAAGGTTGTGGGTTTGAGTCCCAAGTTGGGCAAAAAGATTCCTGCACTGCAGGGGGTTGGACTTGATGACTTTTGTCATCCCTTCCAACTCTACAATTCTATGATTCTATGATTAAGTGAGTCATCCCATAAATTCCCACAGGGACCCTGGGATAGAGCAAAAAAATTCTGCTCAGGGAAGAGCATTCTATTGCACTCAAAGAAGAGGAAGCAGGCAATTTTTGCTGATTCCCCCCTCTACTTCCAACCACCTGAAAATCTGCTCCGGAGGGTTGAAGAGGTGTTTGAGGTGGTATGCAGAATTTCAGAGAAAATCTTCAAAAATCAACTCCCCTATTACATCAGCAAAAGGCTTAATGCAAAAGTTTAGAGGGAAAGCAAAATAAAGGTATATAAATGCATGGCAGTCTCCTCTAGGAAAGTCAAAGAAGGGAACTTCAAAGGACAGACTACCCATCATACTTCCCATGAGAATCTCCCACGAACAGGGAAGGCTCTTATCATACAGCTGCGTAAACAGACCTGTGAAGTAATCATGAGACACTATTCCCAGGGGAAACTTACCATCTGGTGTAAACCCTGTACATACAGGGGGCATGATGGTGCAATGGAAGTGATAAGTGGTGGTGGGAGTCACCATGCTAAAAAAAAAAAGGTAAGCCTAGAGAGGAAGACTTTCTGCCCTGCCCTTTGCAGCAGAATGACAGTAGTTGCAATTTTAATACTTTTTAGTTTCTGGTTTTGGCCCAGCAGCTTTAAGTGCCTCTGAACCCAGGGGTTGTTGGAGGACCACATACCCTCGGTAAACTATTCAAAACCCACACACTCTTACCTTTTAAAAAAACCTACCGGGTAATGGGAAATGTGATGTGGATGGCCAATGTGAGGGATGCATAGACAGCTGGACTGCCCTATACACTTGAGACAATAGCAAACTGTTTTGGCCCCTATTAAATTTTGTTTCTTGGACCTTCTATTATACCCAATCCACCAAAACTTGGCCTTTTTCACCACATCTACCTGAAGCATCTTGAACCCAAAGACATATGTTGTCAATGTGGCACACCAGGGGTGGCAGTGAAACGTGTAATCTAGTCATGCCCTATAGTGGCACAGTTCTGGAAAGAAGTCATTGTCTGTGTTAACTCCATCCTGGGAAAATCCTGAAAGGTCCCCTGCCTGAAACCCTGATGAACTTCTGCCAGTCAGAGCAGACAGTGCTGAGCTAAATAGATCAATGCTCTGACTCAGTAAAAGGCAGATTCCTATGTTCCTAAGTTTCATTTCTAAAATGCATATTAGACCTGAAGAAACTATATAGCCATTCTTGTGGAACAGCTAAGTTCAGGACTGAGGTTTCAAACTTACACATCTTTCACAAACAAGATTATTAAGTGTACTTCTTTACCTAAAGAGTTGAAGTTTCCTTGGTACCCACTATCAGATCATGAAAGTCAGGGAGTGGGTTACTGAGTTACCAGAAGCAGACATAACAGGAAAGAAACTATGAGTTTCACTTTTAACTAAGACACTGGAACTAAATGTGTGTAGATAAATACAGGAACAAGAGAAACAAGATTCTGAAACTTGCATCAATTCAGTACATGTCAATTCTTTTAAATAGAGAAGTCCAGTATAGGATAAGGATTTTTGAAACATTTTTAAAATCGTACTTGGTTTACATGTGTATAACCATGCAATAAATACAGTTATTCATGCTTAAGGAAAAACATGTTTGGATCCAATTTTCAAAAAGCTAAGGCATCTAAAAACACTAAATAAACAAGCTATGACTTTCATGGATGTTAAAGATGTTATATTAAGATAAACATTTGCATAAAAGTGTCAAGACAACTATTCTTTCAGACATTAGCAGAATGTTTAAGTTTGAAGAATATTAGTAAGGTTTTCCCAGAGGACAGGGCTGAACAAATAATTTGTTTGCTTCAAGAAGTCTATAAAGAAAAACAGGTAAGTATAAATGAATCTGTTTTCAGATTTCTTCTTTAGGTGTTCAGCTATTTTTTAAAAGCCCTAGCCTGTACATTTCTTCCACTCTTTCATCCATTGTCTATTTATCGCCTAACTTCTAATTCTTTTGCAATAAGCATATTTTTTAACTCTAGGTACAAGAAAGATTTCAGGTAGTTGCAAGCAGAGATGGGCAAATTCCCCATGCCAAGCTTGGAATTTGTCTTAAAAAACTGTTCTCCTCAAATGCAGAAAGAACTTGGATCGCCCAACAACCCATCGCCCTTCCCACTCATCTATCCATCTCTCCCCACCCACCGCACAAAAAGAATTGTGGCAACAGCAAGGGGAGGTAGAGACATCTAGTATTTTGCTATGGCTCCATACCAGATGCAAGAAGCACTGTGTAGTGCAACTTTCTCAACACTGGCATAACTAGAATTCCTAGAACACCTTGCAGCTGGCATGCAGCCACAATAGCATCCTTTCTTCCCTGCCAGAGCAGCATATTTAAGAGGGTGGGAGGAAGGGACAGTCCAAGTTCCTCTCCCGCTCAGTTTATAGGTGGAGAATAGAAGTCAACCTAATTAGTCTTCCAAGCTGTATTTGGATAAAGTTCAAATTTATTATGAATAACAAAAGTAGCCAACCTGGTACTCTTCAGAAGCTTTGGGCTACAATTCCCATCAACTGCCCAAGCCAGCATGACCAATGCTCTAGTCTGATGCGAGTGGCACTCCAACAGCATCAAGAGGGCACCATTTCAGCCACCTCCCAATTACAACAGGTCTGGCACCAACTGTTGCCCAAGTCAGGCACTGGCTAAAAATGTGCCCCTCACCAGCCCAGCCTGCTACCTATGAACTCAATGGCTCCAGCTGGTGGTGTGTAGAGGCATCACTTCGTGTGGAAGTCGAGTTTGGTTCTCATCCATGGCAGCTGGCTAGCCACCATCTCTACTTCCCTATCTGGCCTGGGAGTTTCTTGAGAATGGAAAAAGGGCTCCTTCACAGAGCCAGGCATTTGGGCAAGGTGGTTAGGTGTTTGGTTGACCACAGCAGCTAGATAGACTTTAACAATTCTAAAGCTTACTTTTTCTGTTTTAAAAGTCCTTTTAAGCCACTCTGGCAAACTGCAGTACCACCACAGGCATTCTTGCACAGAAAGGCTGGATCTCGTTAATGGCTTTTGGTCTTCTCTAAGAACCAAGGTGCCAGAGAAGTTTTCTGCAGTGGTGCTGTTGCCACCATAGAAAATATTTTTTGAAAAAGAGGGGGCAGTGGGGAGACGATGTTGATGGTGCCGCACTGTGCTGTAAAGAAAAGGGTGTGTTGGGGACATCAGCAACAAAAACTAGCATGGAGGTAACAGAAAACAGTGATGTGTTTTTGGTTAACAACTCTTGTAAGGCTTGTAAGGTTTGTGATGAGGTACTATGAAACCATAGGGCACAACCGTAGTGTGTTAAGTGGCATTTTCAACCAATTGAATATTAGGGTAAGTTGCATTAAATGGGTTGGCTCCAAATAACTGTGGGTGGAAGGAAAATAGCTGCAAGTGCTTGGAGAAGAAGTTGTATTACAGCTCATGCAATGCTATGCTAAGTAGATTCTATAGCAATTATCATGCTTCCACTTGTGCAAGTAGTTATGCAACCTCTTACACAAGCAAAAAAAGGACACCTTTGAATTTAGCTTTACTTTCCCCATGGAAAACCCTAACATGAGATCCCAAACTGCATCAAAAAAGGGAAACCAAAATAATCAAGCTGATGGAGCAACTTGTGATTATAACCTTTGCACCTATTGGTTTAGAGAAGATAGAGCTGTATAAAATTAAGTATAGTATAGATAAAGTGGATAGAGAAAAGTTTTTCTATCTCTTTCTTGTAACACTAGAACTCAGGGAAGATACAGGGCAAAAGAAAGTACTTCTTCATAACGCTAAGCTATGGAATTCACTCCCACAAGAGTCAGTGATGGCCACCAAACTAGGATAGCTTCAAAAGAGAATCAGACCTTTGGCCTGATCCAGCAGACTCTTCTTATGTCCTTATGCCCTTCAGCAACTGGAAGAATTAGTTGCATGGAGTTAGTATTTTAAAAACAAAATGTATCACTGTACCATATCCATAAAGAGACTTGGTAATCTGTGCTAAAGGTACAATCTAATCATTTATTTTATTTATTAGATTTATATACTGCTCTTTATCATAAAATCTCAGGGCAGTTCACAGAATAAAATACAGGATAAAAACAAGTAAATAAGTAAAACAAATCAGCAAAACAGGAATCCCCCTTCCCACATACACATTTAAAAGGCTGTGGAATAGTAATCAGCCAAAGGAACGTTTTTGCCTGTCACCTAAAAACATATAGTGAAGGTGCTAATCAAATCTCCCTGGGGGCAGCATTCTACAAATGGGGAGCCACTACAGAGAAGGCCCGTTCTCATGTTGCCACCCTTCAGATCTCACATGGAGGAAGCACACAAAAAAGGGCCCCCAATGAACTTAGAATCTGGGACATTTATATGGGGAGAGGCGGTCCTTCAGGTATTGCGGTCCTGAGCCATTTAATACTTTATAAGTCAAAACCAGCAATCTGAATTGGGCTGGTTTTAATTATGACTGATCCTGTATTAATAATTACAGCCTTTTCAATAAAATCAAGCAAGTGTTATTCACAAGGTTCTATTTTAGTAATATACTGCAAATAGAGATATATGGGGCAGAGATGTTTGTTACAAGGTAGAAAATGCCATGCAGAAAAATTAGTACAGATATTTGTGATTAAACTTTTCTTTAGGTACATTTTTTACATTAGAAAGAACACACACAATTGTCTTTACAAGGTACTTACTGGTGGCAGTATAGATTGCATATTTTGATTGGAGTCTGCTATTGTGGCTAGGTAGACCAAGTTTGTATGCAACAATTGCTGATAACTATAAAAAAGCAGAGTATGTTTACAGTTTAAGGTTAAAGATTCTCATGTCACTACTGTCAAAAACTGCCATGTAGCTATTCTAACAGCAGCCTCTTATGAAGACTTTGTACTGGACTACACTTAAAAACAACTCAGAAACAGGAATTGGTATAGAACACTCAAATTTTGGTCTCCACACAATGGCTATTAATTAGTTTTAGGCACCACTTCTAGGTGCTGCTTCTGACATCTTAAAGCTCTTAAAAGCCTTATTCCCACATATCCAAAGTACATTCCTGTGTAGATGGTTGATAGTTGAATGAGGTCTTTTGGGTAATGCTGGTTGTAGGGACCACACCATTGTCTTAACTTGCCTATTCAAAATTTTACACCATGATGGCCCACACATATGTATGTGCATGTCACAAAACAGATATACCAGGCACATCCAACTTTCAAGAGACTGCGATCCACTCCCAGTATAAAAACCCGATCCTTCCTTCCCCCTCCTCCCTCCATCACAGTGAGCCACACAGCTGATGTGGATTCCGATCACACTTGCCCTCCCTCCTTCCCCCTCCCACCTTCCCCCTCATTGTCAAAGGGACCCAGTGCCGGGGCTGCCACAGCAGCCAGGCCGGGGGCAGGCAAGCAGACAAGGAATGTCGCCGCCCCCCCCCCCGCCGCTGGGTCTTGTAGCTGCCGCTGCCACGGCCAGGCCGGGCAACATCCCTTGCGCTTCCCGTCCAGCCTGGCATTTCCTGCTGTGGCGGTGGCGGGACCCAGTGCCAGGGGGCGACAACATTCCCGTGATTGACCAGGATCACTCCCCCGATCTACTGGTTGATCACAATTGAACAGTTGGATATGTCTGAGATATACTAACCAGCTAACTGAACAGAAAAAATATTACTTGTACCAACCAATACTGTACAATAATGCTATATAAGCAGAAGTTAGATATTATGCACTTGCTTGCATAATGTGTTTTGTGCACCTGAAAAACCTGTTCTGTATGCACAGCACATTACTTTAGAGCATGGTTAAAGTGAACATGGCAAGAGTGAACATGAATTACATTCAGGTAATTAACTTACTGAGAGCACTCTGAAGTTTTGCCTTTGTTCTGGTAGTCCATTATACACTGAATGAGATGGTTGTTTTCATCCAACATCTGTAATAATAAAACAGATTCTCAATAAGGTCAATCATTCAAGCACCCACTGAACTCTATTCTTCCGAATCTCTTTTCTTTTTGAAAGTTTAGCAAAAGACCTTTTCCTTCTTTCAGAGTCGCTGCCTATCATAGCAACAGGATTACTGATCTCTTTTTTTTTAAAAAATACATATTTATTAAAATTTTAGAAAACAAAGAATTCATCATTTCAAAAAGTATCATTTCCATACATAAAGCTCAAGAAAAACAACAATATATAACAGAAAAAGGAAAAAAAAATAAAAGAAGAAAAATAAAAAAAACAGAAAAAAGAAAAACACTCTTTCTTAAATTTATAAAGTTCCATGCCCCTCTGTCTTGACCTCCTCACATCCCCCTTTTTTGTGTTCCACTTTACTCCAATCAGATTCAGCAAATTCAAAACCTTGTTTCAACCATACTTAATGTTATATTCTAATTATTATGTCCCCATTTTCCATTTTTTTAATCCATACCTCATCTTATAAAATATGACATAATATTGTCCTATTCATAACCCCTTATCCTTTTTTTTCTTAAATTCTTCTTTTCACACACCTTTGGCCAAGGTCACACAAACCCTGTTACTTTTACTTCCCACATCCTATTGACACTCAAAGATTTTACAGTATTTTTGTAGATAGTCCTTAAACTTTTTCCAGTCCTGTTCCATCGATTCTTCTCCCTGGTCACGGATTCTGCCAGTCATTTCAGCCATCTCCATGTAGTCTATCACTTGCGTCTGCCATTCCTCCACGGTGGGTAGATCCTGTATCTTCCAATATTTAGCTAAAAGTATTCTTGCTGCTGTTGTTGCATACATAAAGAATGTTCTATCTTTCTTTGGCACCCATTGGCCAACTATGCCCAAGAGAAAGGCCTCTGGTTTCTTGGGGAAGGTACTTTTAAGTACTTTCTTAAGTTCATTATATATCATTTCCCAGTAAGCCTTAACTCTTGGGCAAGTCCACCAGAGGTGAAAGAATGTTCCCTCAGCTTCTTTACATTTCCAACATTTATTGTCAGGCAGGTGATAGATTTTAGCTAGCTTGACTGGGGTCATGTACCACCTGTAAATCATTTTCATAATGTTCTCCTTTAAGGCAATACATGCCGTAAATTTCATACCGGTGGTCCACAACTGCTCCCAATCAGCAAACATAATATTATGACCTAGATCCTGCGCCCATTTGATCATTGCTGATTTGACCGTTTCATCCTGCGTGTTCCATTTCAACAGCAAGTTATACATCTTTGACAAAATCTTAGTTTTTGGTTCTAACAGTTCTGTTTCCAATTTCGATTTATCCACCTGGAAGCCAATTTTTCTATCCAAATTATAGGCCTCTCTTATTTGATAGTAATGAAGCCAATCTCGCACTTTGTCTTTTAATTTTTCAAAACTCTGCAGTTTCAATCTGTCACCTTCTTGTTCCAAAATTTCCCAATATTTTGGCCATTTAGCCTCCATATTGAGCTTTTTCTGAGCCTTAGCTTCCATAGGTGACAACCACCTTGGGGTTTTACTTTCCAGCAAGTCTTTATATCTTATCCAGACATTAAACAAAGATTTTCTGACAATATGGTTTTTGAATGCCTTATGAGCTTTAACCTTGTCGTACCAAAGATATGCATGCCACCCAAAAACATTATTAAAACCTTCCAAATCCAAAATGTCTGTATTTTCAAGAAGCAGCCAGTCTTTCAACCAGCAGAATGCTGCTGATTCATAGTACAATTTAAGGTCTGGCAGGGCAAATCCACCTCTTTCTTTTGCATCAGTTAAAATTTTAAACTTAATTCTAGGTTTCTTGCCCTGCCAGACAAATCTAGAGATGTCTCTCTGCCACTTCTTGAAACAATCCATCTTGTCCAAAATTTGCAAGGATTGAAATAAAAATAGCATTTTAGGCAATACATTCATTTTTATAGCTGCAATTCGACCCAACAAGGAAAGCTTCAAGTTAGACCAGATTTCTAAGTCTTTTTTAACTTCTGCCCAACATTTCTCATAGTTCTCTTTAAATAAGTTCAAATTTTTCGCCGTCATATTAATCCCTAGGTATTTCACTTTCTTAACCACCATTAAACCTGTTTCATTCTGAAACCTATCCTTTTCCATTGGAGTTAAATTCTTCTCTAATACTTTAGTTTTTACCCTGTTTAGTCTAAATCCCGCCACATGACCAAATTCTTTAATCAATTCCAAAGCTCTTTTCATACTGGATTCCGGCTCCTGTAAAGTTAGAACCAAATCATCTGCAAAGGCTTTCAATTTATATTGTTTGGCTCCGACCTGAATGCCTTTTACAAATCGGTCCCCTCTTATCATGTTTAGCAGCACCTCCAGGACCGAGATAAATAATAATGGAGAGATAGGGCAGCCCTGACGTGTTCCTTTTTCTATCCTAAAATCTTCAGTCACCACATTGTTTACAATCAATTTCGCTTTTTGTTCTGAATATATTGCTCCTATACCATTTTCGAACCCCTGACCCACTCCCATCCCTTTCAAATTCTTCTTCATAAAACTCCAAGAGATATTATCAAAGGCTTTCTCCGCATCGATAAAAACTAAAACAGCTTTCGTGTTGATATTCCTTTGCAACAACTCCAGAATGTCAATTATATTTCTTGTATTATCAGACAGGTGTCTGCCTGGGAGAAAGCCTGCCTGGTCCTTATGTATTACTTCCATTAATACTTTTTTAAGTCTGCTAGCTAAAATGTCTGCAAAGATTTTGTAATCCACATTCAAAAGGGAGATGGGACGGTAGTTCTTTAGTTGTGTCTTTTCAGCTTCTGTCTTGGGTATCAATGTGATGTATGCTTCTTTCCACGATTCAGGCGCCTTTTTCCCTTCCAAAATCTCATTACACACCTCCTTTAATGGTTGAATTAAGAGATCTTTCAAAGTTCTGTAGTATTTGGAGGTTAGTCCGTCCGGTCCTGGAGATTTGCCCAGTTGCATGTTCTGAATGGCACCTTCAATTTCTTGTTCTGTAATTTGCTGGTTCAATACTAATTTATTTTCTGAGGATATTTTTTGTAATCCATTGGTTCTTAAAAATTGGTCTATCTCAGTTTCTTTCTGCGGCCCTTGCGTATAAAGTTGTTTAAAATATCTCTGAAAGCACCTTCTAATCTCCTCGGGGTTCTGTATGTTTTTTCCGTTGATCTCAAGATTTGTGATCGTATTTAACTTCTGTCTTTTTTTCAGTTGCCACGCCAATAGTTTCCCACATTTATTAGCTGACTCAAAAGTCTTTTGTCTCATTTGTTTAATTTTCCACTCTATTTCTTCATTAATCAATTTCATATATTGCACCTGATATAACTTAATCTCTCTTAGAATCTCTTTTGAGTTTGGTTTAACTCTTAACTTCTTCTCCCCTTGTTTTATTTTTTCCAAAATTTTCATTTTCTTCTCATTTTGAGATCTCTTTTTTATTGCATTCTGTTGAATCAAGAACCCTCTCATGACCGCTTTGCTTGCGTCCCAAACCGTTCTTTTTTCAACCGTAGTTCTCATATTAATTTCAAAATAGTCTTTCAGAGTCTTTTGGGCCTTCCTTACGATATCTTGGTTTCTTAGTAAGGTGTCATTCATCCTCCATCTGAAGGAGCCGATAGGTGTTAGTTTCATTTCCATCTTTACCGCATTATGGTCGGAGCAGGTTTTTGGGCAGATTTCCACCTTTTTTATTTTAGGTGCCAGGCCTCTAGTTGTCCAAATTTGGTCGATCCTTGTCCATGTCATTTTGGCTTCAGAAAAGAATGTTCCCTCTCTACCTAGGGGATTTTTGGTCCTCCAAATATCAATCAAATCCATATTGTCAGTCAGTTCAAAAAAGGTTTTTGGTAGTCTGCCCTCTTTCGTTATGGTCTGTCTTTGTGCTTTATCCATGTTCGTAGACACCACTCCATTCATGTCTCCCATCATAATAATATTGTTATAGTCAATAAAGTCCATCAACGTCTCATGCAATTTCTTGTAAAACTCTGATTTCCCCTCATTTGGTGCATAAATTCCTAAGATCAGAAATTTCTCTCCTTGTGTTTGGATTTCTATTGCCAAAATTCTTCCTTGTTCATCTTTAAAGAGAAGCTTTGGTGATAGGCTTTCTTTTGCATAAATTGCCACACCTCTCTTTTTAACCTTGTCTGATGAGATAAATTCTTGGCCTAATTTTTTATTAATTAACACTTTTCTGTGCAGCCTAATCACATGTGTTTCCTGCAAGCAAATTATGTCCAATTGTTCCTTTTTTAATAAATGAAAAACCTTCTTCCTTTTTTCCGGGGAGTTTAGACCGTTGGTATTCCAACTTAGTAGTTGCAGAGACATGTTGAGATGGTGTTATTTTCCTCCTGTTGCTCCCAGAAGTGGCGTGTCTTTAGGATCTTTCAATTCCCCAGGTGCAGGTATTAGACTTGATGATCCCGATCCTGGATCGCTTGGCTCTTCAATCCCTTTCTGAAGGTCTTCTCCGTAGTCGTGCAAAAATTTGTCTTTATCTTCCACCGATTTGATTTTAACTTTTTTCCCTCTGAAGGTAAAGGAAATCCCTTGGGGGAATTCCCATCTGAAGATAATCCTGTTGCTTCTCAGAAGTTGCACCAGATCACCGTAATTCCCTCTGAGCTCCAACAAATGCTTAGGAATATCCTTATAAATTTCCAACCTTGATTCTTGGATCTCTAATGGCGTCTTGAAGTGCGCACTCAGGATTTTGTCTCTTTCCTCCCTCGTTCTGAGGGAGATTAGACAGTCTCTCGACTTAATCTTCCTCCCTCCCTTTCCCAGTCTGAATGCGCTCACAATTTTAAAGTCCTTTTCTTCTTCCAAGGGCCAAGATTGTGTAAATTCCTTCGTGAGGTACTCAGTTAGATTTTCATTGTCAATTTCCGGTACAGATCTGATCCTTAAATTGTTTTCCTTATTTTTCAGTTCAATCATAGACAGCAGTGCCTGGTGTTCTCCTATCTGTTTGCGCATAGGTTTGATTTCTCCCTGAACTTCTTCAACTTTCTGCTTTGCCTCTTCAGCAATTTTACGGTTTGCAGTAGTGTCTTCCACCAACTTTCCAATAGTTTGTGCATTTAAGTTTACTTGTTGAGTCAAATTGTTAATGCTTGCGGTGTTTTGGTCTATCTTGTCTGACTGGTCAGAGACTTGTTTACTTAAGCCTTCCAACTTTTCAAATATTTTATTTAACACTGAAGTAAAGTCCCCACCTGAGGCCATTCCTTCCGGCCTAGGTTGTTCTATATCTTCCACTTGTGCCACAGGGATTGTGGGGACAGAGGATCTGCGCAGCTGAGAAGTTAAAGTAGTTTGCAGTGTTTTGGCTTTGGCTGATCTTGTCCTTCCGCTCATAACCCTTCTTATCTATGCGTCAAGGTCGTTCTCACAGTCTGTCTTTCTCATGGAAATCCCCAAATCAACAGATGGAAAATTCCCCCAGTAGGTTGCCAAACCAAATTATTCCACTAGAGGGATACTGTAGTCAGGAAAGCTCAAAGATGTCGCAGTTTATAAAAGTTGAAAGTTCCCTCTAGACGTTAAACAATATCCAATTTATAAAAGACCTTCAGACTCCTCTTAAATTCCTTAAATTTCCACAGAGTTACTCTTTGGCAAAGATAAGTTGTCTCAGCAAAGTGCGAGATATAAAGTAACAGTTCCAAAGTAGCCTTCCAATTCCAAACCCTGGCAGCTCAGTAGCCAGGGATTCAATGTTCTACGGTCCCGAAGTTCAAAGGAATCGGCTGGACAAAGCTGATTTTTTCACCCTCCTCCCCTCAATAAAATTGAGAGGGGGTCTTCAAAGCTTGATGTGAGAGTTTGCAACTTATTTATCCCAAAGTCTGGGGCTTGGGTTTTTAAAGAGTCTTTGCTTTGTTCTTGAAACAAAACCCGGGAGACGGACTTCCTGGTTGCGTCTCCCGCTTGTGTGCCAAATTCTTAAATTTGTCTTCGTAAATCAAATAAAGTCCCCCACTTACGGGTTGAAGTTTGTAGCCGAATAGTCCCAGGAAAAGGGTCAGCGCTCACCGGCAGCAGCTTAGCGGCATCACTCCGCAGAAAGAGCGATCGACTCACAACGCCGCGCCACCCCCGACACGATCCGGAGCTCCTTACGGGGTCCCTTCACGTAGCGGAGGAGCGCTACAGGCGCCCGCCGAGTCCCACGACCACAGGCTATCCCCACCTGTGGGTTTCTAGCAGGGGTCTCCGCTTTGCCGTAGCGGACGACCCGTTTCTGCGGAGCTTCCCCTTCACGGGTGGAAGGAGACCGCCATTGCCGTTCGCGCCGCCCCCGGAAGTCCCAGGATTACTGATCTCAACTGGAGCTAGATTTTGTCACAATCTGTCTTTTCAACCCAGATCATAAACTTTCTTGGTCCCTCTTGTGGAATCCCAAGTTCAGCTTCATTACCACTGCTATTTGTCTGTTGTACTTTTTCCTCAATAAGGGGGAGGGTACAGCAACTATGTAACTGATTTTCCCAGTTTCCCTTTTAGCTATCAAGAACTTCAAGTTCTACCACAATCTTAAGCATACTTAAACTTTAATAGTGGTATTAAGAATGACAGAATTAGAAAAGTCAGACAACCTAAAATTAAAGAAGCTTCATTTGAATAAGTGCGGGCAATTACCGTAGGTATTTTGAAGCAGTAAAACTGCTGGAACACTTTAGTTTCCTAGTCATACATAGATTATTCCTTTCCCTCCCCACCCCCACAATAATTATTTACTCATAATTTTTAGAAGGAAAAAAATAGGAATTTCTGCGTTCAAGAAATGTCAATTGGAGCTATGACACTTCATTTTTCTTGTCTTATGCAGTCACTGTAAAAGACAAAAAAATCTACTATAACTACTTCTATTACTTCAGTTAGTTAAAAGCATCAAATTCTTGATTTTACACTTATGAAGTTAGCTACCAGAGATAATATAGAACTTAAAACTGTGTAGTTTACTTAAACAGAATCAATACTCAAGCACCAGTTTGAGCAAATGAAAGTACTTCACATATATTATCTTATTGTAATTGTGAGACCACCACTGATAGATCAGTCTTATTACTTCCATATTGCAGATGGGGAGGAGGTGACTTAAGATGAAACTGTATGGTTTAAAAAATCCACCATGCCCAAAAAGAAATGTAACTTCTAGTTCAGCCATTTAGAAACAGTTCTGGGACTTCAATGAATTGGTGTTAAAACTGTAGCCTCAATGTCTTCAAAAGAATGCAGACCATCAAATTCTTAGTTAACTACCACTGCCATGAATTAAGCAACACCAGAAACCATAATATCTATATGCTTTCCACAGTGATCTTTCCAGTTCTGCAAGTGTTTCCACCATCAGGTTTCTCAAGTTTTCAACAGTACTTTTGCATCACAAATATATCTTTAGCATCTTAACAGTCCCATACCCTATTACTAACCTCTCCATTACCAGCCCACCCTCCTTTTCCATCATTTTCCCTGAAGCATAACGATTTAACTTACAGCAACTCTTTAAAATCTTCACTCTTCTAAACTACTTAACTTACTGTAAAAGTACTTCAGCTGAAACATACACCTCCAGATGCAAGTTCTTTTAATATCAACTGCTCCCCAATTTTCATACTGAAACAGTAGGTAAGAGCTATGATTTCTCTTATACTCTGCCTTCACCACTGCGTTAATCCTGAATGCCTGCTCTTATATTACTCAGTAAATAATGATTTGTGGCCCCCCCACCTCAGTAGATCATGAGTTAGCAACATGCTGGATGCTGTGGGCCTTCGGGGTGGGGAGGAGAGGTAGGAGAGAGAATCACTTATAATTAGTGGGACATCTCTGACATTTTCACATGCATGTAACAAGATTTTCTGCAATTTCTTGAGCAATTCCAGCTAATGCACTCCTCCTTCCCCTCCCCTATAATCCATTTAGCTCTACGCTTCTCTTCCACTCCATGATTATGTTGTGTGGGGCCACTGCTTGAGCTTTCCCGATTTCCAACATTTATTATCATTTATTTCATTTCTATCCCACGTTCGGGGCCTTCAAGTGGCATGCCATGGCTCTCCCCTTCCTCATTTAACCCCCACCCACCCTCAAATAACCCTATTGAGTTCGGCTGAGCTGAGAAGCAGTGACTGGCCCAAGGCCACCCAGAGGCCATCAAGGCGGAGTGGGCATTTGAACCCTGGTCTCCCAGGTCCTAATCCCACACTTTTAAACCTACTACTAAAACCGCACTGCCGATCTCGACGAATGCAAGTCACAATACTACTACTACTGACTTTCAGAAGACATCTGAAGGCAGCGCTGCTTAGGGCAACTTTTAATATTTCATGAATGATTGTACTTAAATATTTTGCTGGAAGCTGCCCAGAGTGGCTGGGGAAGCCCAGCCAGATGGGCGGGGTATAAATTATTATTATTATTACTACCATTACTACTATTTAAAGTGGAAAGTCGGTGTTGGATATTCAAGCCACCTCTACCCCACCCCTCCCGTCAACCCCTTCATAGGGGAAGTCACAATAGCGGCCTACCTCGCAGGGCTGCCACAACTGCAACCCCTCCATTAAGCGGGGAGGTGTTGGGACAGGGAAAGAGAAAGGAAAAGCCCCACATTAAAACGGCTAAGGACTACTTTTTGGGGCTCCCAACGTCCCGAGCAGCCCCAGGCGCGAGCCGGGGCGCCGACCTCCCTCACCCGCCCCCCCTGTAATGAGCCCCAGCCCCGGCTTCGGCTGCCTGGCCCGGCCTAGGCCCCTCAGCCCACCTTCTGGATGGCAGCCGGCGTGATCTCGCCCTTCCCCCGCTGCCTGGGGGCTGCGAACGCCACCGACATCTTGGGCCCCCGCGCGAAGACGGGCCTCGGCGCGCACCGAGGCGGCTCCCCGCTCCTCCTCCTCCTCCTTCCTGCCCCCTCCCGCCTCTGAGGCCACAGCGGCGGCAAAGCCCTGGGAAGAACAGCAGCTAGCTGTGGAGGAGGAAGCGGTTACCCGTTGGGCCGAGCCATCGCCACTCTCAAAACAGGGGAGGGGACGGAGCAACGTCCTGGCCAACGGCGACATCGGGCGCCACCGTGCCCCGGCGGCGCGGCGCTGCTTTCGACTCAGCTCTCCGTAGCTCCGTTTCCAAACGGAACGGTCCTCGTTGCCGTCCGGAAAATGCGCCCGTGAGGACTGTTAGCGAGCGCACCCCTTCGCTGCGACAATGGTACGTTCCTACCCGACCTCCTTCGAGCGATGACAAATGTTATAGCCCCAGAGGAGGGGGCGGTCGGGAGAGAAGTTCTCTGTTGATCTATTCCCGCCCCCTCCCCCCGAGTTCCTCGCATCATTGGTCCAGCCCACTCTTTTCTGAGCCTGGCGTATCCCTTTCAAGTCGCGAGAAGCAAAGCGAGCTTCCAGCTCGTGCGGCAAAGCACGTCTAAGCGAAACCCTCAGTCCCGTTTCAAGTGGGATCTTTGCTGTCTCCTTCAATGCACTGTTTGCTTCTTGGCTTTAAAGGGCGCGGGATTAATTTAAAACACACATGCCATATTTTTGTTTTTTTTTTAAAGTATAGTTGTGAATTTTATTTTTGTAAACCGCCTTGAGGTTGTTATTGTTGTTTTACAATCATTTTACATTTTACAATGTTGTTTTACATTTTAAGAAATTGAATTAATGTTTTTGAGGTTTTATAATTTTTTTATATTTTGTTGGAAGCCACCCAGATGGGCAGGGTACAAATATTATTATTATTAATAATTATTCAAATACGTTGGTGCGAGTCAGGGTCGCCAACCCTCCCCCTAAAACCCCCCCTTTTTTTTTTGGCACAGCCTGCCAAGTCAGCAACTGAAGCTGAACTTCTTGTTGTGCGCCTAGGGTTACCAGATATTTTCTGGTGGGGCTCCTGTGCCAGGTAGAAGATTAGGAGTTGAAGCCTTTTCTGCCTTGGAATCACAATTATAGGGGAAACTTCTATGTATTTCTACCAGCCAGGGTGCTGTTAAAAGAAATAGCTCCACCACAATAATATACACACACACAAAAATTACTTAAATTCCACCTGTTCTTTCAGCAGCTTACAAGGATTTCTTGTTTAGTCTTTATAAGATGTCCAAAGCAAATAGTGGATGATGCTGCACATATGACAGAAGGACGGGTATTCCAAAGTTTAAGGGCAACAACAGAAAATGCCCAGGTCCATGTCCCATTATGTTCTGGTGCCACAAGTAAAAATTTCCCAGCTACAGGAACTGATTTATAAGTTGGTAAGCTGAAAACTGCTTCTTGTGGTAAGGTGCCTCACCCAGCAAACAACTTGCTTCCAGCCCTTATTTTGGGAGGTTTTCCTCTGCTTCTACCTGATTACTTTCCATTGGTACTTCATTATATTCATTTTAGAGTCAAAAAGGGAATGGGAAGGGGAAAATCTTGCATCTCTACATGCATCAGACAGCAAAAACAAATTTTATAGAACAGAAAAAAAATAAGTCATGAGTTTTGGCAAATGTCAGGGTAAAAAGCAGGAGACAGAACAATTATCCTGTTTAAGCTGCAGCCTTCAAAACAGTTTCGCTTGCTTTAATTTAAGGCAATAAATTCACACTGAGTAGTCAGTTATCAATTCTGCAAGTATATTCTTGTTTTTACTGTACTTATTAATAGTGTTACAGCTGGCCATGCAAAGAGTGCATTGCAGCAGTCTAACTTCAAGACTATAAAGACTGTAAAGACATTACCAATACCGTGCCTCCAGTCTGCAGAATGTTGCCAACAGCCTCATATATAGATGCTGAATGGTACACATTCTGAAATTGAACCATGTAGCACCCAGCAGAGAAGGTGCAGTTATCATTGTTACATTCTGTGATGTCCCGTTTAGGAACCCAGAAAAACAATTTGATTGTGATCATCTGAATGTCTGTTAGTTTCTGCGGCTGTGTCACCAAGTCTTCATGTCCAGTGGTATCATAGGTTGCAGAAAGGTGGAAGGGCATCCACAGACTACAGTTTCTCCTGTTGCCTTAATTTGCAGAGCAAAAAGGAGGATGCTATGATGGTTATTCAAAGCAACTGAAGAAGAAGAAGAAGAAGAAGAAGAAGAAGAAGAAGAAGAAGAAGAAGAAGAAGAGGAGGAGGAGGAGGAGGAGGAGGAGGAGGAGGAGTTTGGATTTGATCTCCCGCTTTATCACTACCCAAAGGAGTCTCAAAGCGGCTAACATTCTCCTTTCCCTTCCTCCCCCACAACAAACACTCTGTGAGGTGAGTGGGGCTGAGAGACTTAAAAGAAGTGTAACTAGCCCAAGGTCACCCAGCAGCTGCATGTGGAGGAGCGGAGACGCGAACCCGGTTTACCAGATCACGAGTGTACTGTAATCTCTTAACCACTACACCACACTGGCTCTAAATGTGATTTGTCTCAAATTTTACCCCTCAAAAAGAGGATGCGTCCTGGAAAAAGAGGACACATGGCATCCCCAGGGAAACAGAAATCGCTGAGGAAAGCCACACAGGCACACAACCTGACAGGTATATCTAAAGCAATTGAGCTACCACTTGCTCAGCCAGCATCTGGAGGAGGAGGAGAAGAGGACAAAGGATGAGGAAAGAGCTGTCAGTGAAGGGGGGTCCTTTCTCCATCCTCTGGACCCCCTGGACCACTCAACTAACCTGCTGTACCTGAACTGGGTGTGGAGAGTGCAGCTGAATGGGACACAGCTGTGGGCAGCCTAAGGATGTACCATCCAACTTGGACCTGCCCATAAAAAGCAAATCTAGAGAGACTAGGGTGATGTCTGCTGTTTCCAGGAACTCTTCTCATTGTGAGACTTTTGTGGGTGAGCTGAAAGTTTGTTTGGACCCTGGGCAAGAACCCAGAGCCTGAAAGGGAGGGTGTGTCAGAAGGTAAATGAATTGATTGACAAAAATACAGAGTTACATATTAAAATGTTACAGTAACACAAAGTTACTTATATATACAATACATCAATATTAGTAACTTTGTATTATTGTAACATTTTTATATGTATATGTAACTCTGTATTTTTGTAATATTTTGTTTAAGTTGTTTGTTGTTGCTTCAGTTGCTTGCTACAGTTCTTAGATATATTTTAAATATATAAAGTGGTATAGAAATCATCACTAATCAGCCTCCCCATTACAAATAATTTGATTGGCATCCAAATCCATTTTGGATTTTGTGACAAGCGGATGAATGACCATGACAGCCTGGGTCATTATTGTCCTACTGGTGTTTGCTGTAGCAACATGTAAACCATTAAAGAGAAAAACATAAAATACACCATGGCCAAATCGTTTTCTTGTGTGTGTCAGTTATATGCCTGAAGTTCCTGTAATGTTTCGTGCTTTACACAGATGGCACATCAAGTTTCCTTTGCTGCTGCACAAAATGAAAAGTGGCTTTAAAGTTCTTATGATCAGAGTCTAATCCTATGCACACATATTTGGAAGTAAGTGCGACTGAAGACACCAAAACTTTTGAGGAACTGTAGATCAGGTTGCGTGTCCTATTTATTTCAAAGGGGCTTCCTTTTGAATAAGTTCAATCCTAACTACCACCACCACCACTCACCATGTTGATAGCTAGGGGGTAAGGATGCCGTGTCCTATTCTCTCTGCTGCTAGGGAGGAGTTTCACTAGTAAAGGGTTTCTCAAACCTAGCAAAGCCTGAAAATTACCAAGGCCCACCTGTCACAAAATGGTGGCAGATAGCAGCAGAGAGTTTGGCACAATCAGCTGGAAATCACTGGAATTTTCTGATATGTGATCCATCTTTGAAAACTGCTAAATTCTTTCCCACAGTATTTACCTTGTGGTAAGCAGTTCCATAGCACATCTTCCCTCAAGCTAAGTACATGCATTTACTCAGGAGATACTCTGCTGTTGTCAGCAGAATATACCGAGAGTAGTGCTGATAACACCAAGGTTGCACATTTGATCCCCGTACGGGATGGTGGCGTATTCCTACATTGCAGGGCGTTGGGCTAGGGTACCTTCTAATACTATGATTCTATGATCTAAAGGCTGTAAGTGGAGAAGGCCTTTGCTTTTATATTTTACCTTCCCACATGCACTTGCGTCTCAGCATATTTTTATCCATCTCCTGTATTTTCTTCTCCTATTCTTTTTACACACACAGTGTACCTTTTCCTCCCCGCCCCACAACACCTGCAAGTTTCTTTCATCCCTTCTTCCTGGCTGTTTTACATTCACTTTGTCCTTCCGTAGCAGCTTGCCTCTTATCTCCTTCCTTTCTATTCCCAGATGCTGATGATGGTGGTGATGAAGATAACCACCACCTTACATGTGAATTTCTAACCTCCTCTCTCTGGCCCTTTCCCCATAGGAGAGGGAAAGCTAGCTTCCTCCCCACCCCATATTTCTCCTAGCAACATTTACTTAGCATGCAAGGAGTTGCTGGAGCCCGTTGATCCAGCCCCAAGTCACAGCTGGGTGATGGAACAGGCAACTGAGGAAGCCCTGGATAGGCTGTGGCACTGAGGACCTCCTGAAAGTGACCCAAGGCCCAGTGTTGGGTCCTAGTCCACTGTCTGAGAAACATTGTGCTAAATCTGGGGGGGCCTGATCCTTGGATCCCTCAGCCACACTAGCTTGCTGGCTGTGGTGTTCCCTGGGTGGGGGTTTGGGTGGCTGTGCATGATTTTATTTTTAATTTTTAAACTAAGATCTCGGTTTCAAACCGAGTGCAATAGAAAGTCAGATAAACTTATCACCCTGATGAAAATTAGTCCTACCATGTTTATGCAGTTCCGGCGGTTTCAGTAGAGCTTACTTCCAAATAACCTTAGGGTTGCAGCCTTTGGCAATTAGTCTTTGCTCAAGACTACTTGATCTCGTTGCAATTTAGCATTCCTGACTTTCTCTGGGTTGTGCCCATAGTCACTGGCTTAACAGATAATGAGGTGCCATAGCTTGGCTCACGAGAGCAACTTTGTAGGGTGAGATGATGTACTTTCCTTATGATGCTGTTTTACTGCATTGGAGGGATTTTCTGAACAGGGAAATATGCCCTGAGTTTATTCCATTTATTGGTTTCTTTTGTCTTGCCCAGCTTTTTCAGTGCTGACATTTATGATTTACATTTGTTATTGGGTGGAATATTCAGAGAGTAACACTTGAAATATGAGCCCCTGTGTCTCGATATAAAAACGAACTTACCAAGCAACACAGCACATTTGCAAGGGCATCAGTGTCTGAGATCTCTTCCAGAGAGATAATAATGAAACAAGAGACAGTCACCGCGATGCTAAATTTTGATTCTGTTCTGTGACACGTTAGTTTGCAAATATAAATATTTTAGAATAAAAAATACATGCCACGTTCACCAGTCAGCACTAATGGGAACAAGTGGCACAGTCCTAGTGACAAAATCTTCCAAAGGCCTGACTTTATTTTTTGAAAGGGAGTCTCCTACTCATAAGAATGCATACATAAATAAAATAAAAAATACAGCAGTGTTGTGCCTAACTTCCCCCAAGTCTTAAAATCTACCTAGGTTTTCTTTCTTTTCTCTTCTTTTCTACAATTCATGTATCAATCAATTCTATGTATCAATCAAGGGTAGAGTGCTCTTGTGCTTGAATGCTGCTTGCAGGCTTTCCACAGGCATCTGGCTGGCCAATGTCAGGGCAGGATGCTGTGACATTACCTGATCCAGCAGGCTCTACGTTCTTAATCACATTTGTATGCCTTCTGTTCTCCAAAGGGCTCATGTTGGTGTATGTGGTGTCCACGGCCAGCCCAATACATTTTGGCACCTGAGGCAAACCACAGACTCACAGGCCCCCCAGGTTAGTGAGATGGAGGTGGTGGTGTCAGTAAGACACTGTGGCTTACCATGGTGTTCAAACCAGGTCATTGAGTTTCATGGCTTAAAAGGTACGTGAATCCATTTCCCAGACTGCTACGCTACACTTGCTTGCTTTCATGAGAGGGAAACTTCACACTTTGTCAGTGCCTCTCCTCTGCCTCCATTAGCAACCCAGAACGAAGTCTGGCTCCAGTTCATCCCAGCAGAAGGCACCAACTCTGAAGTGAACCTATGTTATCCCCACATGCTCCAATGACACATCTTTTTAGACTGCCTCCATTCAAGACATCATCCCTAGCTAGCAGGACCAGTGGTCAGAGATTATAGGAGTTGTAGTCCAACAACATTTGGGGACCCAAGCTTGTTTTAACATATATTAGCATGTTTTGTATGATTCAGGGTTGGGAACTGGGCTCTTTCCATACTGCTTACATCACAAGCCACCTACTGCTGCTGATTTCATAGGGTGACTTCTGAAGCATGTGTTTTGTATTGTGCCCTTGTCATGTAATGAATACCATGGAGCAGTCTTCCCCAACCTGACGTCTTCTGGATGTTCTGAACTACAGCTCTCATCATCTCTGATTACAGGACATGTTCGCTGAGGCTGATGGGAGTTGGAGTCCAAAACAACTGGAGGACAGCAGATTGGGAAAAGCTGCCATGGGATTCTCTTTGCAAAAGAGAAGTGCTGAAGACTTGGTCCATGTAAATCACTAATCACTGTTCACAGATCCTAAATGGGGACTCCTTCATTCCTTAGGATTGTGTGACAGTGGTGTGCTTATGTTTATGTGACTAATAAATCATCATCATAATAGTGGCTGCTAGACATGTCACTATAGTGTGTAGTTTCGAATACAAATTTGTGTGTTTACTCTTCAGGCTTGACTGCATTACAATTTGTGTGTGTCGCTTTCCTTAGAAGGTTTTCTCAGACTCAGTTTATTATGTGCACAGAATTTTCAGACTGATGAGGTTGCTTTGTAGATGCATGCACAAATGTTGTTTAATGTTTGCTCCTATCTCCAGTGACATTCTTGTTGATTGCTACCAACTATGTTAGGGGTAGGCAGACTTTTGGATCGACTTTACTTTTTACTGGAACCCCCAAGATGTTCCAACTAGGTGCAAAAGACATATAACAGATATGTCAGATGCCATCTGCCAGAAATACCCTTCCACATTCTACATAGGACAAACAGGCAAATCTCTACATTAAAGAATAGACTCAAAACGTGAGTTCTGAAATGGCAATATTAAAAATATCTCAACCTCCCAGAAAAAAATATTTTCCTTGTTGAGGTCTTTTGTGCAGTCTTTTGTGTGAGTACACACTGGCTCCCAATCTTGGATTTCTGAGTTTATTTCTATGAGCAATCCTCACTTGCAACCCTGGGGACATTTTAAAATAGCTTCTTACTGTGTACAAGAAGTGACTTGTCCAGATAATGAGATTATTCTTTCTGTAGCCTTTTATTTTGGCATTTCTCTACATTTCTCCTCCCTTTCCAGCCATTATTCTAGAGCATGGAGTCATCTGGATATGTCTGTTCAAATCTAGGAGACAGAAATCTCTGGGACTTAAGTTATTAATGTGCCCAGCTGATTTCAATGGTGACCAAGCGCAATAAACTAAGGGCTTTTCTCAGCCAGAACTCAGTTCTGACAACTCTCAGGTGGGTGCCATTGCCATTCTAAGAGAACGAGGGAGATGTTCATGGTGAGTTCCAGCACTACTTTTTCTAGAAAAATAGCACTAGTTGTATTCAATGCTGCTGTACTACTTGTTCAAGACTTCTGCTTGTGCAGTGGGATTTCTTCCTCACCTTTCCTCAAGGACCCACAAAACTGTTCTACAGGGTTTCTCAACCACGTGGAAAAACATTTTGAGAGTGAACGGGTGGGGGCTGCAGAAGAAAGGACAGGGAAGTTCCATTGTGCAAGCAAAAACCTATTATGCAAGTGGAACAACAGTGTTGAATACAACCCCAAATCTGGATCCAACTCAGTGTGTTTTGGAATGGTCTGGCACAAAGAATCATGGGATATCATGGACTGGTTGGATAAAGAGGAATGGTGGGAGGAACCAGCTGGGGAACCCCCAAAAGGAAGAAGGCTCAGAGTCCGGGGACTGGTGCTGGGATGACAATGAGTGGTCAGAGAGAGAAGAGGAAGAAGCCTGGGAGGAGGAGGTGTCAGAAGCTGGAGGGGTAACAGGGCTTAGTGAGCTGGGAGAGCCTGTGGCAGAGAGGAGGCCAGAAGCAGAGGCAGAAGCTGAAGCAGGAGAGGAGGGAGGTCAAGAGGCAGAGATGAGTCCAACTGTTGAAGAGGCATGAGTGTCTTCCCCTCCTGCTGCAACAAGTTCCTTTCTCGCCACCTCCACCCCCTGCCGCCCATGTCTCCCAGAACCAGGAGAGTCATAAAAAGGGTGGAGAAGTTAGATTGCTTGGGGAAAACCCTGGAGAGGAGGGCACTTAGGCAGCTGTGGGGAGGCGGGAATTTGCAGTCTCAGCAACTGCTTCATGGGGGCAAGTCCCGCCAGAAATGAGTTGCTGTACTCATTAGGCCTGACACTCCTGTGTAGATCCTGTTTTTGCTAATAAAGAGTTAACTCCAACTTTCTTGGTGTGATTTACTGTTAGCTCGCTCCTGTCTTGGGACCAATTAGGAATCAGCCAATAACCCCTATAAAATTTACTTGCTTTCTCCACCTCAAATCATAAAATCATGTATCAGTTGTATATTAGGTTTCACAGTATGGCAAACAACAGGAAACCCTAGCATTTGCTTTGGTGCAACAAAACCAGCTATTATGGTTATGAGTGATTGGCTAAATAGGAGCTAAACAAACTACACCTGTATAGAATTGATATAAATTATTCTAACTGGCAACTGTGCCTTTCAATTGAAAATTCATGAAGTGCACAAGGTGTCCCCTAGCATCTGGTGGTACAACGTTATGTGACTTCTGTTGTCTCTGTCTCTAGACTGACAATGCTGTGAGCTATAGTAATTGATGCTAATTTATAATATACTGTAAGAAGCCCCATATTGAGAACATTATGGGTATGAAAGGGTTCTGGGAAAGCATATGAAAACATAATTTTGTGTATTATTTAGGGGGAAATTACCATCCTAATTTCCACAGTGTGACAATCAGTTTTGTTAACATACAATTCTGAAGAATAGTTTTTACAATTAATATTTCAGGGAAAACATACTGCAGCTCTCATGATTGCTTCTGTGCATCTGCCACAGTGGGAAAGATATACTCAAGGCATAAGAAAATTAAATGGAAAAATATGGCACATACACAGAATTTTTAGGGGAGGGGAGCAGTTTCCTCACTTGAAGCATGTAAACTATTTTGTTAATACAAGCTGTGAGTAGCATCAGCTTCTGTGTCAATTTGCTTGTTTTTCTTCATGCAGTCAATAATTTTGGTTCTTCTGAACTGAGACAAGTCTGGCCATAGATCTACGTAATGTGCAGTCTGATCCTAATCATGTTTACTTGGAAGTAACTCCCACTGAGCTCAAGGTAAAGTGCACTACAATCCTACATGGATCTACTCAGAAGGAAGCCTCGCTGAGTTCAACAGGCCTTAATCCAAGATGTGTGTGTCTAGGATTGCACCCTGAGAGCTCTTAGGATCAAAAGATCCTAATAAAAGAGACAACTGGCCATTTTATTATATATATTTCCTCAGAATGTATTACTATCCTCTGAACAAGCATACTAACTTAATGGCGGTAAGGTGAGGAAAGATGAGAAGTTTCATTTAATAATTTTTGCTTGGTGCACAACAGCCTTCCTCAATCTGCTGCCCTCATGATGCTTACAGCTTTCAGCTGCCATCAACCTCAGCCAACATGGCTATAAAGAATAAGACTGATACAAATTTTCTAAAACTACTGGAGGGCATGAGGTTGGCAAAGGCTGTTGCACACCAGCGTCCTGAGTTTTATAAACTTTGGACAATTGAGATATGTGATCACATTCATTTTGTCTGGGCCTGGTGATTTAGAGGAAACAAACAGAAATTATTTCAGTCCAGTACTGAAGAAGTGGGGGGGGGGGGAACGGACTGTTGCAAGGCAGTTGTCTTGGAGAACCTTACTACAGAGCAATAATACAATGGGGTAACTTGTTGCCAGTAATCTGCTCCTTTGAGCAGTCTGGCTGCTGCATTCCGCTCTAGTTAAAGCTTCTGGTTGAAATACACAGGTAGGAAAAGGTAAAGGGACCCCGACCATTAGGTCCAGTTGTGACCGACTCTGGGGTTGTGGCGCTCATCTCGCTTTATTGGCCGAGGGAGCCGGCGTACAGCTTCTGAGTCATGTGGCCAGCATGACTAAGCTGCTTCTGGAGAACCAGAGCAGTGCACAGAAATGCTGTTTACTTTCCCGCAGGAGCGGTACCTATTTATCTACTTGCACTTTGACGTGCTTTCGAACTGCTAGGTTGGCAGGAGCAGGGACCGAGCAATGGGAGCTCACCCTGTCACGGGGATTCAAACCACCAACCTTCTGATTGGCAAGTCCTAGGCTCTGTGGTTTAACCCACAGCGCCACCCGTGTCCCTCTGAAATACATGGGTAGCCCCACATAAAGTACATTATGGTAATCAAGCCTTGAGGTTATCAGTGCAGGCACCATTTAGCCCAAGAATGTGGAACCTGTGGCACTTCAGATGTTGTTGGACTCCAACTCTCCTTGGCCCCTGACACCATTGCCAATGGACCCCGGAAGACAAGAGCTGCACTCCAGAAACATCTGGAGAGCCACAGGTTCCCCATGCCGAATTTGGCTCTTGCCAATACCTGGGCTGTTGCATTCTGTACCAGCGAAAGCTTCTGAACTGTCTTTAAAGGCAGTTTAAAGTGTGGGATGGAGGAGCTGTAGATTTGGGGGGGCTCGAAGACCACTGGCTCGAAGACCAGATGAAGCCTGTGTATCTTCAAAAAAATAGTTGCATGAATATTCCCTAGGAATCACCATTAAATGGATGTCATAATTTTTCAAACTCTCTAAGGAGCATGGATAGGCTTATAAAAAATTCATACAGCAAAAGCAACTAAATTGGATTTGTCAATTCACTTACAGGTTGGCTTATTGCTTATGTTTTAAAAGAGTCCCTATTTCTTATCACCTTTATATTTCTGTTGGACAAAGCAACATGTAAAACCCAAGCTTCTTACACAAACCTAAAAAAATCATCATGGTACGGTTTACTTATACTTCTCAATATTTGGTGCTTGATTCCAATTCCATTTTCAATAATTGAATAGTAACTGTGACATGTTCATGATGTCCCAAAGCTGCATAAAACTTGCATGTCTTGTTTTTTTCTCATTAAAAAGAATTTAGGTGCACTGCACAAGCGAAGAGGGGGGGAAAACACCTACAATTATATTGTAATTGCTTTTCCTGAGTAGCTCAGACCAAGGGACTCATATTGTTGAAAGGGAATTCACCAGTCTTGAGCACTTCAGACAGATGGAAAACAATATACTGAATTTCAATTCAGCAGGAGAATATAAGTTAAACAGCATATCATCTGAACACAATAACAGCAATTCTTTTGAAGAATTACTAAAGTAGTTTGACGAAACGAACTTTTATTTACATGCCATTTCTACTTGTTTTTTCCCCAGCATTCATTTGATTTATTTAGCATCACCACAAAGTTTACATTTAGCCACACATTTTAAAAGAAGAATTAAAAACAGGCCCAGCTGAAAGGCAATGGATTCTTCCTGCTGCTTCACTTATACGTCTTCATATGCCAGAGACCATCATTTAAATAGTGGATATTCTCAATGCCAATTCCTTTGTTGACCTTCTCAATATCCTCTGCCGACATCTTCATGACTCCAACACACAGGGCATGTTGCTTTCCTTCGGCCATTATTGCCACAATTGTATCAGCAGCAGCAGGATAAAGTTTAGCTCCTGGAGACGTCAGACCAGGGCACATGATATTTGCTCCACTAAGTACAAATTTAATGGCTCCTTTATCAACTTGTTGATGTGGTAGAATGAATGGATATTTATGAAGTAATCTGAGCGTGGGATAAAACGGTCCTTCCCTTTGCCTGAAGAACAACAATTCTCCATTTACTGTGAGGATTTCTATATGTTCATGACAACGTACTATCTTCACAGGGTCTTTCTTTGGCATAATTTGGTTTAGCCATGGTTCGATCCCAGGAAACTGGTCTATCAGCTGGTTCTTAATGCCTTTAATAACAGACGTTTTTAGCTGGATGCAGTTGGACACATTCTCCTTTTCATCAAATTTTTTGAACATCTTGGCGAGGTTTCCGCGAGAGCACTAAGAACCGAGGGCTTGGAAGGCCAGTGACTAAAAGCAGCAGCAGCAGCTCCCACACAGGAACTGTTCCCACTCTCAAGCCCACGCTGCTATTTCTACTTGTTGATTAGGAATTGGCAGCTGCAGATAAGCAGAAAAATGCTAGATTGTGTTAACCGATTACAGTAATAGGAAATATTTAAGGATTAAATTACTAACACACTGGGTCTGCATATGATGAACAGCATGAACCACAGACACAGAATTGGCAATGTTCTAAAATGCTTAATTGTAGTTTCAACTGATAATGTTGAAACTGCTTATTTTTCTTTGTAAAACTTGTCCTTGAGGAAGGCTAAAAGGTCCACTACTTTGGGGGTCATCACAACACTGAAACTTTGTCTATGATTTCCAGACTGGAAGAACATACCTTTATTGATGGGGGAGTGTGGAGGGAAAGTTATTGGTTGCTTTATTGTGGGCAAGAGCCCATAATAATGGTGAGCATAAGGCCCTTCTGGGTGAAAGCCAGGTGAGAGATGGGGTGGAGATTCTGGATGTTTAAAGATGAAGTCTCAGATCCACACTATTGGATACAAATGCATTGTCTGCAACATGTGATCTACTTTCTTATTTCTGAATTAGGGATTATTCTCTCTTCTGTTTAATTTGAAGCTGCTAAACTAGGTTACCACATTTGTATTGTTTACTCGGCTAAGAGTGATTGCCAAAGAAGAAGAAGCATTGTATGGATTTATTTTTTGTATTTATTTGCTAAATTAACGTTATTTCTAAATGTTTCTAAGATTTATTTTGAAATGTGAAATGCTGTAAGCTACTTTGGGCATAATTTGTGGGGAAGTAAGTCCCACTGAGATAACTAAGACTTCCTCCTAGGTAAAGGTACCCCTGCCCGTACGGGCCAGTCGTGTCCGACTCTAGGGTTGTGCGCCCATCTCACTTAAGAGGCCGGGGGCCAGCGCTGTCCGGAGACACTTCCGGGTCACGTGGCCAGCGTGACAAAGCTGCATCTGGCGAGCCAGTGCAGCGCACGGAAACGACGTTTACCTTCCCGCCAGTAAGCGGTCCCTATTTATCTACTTGCACCCGGGGGTGCTTTCGAACTGCTAGGTTGGCAGGCGCTGGGACCGAGCAACGGGAGCGCACCCCGCCGCGGGGATTCGAACCGCCGACCTTTCCCTCGGCAAGTCCTAGGCACTGAGGCTTTTACCCACAGCGCCACCCACGTCCCTTAGACTTCCTCCTAGGTAAGTGTAAAAAGTTGCAGTTGAAAAAATATTCAGTGGTCCAGCAGCAGTTTGTTGAGGAGCAACAAGAATGGCTATTGACCAAAATAAATAAGTAAAAATCCAGGGGGGAAAAACACATATCAGTGTGATTATTAACACAGGCATCACAAGAGAGTTCAGTAGTAGGTGGTCAAGCAGTCTCTGCAAATGCACAGCTCTGCTCCACTTGCAGTGATATAATGTGCCACTTTAGTTGTTGCAGCAGCTAATAAGAGTGGCAGCATAAAATTGCACTGCCTGACAGTCTTTTCGCTCTCTCAAGACCACATCCATGCTTATGTTTTTAAAAAAGAAAAATGAGCACATTTAAGATCGTTTCATTAATCTATAAATGTCTGCAACAAAGCAGAACATGCTGCCTGTCCTCACCCTGCTTATTTTGTAAGCCTCATGGCAAAGATTGAAAACCACTAACTACTTTGTTAAGAGTAGCCCTAATACAGTAGACTTGTATTTAGCCACTAGCCTGGAAGCCGGAAGTAACAAGGAAATGCATGCAGCTCAGTGCAGGAAATTTTATGCAGGAAAGTGAGCAGGTGGGTGGTGGAAGGTTAGAGCTCCATTTCCTTCCTCTGCACTCTGTACGGAAAAACAGCAAGCTGCTGTGTTATTCACTCCTCCGTTAGTAGTAAAAAGCTTCTTCTTCTTTGCATGCTAGTAACTTTTGGGGTGCTTATTTACAAGGCTGCAGGGGTGCCTGTGGATGTGCACTCCGCTGACTCCCCAAGTAATATCAATTAAAAGAAAACACCACCCCAAAGCAAACCTATGTTCTTCATTTTAAAAGTACAAATCCCTAAATTATAGGCATTCTGTTGGCATTACCAACTCCACTTACTTCCTCGAATGCAACGTGCGCCTTCGGTGAGTGAGGGTGTTTGGGTGTAAGAGAGAGAAAACCAACAAGTGCATTCGATTTCCCCAATAACTTTCCGCCTCCGGCGTTCTTCAGCGGCGCTGGGGCCCCGTGCTCTCTGCGTGACGCCGCGCGACGCCGCCCAGCCGAGGTTGCCCGGTGTAGCCAATGAGCCGCCAGGAGAGCCAGGGCGCGTGCGCCGGGGAGCCCCGCGTGGCTATATAAACATGGCTAACGGAGTGCGGAGCCGCTTGGGGGCTGTTCCTCGGGGCGGGTCTTGGAGGCGGCGCGGGGCTTCGTAGGGCGTTGCCGGCTCGCGTGCGCCGCTGTCCTGGCTGGAGCCTTCTGCTCCAGGCGAGAAGTGCCTGGCGCTACACGTGCGCGCCTCTGAGGAGGAGAAGCCGGCAGCGGCTGCGTGACCATGTGTTTTCTGCAGCCGTGCCCCTAACTCTTGCTTGGTCCGCGAGTGGTGCAGCCTCTGAGGCGGCTTGTTTCGCTGGGGACTCTGCCGCCGCTGCCGCTGCTTTTGCCGCATCGTCAGCTGCGGAAGCTTCGCCGGCTCCTGGGCCCCCTCGGAGGCTGCTATGCTGTGGACTCGCGCGGAGTCTCCGCAAGGCTCCCGCACTTTCCGCCGCGCGCCCTCTCCTCCATGACGACCCCGGGAGCAGCCGCGCCGGGGAGGGTCCTGCCCTCCGGGTCTCCTGAGCTCGCTGCCTTGGCGGCCGGCCCCGCCACCACCGCCGCCGCCTTGAATGGGACCGGGGGGCTCCGCGAGGCCCCGGCTGCGCCGCGCGCCCACAGCACGGCGCCGCCCGCCGCGGCGGTCGCCTTGAACGCCGAAGTTCCCCTCAGCAGAGTCCCTCCTCCCGTCGCCCAGCAGCCCCGGGCGGCGTCCGCTCCCGCGGCGGGCAAAGGGGCGCCTCCGGCTCAGCAGCTCCCCAAGACGCCCGGCGCGGGGACCAGGCTGCCGGCCCCTCAGCCCGGAGCCCCCAGAGCCCCGCAGACGGTGACGATACAGCTGCCTGCGAACTTCCAGATCCCGCCGGGTGAGTTGCCTTCTCCCTTTCCTGGCAGCGCTCCTGTTGGATGAGGCCAGGCGCCGCCAAGTTTTGTTTTGTTTTCAGCTAACGGGTCAAGTCATCAGGGAACTAGTGGCGAGTTGTGGGCATCGTGGTGGGATGTGCCTTCTAAACATGAGAGCCGGGCCGATTGCTTCGTGGCAAAGAACTGATTCTCATGCAGACTTTCCCAGGTTCAATTTCTGCTATGGTGTGGGGGGGGGGGACAACTCCTAAGCAAGTTAAATGGTGTTTATTGTGGGGATGGAGTAGCCTTCATCACCCCTTCCGATCTTTCGCAGCACCTGCCCACTGAATGTTGTTGGCACCAAAATGCCAGCCTGTATCTCTGCCTCCCTCCCCCCTCCCCCCGCATTCAATGCAGATTCCTTGGGAAAATCAGATAGGACTTTAAAAAAAATGTTTCCAGCAACCCATCTACAGTATCTGTACTGTATGGTTCACAGCGTTAAGTCTTTATATGGAAACACTGACTCAATATTAAGTGAACTTTTTTATGTTCTAGAAGTGACATAGACTATCATAGAAGTAAAGGGAGAAAGTTAGTATTGTAAGCCCTTTAAAGTTTCACTTTCTAATCGCAGATCAGTGACTTAAAAGTTCCCAGTGCACTCACACAACTGCATATTTGCGTGAAATGATTCCACTGAACTGTTGCTAAATTGCTCATCTAAGTTATGCTTGTGCCGCATATAATAAACTGACATGAACTTTTTTGCCTGCCTGAGGTAGGCTTAGTTTCCTTCTCTTCTCCCTGCCTGCTTGCAAAGATGTAATATACTTGCAAAAGTTTTTCAAAACGTTTTGACACCCAAGCTTTTAATGTCGAAGTTTTGATATCTTGTGCTATTAAAATGTGATTTGACGCTAGCTTCAGCTTTGAATTGGTATCATATTTTTCTAATTAAAGTTCTACCTTTTTGAGAAATTGATATTACTCTCATTTACCCAGACTTCTTCATTACTTGACAGGTGCAGGTGGCAGGTGTTAAAATGAGAGAATATTAGGAGTTGGAACAAACTTAAATATTAGCTATTAGACTTTGGTATGGCAGAATTTCTGTGTAGCAAATGTGACAATACGAAAATAGTTATCTAATTAGCACCCCTGGCAGGAGTGCCACTGCAGAGGCCTGTTCAGACATTGCTCTTCTTGTCACCAACAACATATGTCATGAAATCAGGAGCAACTTGATAAGTTTCAGTCTTATTCATTGCTCCCTTGGTATGCATGAAAGGGAGTGATCATCCTAGGAGATCCTGCAGTTCAAACTGAGTGTGGGTGACCTTGGAGTTGGTAGTTATCTATATCTCATGGTGCTGCTTGTCTTTTTGAGGAAACATGGCAATGCACTGATTTTCCTGCCCTAATTTTGAATCTGTGCCAATGTATCTGTTGAAGGAAGGTCACAGGTTGGTAGACTCCAGAGCAGCTGCAGCTTATTTCCTCCTCATTTGTTTCATATACATTTTAACACTAGTGGCAGAAAAAACTTCTGCATAGTGGTGGCAGGGCTATTGTTGGTCACACAAAAACTTTGCCACAACAAACATTACTTGCCATGAGTGCCATTGACTGACAGAGTGGCTGCAGGCCCAGAGCAAGTAACAAGTTGAAAAATGTATCTTACCATATTATCCAAGTATTAATTGTTGCTGTTTGTCCATGCTGCTAGCTGTGTTAAAGATGACTTGTTACATCAAGGCAACCTGTAGTGTGTCTTCCCTGACAACATCTGAGCATTACTGAAGGCATCAGTGATAGGGAGAATTTGCTGGAAAAAATATCGCTACTATGTTTCTACATAATGTTTTCAGTTTTAGAAATTCATTGTTTCATGAGATTAGCTGCATGAAAAAAATACATGCTGAGCTAGGCAGCTAGAATGAATAATAATGCTAGTAAAATGTGCAACCAAAGTCATAATTTCTTATGACTGTTCCCAAGAAAACACAATTACTTATGCATACAGGTATTCTAGCATGCTAAAATGAGTATTTAACAGTTTTCGACACCTTAATTTTTCCCCTCAAGTCTAAAGTGTGTGAATTGTAACATCTTAAAATATTTTGGAGCTGTATCAAAAGCTGCATTTCTGCTCACTCAGACTTCTGTACATGCAACTGAACTTCTCAATGTACATGCAATTGACACCCTCAAAATCAGCTCTAGAGGGTTTGGGTGACCCTCCAGAGCAGTTTTTTTTTTTTTGCGGGGGTGCATTAGGGAAGGAGAAGAAACAAAATCCCATGTGTACAGAAATTCACAGCACCCCAAATGAGGGCTGCAAGAGCTGGTCCAAACAGGAAAAAAAAATAACTGCCCTCCTAAAAAATCAAGCAATGTACCATATGGCTTTCCTATGGAAGGGAGTTCCAGGGATTAGAGGCTGCTATAGAATAGTGTTTACAAGCATTTAAATACAGTCAAAGCTCTCTTTCATTATTTTTATTGAAACATAACATGTTCTTAATCAAATGTTTCTATTCATCTATTTTGAGCTGCTAGAAATAGTTAAGGTTTTTATACAGCATGTTAAATTAACACTGAGCTCCTTTCTTCTTCTTTTTTAATAATGTAGTTAAGCATGATACATCAAACCATCAATTTAGGGCGATGAAACATCTTCTGATTCAAAATTTTCCAGAAAGTCCCACATCGCTGTTGGACATAGCCATAATATTTTTTGTTTTTCTTACTAAGATTGCACTGCTTTGAAAAACAGTAGCTGATATTGCAACCCACATGAGCGAGACATCCTTGAATGCTCAGCCTCAATGGATTGCCATACGTAGGCAAAGCTTGTTTGTCCTTGTCTCTACCTTTGCCTGTCCGCCACAGTGATTTCCTTTATTCTAGACAAAATGCAATTACGTAACCCAACTGTGCTGATGGTTTCTAGATTTTGTCATGCTTTCTACAACAGTTTAAATTGGCAGCATGAATTTATGCATCTGCAGTCTCCCTCTGTGTCTAAAAAAAAAAATCCAAAGAGTGGCAGACAAGTAAGAACCTGTACATGCATCTCTAGGGATAGCATAGGATGAAATCTACTTACTGTGCTTTGGCATTAGAAGTGACTTATGTGAGGACTAGGACAATTACCTAATTAACACATGCACTCTCTATTGTTTGAAGAAATTTTTGTTCAGATGCAAGCATGAGCTACAGTAGTCATTATCGTGGAAGAATCATCCCCTTCTACTAGGGAATAATGCCTCTTCCATAATGCTGATAGTATTAGTACATTTAAAACAAATCATTCTGATTAATTGGGGGCATCTTTTTAGTCTTGCATTTTAAAATCAGCTAAACTTGTCAATTAATAAAAATGGGATTCTGCAATAGTGCCCAAAAAGAGGGTAAAATATAATATTGGGTAGACGCTCCACTGCACTGTAAAGTCCATGTGACCCAGAGTGAAGTCCGTAATGAGCAGCATGTGGTCCACCAGCAGGCTAGTGCTTAACTATAAGGGTGGCTGTATGCAAGTTGCTGAAACCAACTTAGAAATTGTATCAGCAAGGTTGTCTAGAAATTACTGGTTTTGTTTCTTCTTTCTGTTTGCTACTGTTTGGTCGCTACTTTTTCTTGCTTTCTGTTTGCTACTGTTTCTGCAACTTGCTTCTTTTGACTCCTTTTGTAAACAGTTGGCTGAATAGCACATGTGCTTGACGGCTTGGGGAGTTGGATGTCTAAAATGCTGGTGGCAACTGTTAGTACAGGCTAGAGCTGCAATTCTCTTAACTATCTTGCAGGGAGTGTCAAGAGTGTTGTGTGTCATCACAGAAAGAAATGAATGGGTGAAGAGGGGGGAGAGGACAGCAGCATACAAGATGAAAAGTTGCTGCAAGTGTGCCCTGTGTCTCAAAAGGCTCAAAGCAACCTTCAAGAAGAGCCTCTGACCAAATAGACGTTTAGTAACGCACATGAATAATAATTTCATAAAGCCAGTAGGATGTTTATTTAAAATACTTGTAGCCCACTATTCATTGTTCATGCAGTTGCACACACAAACACAATAAAGCAGTTTTTCTTTAAAATACAACTTACTATATCATCGAATACACTGGTACCACTTTAGCCAAATCCTTGGGTGAAAAGCCACTTTTTACATGCTGTCAAAAGTCTGTTGTCATTGGTACTGATTGCACCTCAAAGGCCAGGGTATTCCAGAGTTGTGGAGGGGCCTGCTATTGAGAAAGTTGTATTCATTATACAGGATTAATAATGTACTGAAAGAACTTATGTGCATTCTGCACTGGGAATGGTTGTTCTTCCACACTTGAACTTGTTCTTCTTTCTTGAACTTGGCTGAAGAATTGGGAAGTAACATTTTCTGCTTTGTAGTCAGCAAAGGCTGGTGCTCTGAAACAGCAAAATTGTGGAAGCTTATGAGCCAGGCCCTAGAGAGCAACATTCCCCAACCTGGTGCCCTCCAGATACTTGAACTGGAACTCACCTCACATCAGCTGCAGCCAGTGAAGCTGTGGGGGTGATGGGCATCATAGTCTACACCTGGAGGGCACCAGGTTGGGCAAAGGTTGCCCTTGAGCAGGGGCAGGGTAGCCAAGTTTGCTGGTGGCACTAAATTGTTCAGGGTGGGTAAAACAAATAGGTTGTGAAGAGCTCTAAATGATCTCTCCAAATGTAATGAATGGGTGGTAGAATGGCTAATGCAATTCTGTGTAAGCAAGTGTAAAGTGATGTAAGTTGTGGCAGAAAACCCTTAATTTCACATTTTAAGAATGTGGGGTCTGAACTTTCTGCTATGAGGAAAGGCTAACACATTAGGGGCTTTCTCAAGGGTTTCAGAAAGTTTTCTGATGCATAGGAAATTTATCCAATTCAGAATTTCCCAATTTCTAAAAAAAAACCCTACCCCTCCTAATTTCCCAAATCTTACGGTGGGAACCATTGAACTTTCGGCCTTTAGCATTCAAAGGGAACTTGTCATAAGTGCCTTTGTAGAGGTCTCAGCTGATTAAGTCACTCAGTAGCATTTTACTGGGTTGTGTTTTGAGGACCTGAGTGTTCTCCACAACTTACTTTCATAGTTATTCTTCCCCATGCCTGTCTAAAATGCAGGAACAGGCATTTTAGTGGAGGCAACAGAGGGAAATATTAAATCAATCTTAAGTTCTCTGGCACAATAATAGCTTCTTTCTTTGAAAACCAAAGCAGAAGCATATACAAACTACTGCACATATAGTTCTGTTCAGATAATTCCTGGGTTGGGGTAGCTGAGCAGGCTTAGCAGTTATTAGAAAGATTTTCAAAGCTGATGAGCAAGATAGCAATAGCCAGGGCACCTGCGCAGTGACACTTTTGTTGCCGTTACCAAACACTGCCTCCTGTGGAGCGAAGTAGCAAATAGGTTTTCTTCTGGTTATGTGTTGCTTACCTGTTCTTGGGATTCTTCCAGATGTGCACTGTCCCCTTCCTTTCTATGCTCAGGGGCACCCAACCTCCTATGCAGCTGTTCTAAGGCAACAGTTATCAGGCCACCACACAGAGCACTTGTTTCGGTTCAACCCTAGAACTGTTTCTCCCGGCAGGTGTTCAAATGTGGGCGAGTGTTGTAGAACAGCGCTAGATAATCTATGTTCTCAGGCACTTGTGACACATGCTTAGAATTTCATGAAGGGAAAACACACACTTAACTAGCTGCACCATTAGATGGCAGTGTTGTACAACCATGTTGCAGTTAGCGGACAGGATTATAACTATTGCAGAGCCATGTGCTTCATTCTTAAGGACATTTGGACACATGATGTGTAGTGCCTCTTGGCCTTTTATGCAGCCCATGTATACAAGTGAAAATAAATGTAGGGTAGAAAGTAGAACAAAGGCACCAAAGCTTTGTGGCACCCAGGCTACCCTATGTAGATTGTGCATTTTGTACTGAGATGTCAAAGCATTTTTTGGTGTGTGTGTGTTTTACAGCTAGGTCCTGTGCATGCATATTTATGAATAAGTGCACCGTAAGCTTATTTAGACATGTGTGTTTAGGATTGCAGTTTCAGGCTTGCAAATTGCAGATGAGCATGAGACCCTTAATTTGCAATTTTGTCTTCATTTATACTCCTGTACCCAGCACTTCTTTACTCACACCTTTGGGAGTTGCTGATGGTTGGAAACACTTGGATGTTTCTTACTACCCCTCTTTACACACTGCTACTCTTTTTTATTAATGAATTTTATATGTTTGCTATTTATCTTACAGTTTCTGTGAAGGGTGAACTATAAAGTCAACAATAAATTAAGTTTCAAGCATTTCCTCCTCTGAAGCCACAGTTGCTGTAGTTTTCCCGTATGTTTACCAGTCCCCCTCCTCTGCCTTCTCTTCTGTTACTTGTGCCCTAGTTTATCCTTCCAGGCTGTCCCGGATCCTCCTTCCTCCCCCAACTTGGAACTACACATACCAATTAAACCTTTTCTCTAGCAGTGGTCTGTAGCTGAGAGAAGATATCAAAGGCTGGCCTTTGTTAGGCTCTCGACTTGCTACCTGCAGAATAGCTGAGGGAAGCGTTGTGGGGGTGTCAAGAGCTTTGAGACAGTTGTTTCTCCCTAGAGTTAATGGGGGATTTGAAAGAAGGATCACTTGATAATAGACAGCCATACCACTCTCCTTAGAAACAAACAAGTTTCACAAGGTTTTATGTTGGTTTTGAAGCTGCCTTGGTTAGAGGTGACAACAGAGCAGCACTTTCAGCTTTCTAACTTCTTGTTCTCTAACGGCACCTACCATTTAGAGGATTTAACAAGTACCCAGCTATTACTCCTGAAATGATTGTAACTTTAAACGCTCACTGCCCTATGTGGAAAGGAGGAACATACCTTTCTGCATGGTTTCTTGGCCCTTTTAAGGATGAGTTGGAAGTCTTATTAAAAAGTATATTTAGCAGGGGTGGGGAACCTTTGGCCAATAGGACAATCCTGGCCTGCAAGGCCATTTCCCCCAAATGTGGGGTTTGTGATATCAGCTAATGGGCACTAGGGCTGGGTTAAATCCTGTTGTTGGCAACATGCCCCTGTTCCAGCAGTGAATAGTTTGCGGAAGTAGGATTAAGAAGAGGAGTTTGGATTTGATATCCTGCTTTATCACTACCTGAAGGAGTCTCAAAGCAGTTAACATTCTCCTTTCCTTTCCTTTCCTTTCCTTTCCTTTCCTTTCCTTTCCTTTCCTTTCCTTTCCTCCCCCACAACAAACACTCTGTGAGATGAGTGGGACTGAGAGACTTCAAAGAAGTGTGACTAGCCCAAGGTCACCCAGCAGCTGCATGTGGAGGAGCAGAGACGTGAACCCGGTTCACCAGATTACGAGTCTACTGCTCTTAACCACTACACCACACTGGCTCTCTAGGGAGGGGGGTGTGCCTATGAGGCAGACTTCCCCTTACTACTTTAATATCATAAACATGGATAAGTGCCTTAAAATCAGTATTAAAATGTTAGATTCTAGAGTTGTATATCTAATTAAAAATTCCTGATTTGAGCAAAAGAAGGCCCTCACCTTTTTTTTTAGAATGAACCTTGTCTGGTGAAGAATCTCAAGCATGAGATTTCTTGCCTAAAAAGAAACACATAGGTGGTCTCAGAAGTGTGCAGTCACACAGCATTGTCTATCAAGACTATGACAATTACTTTTTAAGTAAGGCAGGACCTCCCCTTGGGTGCATCATGCTCCAACCTTTTGGTCTTTTCAAAGGCAGGTGAAAACACACCTTTGTCCAGGCCTTTGGGGCTGGGTGTGAGGTGCATTTTGACTTGTTTCTCCTGGCTGCATTTTCATTTTGTTGTTGTTGCCGTTTGATTTTGTTCATGATTGTTTTGTGTTGATTTTATATATTCGTGATTTTTAAGTGTTTGTACCCTGCCCTCGGACCCCTGAGTGAAAGGGAGAGGGTTATAAATATGTGTAATTTAAAAATATTTAATACAGAAGCCATTGCAGGACTAACATTGCGGTGTGGCGTTTTCTTAACATCTCTATATTGCAAGCTGTGAGAGCAGAGATGCATGACTAAACTAGACCAATTCAGAATTTATTCTTAAATATGTTTGATGGATTTTTAAAAGGTCAAACAAAAAGCTACGTCTGTCATAACACTAACTGGAGCACAGCAGGAATGTAGTAGTCTGCTGTTTAAACAGAGGAACCTAGAAGGGAAATGTGCAGTACTATAGAAGCAGTGTAATATTGCAGAATTCATGTACTGTTTATGCTGCCGATTTCTTGCTTAAAAGTTTGAATTATGCTGTCAGGGAATCAGGAGCAGGAGCAATGGGGAGAGAGGAATGGGAGAGCGAAGGGGAAGAATCCGAGGGCAGCGTAGGGGAGTATGACAGTGGCCCGAGAGATTCCATGAGCTTCTCCAGCGAATCAGAAGATTCCCAGAAGGGGGCGTCGATGGTCAGGGCAAGGGGGGTCCCGGGGGGACGCACCAGAAACAAGGAGCCAGAGGGGAACCCCAAAACAGCAGTGGAGGATCGGGACCAGTTTCCCCACCAGAGCGTAGTGGGGGGGAAGAGTCACATGTGTCAGGGCCAGCGTCTCCTCCAGAGAGGGAGTCAGGGCTGACCACGCCTGCATCGGAGAGTGGAGGAACGGAAGGGAGGTCAGTTGCAGCTAGCCCCCCCGAAGGGGGAAGCAGTGACAGCAGCAGTGAAACGGTCAGGAGGAAAGCTGCTGGCTGGGCGCGCGTGCCAAGTTCAAATGTGCAGGCGCGCGGGACAGCAGGAGACCCGGATGGGGAACCAGCTCCTAAAGCCCGCCGGAGGGAGGGAGACAGCTCAGGGGAATCAGCCTCAGAGGAGGCTAGAAGGGGCGAGACCCCGGCGGGCA
Organism: Podarcis filfolensis; assembly: GCF_964270895.1. Lineage (NCBI taxonomy): Eukaryota > Metazoa > Chordata > Lepidosauria > Squamata > Lacertidae > Podarcis > Podarcis filfolensis. The sequence goes on from NC_139603.1 coordinate 47,928,148, forward strand.
GGCGGACCCAGAGGAGGAAAGAGCAGCGGAAAAGGTGGAGCAAGGCTAGAATCTTAAATTGGTGTCAAGGGGGAGGAGACTCAGACGGAGCAGCAGCGGTCTGACAGTTGAGACGTAGAGCTGCGCGCTGCGGCTCTGGAAGTGAAACTGAACTTCAATAAAGACTTTTGTACTTAACAACGAAGCAGCGTTGGTCCTTTGTGAGCTGGGACCTAGGGTAGCTCTGACATATGCAAACTCAGATTTATGTACTTGCTCTTAAGACTGTGCAGTGGAAGGATCTGATAGTATCTTCTTTCCTGCAGGAACGGTTCTTGTCAGAAGCAGCACTGGACAGCTAATGCTGCTGTCCCAACAAGCACTTGCTCAGGTTCAAAGCCAATCCCAAAAGAACTCAACTGTACGACAATCATTGCCTGCAAATGCACCTACAGTCAAAATACAGACTGTACAGGTAATACCTCTGTAATAGCAGTTTTGTTGTGTATTTCTTCTGCTACTATAGCTTTTCACAGGACTTGGGCCAATGCATGTCACTCTCAGGGATGTGGGTGCAGCAGTGAAGTGAATCTAGTCTAGATGCAGGAATCATTTTCTGCTGGCACCACTTGCCCGTACGTAGGAGCTTAAACAACTTTAAAATGTTAAGCCTTAATTGCCTATATAGTACAGTGATTTTCTGTCCTTTCCTCTGCATTCAACTTGCTCATACCAGCTATCACTGTTACTACATGGATGGAAAAATTTCAATACTTAGAAATAAAAACACTTGAACAGTCATAGCCTGAAATGCTTCTTAGGTCATAGCATTTCTGCCTATCCATAGAAAGAAGCCTTATCTACTTGGCATGCTTCTGGATCCTCTTCTGCATTATTTGCATCTTCCTGTTCAGAAAAGACTTTTGCCCAGCATACTTGCAGTTGGGACAAATAACACTGTGTCCAGTTAGAAGGAAATGGTGCTCGGCCGCTTACCCGATATTTCCTTTTGAGGCTTTTACCTAACATTGTATATTCTATTATCTTTCTGAAAGAATTCTGGAACTCAAGTACTGAAAGTATCAGCTGCTCCTCATACAACAGTGACTTGGACAACTCCTTCTGTTAATTCTAATGTTAAGAAGCCTGCTGTAATCCAGGTATGACTTCCTTGTTATTTTCTGGCACTTAAACCTTTTAGCCCACTGAGTCACAAATCTAATAAATGGCCAGGTGGCTTTATAAATCATGCTGTGTGTATTATTATTATTTTTTTACACGTACCCAATGGTGCAGTTGCTAATGGAACTCAAAACATACTGAGGAACAGGAAAACTAACCCCCTCCCTGGTCATCTGCCTCATTCAAGTTGCCATATGGGTTGGGTTAGTCATCCATATTCCCCAGCCTATGGTAGTGTCTAATGCCTGAATCTGACTGCAATAAAGGAGTCTACCTCTAAACATAATGCTTTATGAGCTGTCTTCAGTGATGGTCATTCTCAGCTCCTGGTGGTTGATGGAAATGTGCATGGTTGTTAGGATTACTACCTGTCAGACAAAATCGTTATTGCTAAATCTAAATGTAGGTTCACGTGAGCTAATCTGCATGCATGATGTTATGTGTAGCTGTTTGCTTTCTCCTAAAAGTGTGAATGGGAGACGTTAATGGAAAGTTGTGTTGGAGGGTAGTAGGCACCAACACCAGTAGAACAAAGGTGCCTTCCTGATACTAATATTAATGTAGCAGCTTTAGTTTTGCTTTTTCCTGTCATAATTGAATCTAGCTACATAAATGTTTAATTTCTTCCAGCCGATAGCATCAACAAATAATAGCAGCACCACAGTTGTGGCTGCAAAGTCTTTGGTTACCGGACCAGTGGCAAAGCCTCCTATTTCTGATTCTTCTGTGCTCTCTCTTGCTACGAAGCCAGTCTCTGACACAGAAAGTAGGACAGTAGAACAGGTCAGCACCTCTAAAGTTAGTGCAAAGTAGTCTAAGATTGCTTACCTTTCCCAGTATTTCAGAACTGAACAGAAGTTAATTTACTCTTTTGGCTTCCTACCAGGAAATGCTGGAAAATGTGGAAAAGTGCAAAAACTTCCTAGCAACACTAATAAAACTGGCATCCAGTGGGCCTCAAGCACCTGAAATGGGGCAGAATGTGAAGAACCTGGTACAAAGTCTGTTGGTAAAAGTTCATCTGCAAGTATTTGTGCCCTGATCCTAAATGTATTTACTCAGAAGTGATTTGTGTGCACACAGGAAATAAGGGTGTGAAGTACGGGATGGATTAATTACATGGGGGCATACTAGAGGCCACAACGTCATTGGCTACGGTGCACAGTGGGGCATGGCATAAGGCAAGGATCCCAGTCATCAGGCAGCCTGGCTGCAGGCCAATGTTTCAGTCCTAGCCTGAGTACTGGGACAACATTCAGAGAGAGGCAGGATTCTCAGGCACACCGTGTGAGGCACTCTTGCAGACCTCTCAAACAATGAAAGGCTCCTTTTCCCCCAATAAGTTTTTCTATACCATGTTTAAATATGCATGTGCCTTAATGTTGGAGTGTCATAATTGCCAGAAGCTGATCCCATTCTTTTTCACAGAGTGACTGGTGTAGAGTGTATGACATGGCAATACTTCTGTAGCTGTTTTTGCTTTTCTTGAGCATGTTCAGAATAGGCAAGTTAAATACTGCCTGTTATAGTAACACATGCTGCAAATACAGGTGGGAAACAGGAAAGAGAAGCTAAACAAATAGGAAGGGTTTTGTTTTATTTTACCTGCTTCTGGATACAAACTAGGAGAAATTTGACTCTCTGCAGTCTGTCTCTCTAGTCATGTGGCAGAAATATTGCACAATTTTTTTACCGCCTTGGTACATTTCCAAGTTTCTAGTAACAACTTAGAAATCTAACTTATTGTCCGCAGTTGCTGGTTCTTAACCAGTGAAGAATTAATCTTAGATTCCTTTTGGGAGCTTGCTGATACTGTACACTTTCTTCAATTTAATTGTTGAATAGAATATTCAGCGTATGAAATTGTTAGTACAAGAAAGTGAGTGAATTGGTGGGTTCAGTTTAGGCACATCTGGAGAAACGACATGTTACATTTGTGCAACCATTTCCTTTCCTATCTAGGAAGCCAAAATGGAACCTGAAGAATTTACTAGAAAACTGTACATTGAGCTAAAGTCTTCCCCTCAGCCGTATCTTCTCCCTTTTCTCAAGGTATGTCTAAATGAATTTGCTCCCCATTTTAAGTATCAAAGTGGTGATGGTCCTTGATGGCTGGGTGAAAGGTTGTTTTGAAATGTCAGGAGAATTAATTTGTAAAGCAAAACACACTGGGACTCAGCATGAAGTGGTTGGTGTGGGAAAATGAGCCTTTCCAGCGAAATTCTGTCCATGCCTCCATGGTGTTGTGATGAGAATTGGGGCTCCCCAAATCTGTGATATCAGACCATGTAGTGTGAGGCTAGCTGGCACAAACCTGCATGTACAATTTCGGTAAATTCTACCCATTCAGGGGAAACTTCCTGCCCATTCAGGTTCTTGTGGCTCTCACACATGCAACAAGAGCAGGACTTCAGGACCAGCTTCATAAATGTGTCTGGGATGTTGTCCAGTGTGCTTAAGTCTCCTCTCAAAGTGCAGATTTGTTAATGATTGCAAAGGCAAACAGCCTGAACTTTAGGAATCTTCCTTGAAGATCAGATGTGATAATTCGTATTGTTTAGCTGGTCTGCTAGTTATCTTTTTAATGTTTTAGTGGTGACATTGATACTATTCAATGAGACACAGTGCAGTGTCACTGGTGGAAGGAAAATGCAGGATCTTAATTTTTTTCTATTGCTTTCTTCCTTGCGTAGAAAAGTATGCTTGCCTTACGGCAATTAATGCCTGATGCGCAGGCCTTTATACGGCAGTGTCTTCAACAATCAGGACCACAAACAGCTCCTCCTATTTGTAGCACAGCTTCATCCGCTTCTTCGGTACCTGCTGCCAGCACTCCTGTGACTGCGACCTCTCTTAAAATTCCAACGGGGATACCCTCCCAACAGACTTCAGGCCCAGTCCTCTGTACATCAGGAGTGACAAGAGGATCTGGTTCTCTTCAGCTTGTTCAGACCACGCCTGTTTTGTCAGGGACACTCTCCCTTCAAGGTGCCAGTCCCGTTCCCTCCACTAAACCAACTACTGTGAGAGCTGTACATCCAGTCTCCTCCACTGCAATGGTGGCAACTGGTACCACTTCTCTCCAGGTTGTGAAACCAGTCCATACCCCTGCAATGTCGTCATCACCTGCATTTACTGCTCCTAGTTCTGTAAAGCCACCATCTTCTGCTGCAGCAACATCTCTACAAGCTCTGAAGCCAACCTCGACTACTGCTGCACCAACTGCTACAACAGCAGTGACCACGTCTCTCCAATCCATAATGCCAGTTGCTGGGAAACCAATCACGATCAGAGTTGTCCATCCCAGTTCTGTCCTTTCCCATTCAGCTCAGACACAGGCTGTAAAGGTAAAGTAGCTGATAAGTTTATCTTGCTCTTGATCTGTAAAGCTCTGAAGTTTTCTAACCTTAGCAGTTCAGCCGAGCCAGCAATTCAAAGGCAGTTTATCAGCATATAATTAAAATGTCACTTGTTCATTTGCCCCATATGCCCCTTATATATGCATAACTTGACACCTGAGATGTCCATTGTAAAAGGTTAATAATATATGAGGAAAGGGGCAGTATGGAGATATGTGAGTACTAAGCAACATTGAGGAATATATCTGTCTGATAGTAGTCCACTCAAAGAATCAGGAATGTTTAGCACCCATCTCCATGAATAAAACTCTGGCAGATACTAAACAGAGCAGCTTTCTAGGTATTTGACAATGTAAACTAAGCATTCCAATACCAGAACTTTACTGAGCATGAATACTAGAACTGCGTGTGTGTTTGCACAGTTCACCCATTCTGTGTACTTGACCGTAGACAGACCATTATATCTTGGCCTCATTCCCATAATACAGATTGGGGGGATATGGTCTACTTTACTGGGTTATTGTACGGATTAAAGACTATGTTACATACTTTGAATGTTCAAGAGCTGTACAAATGTTAAATGGTGATGGTTGACTCAGCTCCCCACTGCTAAGTCTGTCTCATTTGAAGTCACCATAGGTACTGTTGTTGGACATCCCTTTTCTTCCCTGATCTACCAACTGAAAGAGATGTTAAAGTTACCGTGCAGTTATTTTCTGTTTGATAAGGAGAGCAGGAAACCTCTCACAGACAAATAAAAGAAAGCACTACTTCATGCAGCACATAGTTAAGCTATGGTACTTGCTCCCGTGGGAGGCAGTGATGGCTGCCATCTTGGATGTCTTTAAAGGAGGTTCAGGCAAATTCAGTGGCTACCAGTGGCTACTAACTGTGATGGCTGTGTTGTGCCTCCACGGTTGGAAGCAGTGTGCTAGAAACTACAGGAGAGGAGAGTGCTCAGGTCCTCATTGTGCATTTCCCACAGGCATCTGCTTCTTGGCTACTGCAAGAACAGGATATTACACAAGATGGGCCATTGGCCTGATCCAGCAGACTTTTCTTAGTTTATTAAATTTGCAGTGCTGCAAATTGTACATACACAGTGTGTGAAGAGCTCCATTATTAGGTATCAGATACGGCCTCTTAAGGACAGCGGTGTTTTTTCTGTCTGATCTATAACATTTTCTGGACTGTTCTGTCTCTAGAATTGGTGCTCTTCATCCTTGGGATCCTTAGATGCTGTGGAACAGCAACTTTAATAATTCCTGAGAGTTAGGGCTAAGTGACAGCAGATGATGGGATCTGTAGTCCAGCTGGAGAGCCAAAGTTGAAGAAAACATCAATGTTTCGCTTGGCAGTTTTAAAATGCCCATCTAGTTCTTATTTCTAGAGGTTCACGTCACTGGGAAGATTCTAATTACGTCCCATGGAAATGGAACAGTTTTACCCTGATTTTTCACGTTTGGGGTGGGGGTGGGGTTAAGCATCTCCTGCTTTTGGCATAAAGTTCATACCATTCAAACTTCACCACAGAACCCCTACATCAAACTTGTTAGTATTCTGGAAAGCTGTTGAATACGTGGGAGCAGGAGAGGTTAGAAGGCACTTTTAGTCTTGTAAAACATTGGGGGTACATAATGTCTTTAACTGTGAGCCATGGCAAAATGGCTTCTGATATTTGCCCTTTTGAGTCGTAGCAGTAGGTAGCTTTGATCTCATTTTATTCATCAAACAGATTTATTTAAGATAATTTCATCCTGCTTTTTGACATTATCCCCAAAGCAGTTTCATGTGTTTAAACCAACATCAAACAGCCAATAAAACAGTAAAAAAATTGAAGAGGAGCACCAGCGGTTTGACACAAGTTCATAAATTCACCAGATCCACAAATCCCTTCTGAAGCAAATTCCAGCTGTCCTAAACAGGAAAGACCAGGGGGAGAAAGTTTCATAATCTCATTGGTGCCACTGGGAAGGGTCTGTTCCATATTGCAAACTTTGGCGCCTCTGATAGAAGGGAGAACACTGAGCAGTGGTTCTATCGGTGTCTTTTAAGTGTGCAAATAAGTTTATATTGGAATGCTCACAAAGCATGTGTCCTGCCAATATGATTGTACCCATTACTGCTGGAAGAGGGGGAGTGTAGTCAGACTTCTTAAAGCCATTTGACATCCTAATGTCATTTACAAGCTTGATCTTGGATGACTTGGTCAGCCCTGATGCAAGTGTTGCACTTTCATGTGCATGACTAACTTGATCTAATATTGTGACTGTTTAGGTTTGCAATGTGTGCTGAGTACTTTTATGTGTAACTTTTCCAGATAGTCCAGCAGCCTTCAGGAAGTATCTTGAAAAAAGTCACACTCGAAGAGGCTTCACTCCATGCTGTGAACAAATCAGGTGAAAAAATGCCATTAAACACTTTGATCCAGTCTAGCCAGCTTCCAGCAGGTACAGTTAAAAGTTATCTGGCTGATTTCAGACCTCATACCCAAACCATAGCTTGCCTAGTTTTCTGTGAACTGCCTTGAGACCTCCGGGTATAGGGCAGTATATAAATTCAAAAAATAAATAAAATAAAAATTGATTTGAACCATTGAGTGCGCACCATGCTGTTTCCACTTTACAAATGTATCACTGTGCTTGGTGGGGTGTCCTGCATTTCAGTGGGTACAGCTCAATGTTTTGTCTGATGTCAATAAGCACGGAATTCCAAAGTGTCCAAAGATTGTTTTCTTACAGCTGTGGAACTAGTATTATGTAGCACCTGTAATGGCACCAGTTCCACATATCAAAGTGGTTGAGTGGGCACATTTGGGTTAAGGTGATCACGCAACTGAACTGCTCCCTAGCCATTAAGGGCTTTATATACTTGGCCAGGTAAGAAAATGACAACCACTCCAGATCTCTGAGCAGGGGTGTTGCATGCTGACAGATTCTCATGCCTGTCACCAAGTGAACTGCAGCTGTATGCACTAACAGCAGTTTCTGGGTTAAGCACAAAGGAAGCCCCACATAGAGTTGCGTGGTTGCAGTAATTCAACTCTGAAGTCACCAGGTTCACAAAAATGTTTAAAACGGGGATAAGGTAGGCTTGGGCATCTCTGTTAGTGTTGCACACTGTAGTTAATTGCAACATGTTACTCAGCTGCTGAGAAACCGGCACTTGTTGCCAATTTTCCAGGCTCAAAGTTGTAAACAACTTGGGCCAAAAATACATTAAGAGTTTGTCTGATTCTATGTTCCATCACTGAGATCCTCTGATGACGAACTTCTAGTGGTTCCACTTACCTCTGATGTTTGTCTGGCCTTTACTATGAGCCAGACCTTGGTTGTGGCAGTTCCAGACCTGTAGAACTCACATCCAGAAGAGATTCAGCAGGAACCATTTCTCGCTTTTTTCCAATGTCTTTTGAAAACTATGTTGTTCAGACAGGCCTTTTTAATATGAATTATCTCTTGTTAACCTTTCAGTATTTTTTGGTGCTTTTTAATTTTTTTAATGAATGTGTGGATTGTATTCCTAAATGTTGTATACCAATTTGATGTTTTTATGAAAGTCTGAACTATGAATATGTCAATAATAGGTGCCATGATACATGGAAAAACAAATTCCAGTATTTCTTTATGATAGCTGAGCTTTGGCTATCATGATGGTTTTATGATGATAGGAATGAACCCGGATGAGCCTCGGGCTGCTGAAGTTCCCCTCCTCTCAACAAAGCTCTACTTTCCATTACAAACCATCTATAAGATTAACCATTTTAGGGTTCAGATGTAACACTACACTGTGAATAAGCAAAAGCTTCTGTTCTGTCATCTTGGCCACACTGGAAGGTGGCCAGGAGTTTTGAGGAGGAGCAGCTTGCCCAGGCTTGTACCATTTACCCTAAGCTTTCTCATGAAAGAAGGGACGCGGGTGGCGCTGTGGGTAAAACCTCAGTGCCTAGGACTTGCCAATCGTATGGTCGGCGGTTCAAATCCCCGCAGCAGGGTGAGCTCCCGTCTTTTGGTCCCAGCTCCTGCCCACCTAGCAGTTCGAAAGCACCCCTAAGTGCAAGTAGATAAATAGGTACCGCTTCATAGCGGGAAGGTAAACGGTGTTTCCGTGTGCTGCGCTGGTGCTGGCTCGCCAGAGCAGCTTCGTCACGCTGGCCATGTGACCCGGAAGTGTCTGCGGACAGCGCTGGCTCCCGGCCTCTTAAGTGAGATGAGCGCACAACCCTAGAGTCGGACACGACTGGCCCCTATGGGCAGGGGTACCTTTACCTTCTCATGCTATCCTGAATACCAGAAGTGCATTTTCCCAGTGATAGATGCTACCTCTTGAATATTGGCACAGTACTATCCATTGACCCATCCACAACCTTTAAGAAAGATGGCTGGACCTTGCACAGCAAATGTATTAACTGTGCTAAAAGCAGTTGTCTAGAAAATCACTTGGAGAGTTCTCTTAATTACAAGAGGGAGCAGCCTTTGTTAAAGGCAACAGTTACAGATACCTTTGATGTTGGAATATTCTTGGCTATAGCACAGTTGTCCAGGTGTCCATGTCCTGATAAAATAACTTGAGCAGATAATGTGTATGGGAACTGCATTTTGACCTTGAAGCAAATACACAGCTTTCATTAAAAAAAAAAAAAAAACAGAAAAGAAAAATCCTGGACACAGTCTCTCCAGATATCTGTTCTTGGGTGCGCTGTGCGCTGAATGTCATTAAGGATTTTGCTTTCTGCTACGGATTGTTCATCTTTTTTTTTTTTAGGTTCCATTGTGAAACAAATTACCCTGCCAGGAAACAAAATTCTGTCGCTTCAAGCATCTCCTGTTCAGAGAAATAAAATAAGGGAGAACGGAACAAAATCCTTCAGGTAAAAAATAAACAAAGTCGGAAGTTTGTGTACTATGCAAAAGCCTGGCTGGGAGGTGGGGTGTGGGGGTGGGTGGGAAGCAAACAGCCACAGAGAATTGAGTGATGCCTAAATAAATATTTAAGATTTCTGATGGGAGTTTTTGCTTCCTTGGTTCTGATGTTTTAGTGCTAATGAAAGGAAAAGCCTAAAATTTGCCCTGCCAGCTGTTTCAGATATTTACATTCCAGAGCTTGATTGGGTTATATGCTCCTGAAGTCCAGCCTTTCATTTATCTAGTTGCTAGTTCTTTTATTTTGAATTCCTTATCCTGTCTTCTAACTGTCCAACTCATTAAATGAATTCGCACATTGCAAAATATCAGTATTGCTACCTCACTGAAGGAAAATACAATTTAAGTCTGTGGCAACTAAAACTTCACACATTTTAAATCTTTGGATTTGAGATTGCTTTATCCTAGGCAATATTGCTTTATCCTAAGCAATCTTTGGATTTGAGATTGCTTTATCCTAAGCAATGAATAAAATGCTTGAACAAATGATACATTGTAAAGTATACGTGAGCAGATTTTAATTACACACTTAACATTCAAAAAAATATTAATGAAATTAGATAATTCAGTCAATTCTTGTTGGAACACTTAAAGAAAAAGTAATTGTAATACAACATTATTCTATAAATTATGAACAAAGATTGTATTTCACTGATCCTTGATGAAAATAAGTCAGCTTCATTAATAACTCTACATACCATATTTTTCTTAGTTATTCTGTTGGGGTTTGAGGTAGTCAAATATACTATATTTGCCCATTGCTGATAGATTTAAGCTAATTCTAAGTCGGCAAACTCTATTCCTTTTAAATAGCCCAGCAGCATTTTTGTAGGGTTCAGAAGGGTATCATACCTGTTAGCTGAATCTTAGGGTTTAATACAGGCTTGAGATTTATTAACAGATTTCAATTGAAATCAAATGTGTCTAGTTGTCTGTGATTGTTGGAAAAGAAGCTGTATTTGTTTTCATCACCCTGAAAAAATCATTTTAATGTGGCCAGTAACTGGAAGGAAAATCCCTTTCAGATTTCTGTTGCATAGAAGGCTCAGAAGTTGACACATTAGTGTAGTCCACTCTTGGGGCAAAAAGTCACTCCAGAAGATCTTGGCCCCTTCCTTTATTGGGCAATAGCCTTTCCCCTTAAACTAGTGCTGTGCTACCTTTTGGTGTAATAGCACGAGGATTTAGTACAAGTCTGTGCCATGCATAAAATGTTTTGGGTTTGGGGAGGGAGGCAAGGATGTCAGTGGCATCTTGTGCAGAAGGGGAACCTTTGGCTGTTCAGATGATGTTGGGACTACAACTCCTGCCATCCCTGACCATTAGCCATGCTGGCTGGGGCCGTAGGGCATAAGTATGGCATTCATCTAAGTTTTAGACACTTCAATGCACATAAGGTAGGCCCAGTAACCCTAAGACTCTGGCAATATCTGGTGGAGGGCCGTAGGTATAAGATGAGAAAGCAACTCTACTAATTTAGTGCTAGTATACTATGGCAGGGACGCGGGTGGCGCTGTGGGTTAAACCACAGAGCCTAGGACTTGCCGATCAGAAGGTCGGCGGTTTGAATCCCCGCTATGGGGTGAGCTCCCGTTGCTTGGTCCCTGCTTCTGCCAACCTAGCATTTCAAAAGCACGTCAAAGTGCAAGTAGATAAGTGCCACTCTGGCGGGAAGGTAAACAGCGTTTCCGTGCGCTGATCTGGTTCACCAGAAGTGGCTTAGTCATGCTGGCCACATGACCCAGAAGCTGTACGCCGGGTCCCTCGGCCAATAAAGGGAGATGAGCGCCGCAACCTCAGAGTCGGTCACGACTGGACCTAATGGTCAGGGGTCCCTTTACCTTTTATACTACGGCAAAAGACTGTAGCAAGGGAGCTTTTCCCCTCCAAATATGGAAGGTTAGGGTAGCTACTTTAGCTGTAGTTCAGGAAGTTTCTGTTCTCACTACTACTTCTAAGTTGTAGCATAAGGTCTGACATCCCAGCAGTTAGCAGCATCAAATGCTCTATTGAACTTCTACCATATAATTAAAACTGAAAGATAACTGTGATAATTCATGGCTGTTAAGGAAGATTATTTCACTATCTCTGTTTGCAGATTCTAGCTGGAAGTTACACTACCTACAAGAGACTATGTACTTGGGGGTTGGGGGACTTAATGCTTTCCCCAAACTCTGGTCTGTGGACCACATAGAGCTTCATTCACATGGTCCATGGGGTGTCTGTGGTTGAATGTGGAAGGTGGTGCATCCATCATGTTAAATATTCATATTCATTTTAATTGCTATTTCTTGGTTACATTTCTTACATTGCGTTACAATTTGAATTCTGTGGAATTCAAATTGTAACGCAATGACATACAATATATGGGAAATAAAAATATGATCAAAATCATGCATCACCTAGCACAGCACATTAAAATCGCTACAACATGCAGAAAAAAAACATTAAGTTGGTCCACCAAGACCTGTTGCAATTTTCAAGTGGTCCATGGTGAAAAGTGTTTGGGAGCCATTTTTTTGCAGCATCACACTTCGGTAAAAAGAATGGTAATCTGAAATCCTTCATCCTAAAGCTAGAACAATCTTACTTTTGTCCAGATGTCTTAATTTTGCTTTTTACCTGTGCGAGAGCTTTCTTAAATAGAAAGAAAGACAATGAACACAGATGAGTATATAGCTGCTACCAACCTAATCCTAGATTAAATTTTAAATTGTTCCATGCAGATTTTGATTAGCAGCCTCTGGCTGGCATCTTACAGGTTTTAGCTCAAGCCTGTCCTTATTTTTAGAACCATTGTGTAATTAAAATAGTGAAAAGTGCAGGGCCAATATTTGAACAGCAGAGGGTGCTAAAGACTTGTTTGTCAAGTTTTTGTGTGTGTTTCTTCATTGAAAAGTTTACTAAATGAGATATACTAAATGAGAAAACCAGGAGGGACTTGCTTCAATTGGAAAGTTTGATTAGATCAGTGTACTCCACGCTTAAGAACATAGTTATGAACCAAACTAATAAAATGCTTAAGTAGAGAAGCAACTTCTGTAACTGACAAAATAAATGTCCCAGATTAATGGTTTCTGTGGATAATCCATAACTACCACAGGAGGAAATATTATTGATGTTGGCAAACAGTCTGATCCTGGGGACTCGGTCCCAAGCATACCTGCCTGCTAGGTCCTAGTGAAAAGATCAATTCATGCCACCCCCTAATCTTGAGCATGTTACTCAGTGAGCCTTAAGTGCATTTTTATTACCATGTTCACTAAAATATGAACAAATGGGTTCAAGACCAATCCCAACAAAATCCCACTTCTTTTCTTTCAATACTTGTAAATACTTGTAACTCTTTTTTTACTTGTTGAAAGGAGTATTTTTCCTTGTGGTACCATATCAAATGCTCTACTGGAATGAACTAGAATGGCCCCAGCTTGCATATCAAGTTCTCTTAAATATTAGGTTAATTGAACAATTGAACCCATGTTGCAATACACCCTTGTTACTCATTTTGTTATAGTAGTAAAGTTCCTTTAACCATTACACAGACAAGTTCAAGTCCTTGTTTCTCCTTCATTTCTCTGATAACCTTATTTTTTAAACTAAAAGATCTAATACTTTTCTGACTTGACTGTGCTTATTTTTCTATGCGATCTTGCTCTTGGCAAGCTTAAAGTATTGGGCCTACCTTGAATGAGCTGGTGCTGTGTCCACTGCTATATATATATATATATATATATATATATATATATATATGTATATATATATACACACACACACACACACACACACACACACACACACTGTATTTTTCACCCTATAGGACACACTTTTTCCCCTCCAAAAATGAAGGGGAAATGTGTGTGCGTCCTGCAGGAGTTCCCGCCGGGCACCCTAGGCTTGTGGATAGCAGCCTGCACCCCGAAGCTCAACCTCGCCATTGCTCCCGGACCCGTTCTGGGGGCTGGGGTCGGGGAAATTTTTTTCTTTATTCCCCCCCCCCCAAAAAAATAAGTGCGCCCTATGGGCCGGTGTGCCCTATAGGGCAAAAAATACGGTATATATAAGCTCACCCTGGATCCCCTAGTCTGTGGTTGTCATTGGCTGGTTGTGGCAGAGCAGCTGCAGGCATTATTGGGTACAACCGATAGTCTGGACCCATTTTAGTCTGGGTTCAGACCTGATGTTGGGATGAAATCAGCCTTGGTCTCCCTGAAGGGAGAGCAACAAGCAGAGTGCAACCTTTGTGTTTTTGCTTGATTTCTCTGTGGCTTTTGATACCATCAACCATGGACCTGGACTGGCTGTGTGACATAGGTGTCAGGAACATTGTTTTATGCCAGTTCATGCTACCTGCAACATCAGTTCCAAAGAGTGGTATGGGGGGATGTTCATCAGGCCTGTGACATTTGTTATGAGGTGCTGCAGGGAACTTGCTTGTTCCCCAGTGCTATTTAACATCTATATGAACCTATTGGAAGCAGTCATCGGGGGATATGGAGCCATGTGTTATCAGTATGCTGGTGGCACACAGCTCTGTTTCTCCACAGTATCTAATCAAGAGCAGCTGTGTGTGGCTGTACATGTGGGCTGTATGGTGGGCCCCCAACAAACTGAGATTAAGCCCTAACAAGAGAGAGTGGTTCTGTGGGCAAGTGGTTCTCGTGTCCAGGCAATAAGTCAGTTACCTGTTCTAAATGAGGTTGAACTTCAGTGCTTCAAATTGCCACTTTCCCAACAGTTTTCCCTCTGCAGAATTTTGAATTCTTTACAAGGACGTCCCCACTTGCTTCTCTGATCCTAATCTCCCTACCCACAAAGTCTCTTCAGTTGTTGTTGTTTTTAATGTCTCACTCAGCCCTCAGACTTCTAATCATGGTCAGTGATGAGTTTCTCAGGAGCCTTCACTTTCCCGCTTATGTCATTTGTAGAGAACTATGCCAAAGTTGCCAAGTTTACCTAAACATTGAACTTGCAGTGCTAAATTCTAGCTAGTGCAGATCAAAGAAATAAAGCAGCCTAGTTAGTGACAGGACCTACGGTCATGTTGGTAAGCACAGTGTTTAATAGAACAGTTTGCCTTTATAACCCAATACAAAATATAATAGAAATTTTGCTTGTAGAGATGAAGATGACATCAACGATGTGACTTCTATGGCTGGGGTCAACCTGAGTGAAGAGAGTGCATGCATATTCGGTTCGAAATCTCAATCAATCGGCGCAATTATCCGTTCTTGTCCAGAAGAACTCTTCCTTTCATCAGATGCACTGCAGAAGAAGATCCTAGAAATGGGTGAGAAAATTGGGGGGCGGGGGTGGGATACTTCAGAATGCAAAACAGGCTGCATAAATCTTAACTTTGACACCACCTCTTTCCTGAATGTACTGGCATTGCTCTGTACTGAGTTACGGAACTTGTATTTAAGCAGCCAAATTTTTAAATAGCAAATTAGCTTGGATCGCAGCAGCACTGAAAGTGAGATTATGAAGCAATATTCATCTTATAAATGGGAAACTAGAGATTTTGGCCAGTGCTTTGCAGTCTTTACTACTCAGTGCTAATGTATAGTTAACACACATCTGTTTGGTTAACACATGCAGTCAAAGACTTCAACCCCTGCCCAAGAAATCTTGAAGCAAGAAACATGGGAATTGGGTGGATGACCTGTTCTTGCAAGGGCTTCATTCACCCTGCAGGAACAGGTTTGCAGCCTGGGAGTACCTATAGATTCCAGCCTGTCACTGCATCCCCAAGTGCAGTCTGTGTGGCTAGGAGTGTTTATGCTCGTCTTTGGTTTGTTCACCAGCTATGGCTGTTTATGGACTGGGATAGCCTGGCTACAACTGTCCATGCTCTGTTGACCTCCCATCTTGACTACAGCAATGTGCTTTATGTGGGAGTGCCCTTGAAGACTGCCTGGAAGTTGCCACTGGTGCAGAATGCAGCTGCTAGTTTAGTGAGGCAACACAATGTGACTGTCATCAGTCCTCAAAGCACTGTGCAGGTTGCCAATGACCTACTGGACTCTGTTTGGCGTGTTAATACCAGCATACACAGCCCTATGTGGCTCGGGCCGCAAGCCATCTTGGACCTATAATCAACAGGGGAGACCTGATTTGTTGGTGGCACCCAGTTGATATTTATTGCTGACGGGGCTTTCTAGGTGGTGATTTCCAATTTGTGAAATCCCTTTACTGATGAGATTTTTTTTACTGATGTTTTAGGGTTTTGTTCTATTTCTGAGCAGGCCAGCAATACATCTTTGAAGCAGTAGATCAGAGAAATGTTCCATGAGCCATTGTGCTGGTGCATAGGCTTCTGGGGCCATTTGACCAAGCAGCTATGAGAAGGATAGTGCCCAACTCATCAGCCAGACAGCAAAGAGGTCCAACAGCAGTGCTTAAGGCAAATCCCACTATTGGTACAATTAAATAGGAGGGGATGTTCTAGGGTTGTCTTCCCCTTAAACATCTTTTTGGGTGTGCATACCTTTCCCCTATAGTTGGGGTGGGGGTAGAAGGTGCAGGTGTGTCTTGGCCACAGGTTGCTCCTGGAAAGGGGTTACCGGTATGTCATGTGAAAGTCTGTTCCAAAACCACCTTGACTTGGATCCCCAGCTTTTCTCCCCTGCCCCAAAATGGCCTCAGCCAGAGGAAGGAGAATGGCAGAAGCATATGGCCACAAACTGAAGTTAGGTGGCTAGGTCCTACAAAGCCTAAATCATCTAGCTGCAAGTGTTTCAGATATAGAGCACAGACGCTGTTTAGTAACGGGGACTCTGCATGCAAAACCCAAAGAGTTAAACATTAGAAGTGTGAATTTAATACTGTACAAGTAGCATTTTTCATTGTCCTTCATGGATGAAACTTGGGCACACACCTTGGTTTAAAATTTAGCATGGCCACCAGGGGCCAAACAGAATTGCTTTGGAGGCTGCATTTGGCCCAAGGGTTGCAAATCTGCCATCTCTGCTCTAAACAAATCCTAGTTTTCTTTGTTTTCCCAAATCTCAACATCTTAATTTCCGCAAATGTTTGCAAGCTACCAACAGTGAAGCTGCTTTGCAGAAGTGTAAAGTGCAGCCTAAACCAAATGTTGGAATATGCTTTCTGCCCATAAACAACTTAATGTAAAAGGTGACCATTTTAATATTAAAACAGTAGCTTGTCTTACTCTCTGCCGAGGTTCGTGATAGCAGCCAGCAACCCCTTGCACACCTATTTTGAGGGTACATTTTATTCTTGGCATGAAATATGCCTTTTCTGCATTAGTATACTTGTTGTTTTAAGTTCTCAAATCTCTGAAGGGGAGAGAGTGCAGGTTCAGGAAAATGCCTTTGGGTCTGCATTTAATAGTAATTTTGCTTCCATGGCACTGAATTGCCTGGGCAGCTGCTACACCTTACGAAGCCTGTGCTGAAAGCAGGGTCTGTTGTCAACCAGAGGAAGCCTTCATTAGTTACATGCGCTACTGCAGAGCACTGCAGAGAAGATGCTTAGCCTTAGTGTAGGGTTCAAGCAGCTTTCCTTAAAGCAGTCTGCCTCTGTGCCATTGCTCTGAAAATATTAGGGGGAGTGAAGGGATGCAGAACAAGAGAGAAGCAGAGCTCACCCAGGCAAGCTGCAGTTATGGGTGAAGAGGAAAGGGGGCCGCTTTAAGGCCCTATTGGACTTCGCTGTTTTCCAAGCTGTTGCCTTGAGACACTGGGTCAAGCTGCCATATGCTGTTGGCTGGACTGGAGTATGAAAAAGGCCCAGTATGTTGCGAAAAGCTACTCAGTTCATTAACATGTCAAGATTTAACAAGCACTGTGTCAAAACAGGGCAAAACGTAACTGTGTGTGTGGTTTTGTGTTTTTTTTAATTACTGAAATTAACCGAATATGGCACTAATTTCTACAGCTACTACTACTTCCCTTCTCCCAACCACAAGCCTTGATTTCTGTATTCTTATTAACTTTGTCCTATAAATGACCTTGCAAGGAAAGTGATTCTAGGGGCTAAGTGAAACAATGTCTATTTTCTGAAGCTGTAGGCTAGGTTTTATTAATGTAATGTCTAAGATCTTTGAAGTTGTGGCTTTACCAGGAAAATCACAATCTCCCAAACCTTTATTCATAATGGGTATGACTTCCAGGGGGAACAGAATGCCTGCTGTGCTAATTATTTCAATTATCAGCTAGTACTAAAACACGTAATGGATTTTCTCTGCCTCCACAGGTAAAAGCCATGACATTACGGAAGTTAATTCAGATGTTCTGAACTTGATCTCCCATGCTACACAAGAGAGATTAAGAGGGCTTCTGGAGAAACTAACTGTAATTGCTCAGCATCGTACGATGACCTGTAAGGTAAAGGAAATAATCATTAAGCTTCTTGGTCTCCTAACAGTCTTGTTCCAGTCAGTGGGTTTTTAAAAAAATTTTTTAAAAAGTAATTGTATTGGCATCCTATATCTAAAATCTGCCTTAAAGTATGCTTCATCATGGACACAGGAGGTTCTTGGCTATTAGGTTGTAAGAATAAAATGCAGTCATGGAAATGGCAATAACCAAAAGGAAGCTAGGTAAAGGTAAAGGGACCCCTGACCATTAGGTCCAGTCGTGACCGACTCTGGGGTTGCGGCGCTCATCTCGCTTTATTGGCCGAGGGAGCCGACGTACAGCTTCCGGGTCATGTGGCCAGCAGGACTAAGCCGCTTCTGGCGAACCAGAGCAGCGCACGGAAACGCCGTTTACCTTCCTGCCGGAGCGGTACCTATTTATCTATTTGCACTTTGACGTGCTTTCAAACTGCTAGTTTGGCAGGAGCAGGGACCGAGCAACGGGAGCTCACCCCATTGCGGGGATTCGAACCACCGACCTTCTGATCGGCAAGTCCTAGGCTCTATGGTTTAACCCACAGCACCACCCGCGTCCCCTAAAAAGCTAACACATACCAATTCCACCTACTGGTTCATTTAGACCAGTATATGTCTGCTTTAACTGGCAGCAGTTCCAGGCTTCTCTCTTAACTAGAGTTTCCAGAGATTCCTCCTAGGACTGTCTACAATCCCAAGCATGCACGCCTGTCACTGGAGGTACAGCATGCTTCCAATTATATGCACCCATTCTTCCCTGCCTTTAAGTGTCTTCAGGCATCAGTTTAGTTCAGTGCTGGGCCTGTTTTCTGAGCTTGGAAGCTTGAAACTGGACATAGGCAAAAATGGTTGTTGTTTTTTGTGGCAGGGAGGGTTGGAGCGAATGGCTGGTTTTAATAGCTAGTATAGATAAGCTAACTGAAAATCCGGAAACGCTTTGGAGGAAAGTAGCTCTTAATGGAATTTAAATTTAATAAATAATAAAATAAGCAGATGCAATCTTGGTAAGCAAATGTGCATTGAATTTATTTTAAACTTGTCTATTACGTTAATGCAAGCTGACTTGCTTTTAACATCTAGGTTGGGGGCCAGTGGTCCATGTTGTATTTTAAAACAACCATAAATTCTCTCTCCCCGCCCCCCGCTTTTTAGGGGAATGACAAGTACACAATAACTAGTGATACAAGGGCCCAGCTTCGGTTTCTTGAGCAGTTGGACCAGATCGAGAAGCAGAGGAAGGATGAAGAAGAGAGAGAGGTGTTGCTCCGGGCAGCCAAGGTGAGAGAATTGTTATTTGCAGAAGACTTACGGCAGCTAAATATTCCTAGACCTAGCTGCTGCCAGTTTGCTGCAGCTGAAAGAACTATACAAGCACATCCATGTAGGGGATGGGTATTTTACAGTAATTGGGTACCTTGAGAAGTTGGACCTCAGAGAAGGGATTCAGGGACTCATGGACTCTGTGGATCCCAAGGTTTACCGAAAAGGTTCAAACTCTGGCAAAGTTTTTTCGCAACAGTGGACTACTACTCTCCATCTTTCCAATATTTTCTATAATAATATTTTTTATTGTATTGTATTTATGCCCCGCCTATCTGGCTGGGTTTCCCCAGCCACTCTGGGTGGCTCCCAACAGAATATTAAAAACACGATCAAACTTCAAACATTAAAAACTTCCCTAAACAGGGCTCCTGAGTCCAAACATGTTGTAATATATGGACACTTCTTGCATTTGTGTGTTTTTTGTGTGGTGCCAGTGGGCCCCCTTGACACTTGAAATGCGTAGGAAAGATATCCCATAGAAAAAAAAAAGATTGATGTTAAAAGCAAATAGGAAAACGTCATACACTTTGGTTATATTACTATTTATCACTATTTCAAAGTTGTTGGTAATAAGCCTATGTCTGGGCTGTATGACTCTAGACCATTTACTGAATGCTGCTCTTGCTAAAAACAGAAATAAGACAGAGCCAAACACTCAAAAATTAGAACTAGATGGTGGGGAGTTTGTAGCCTCTCCTTCTATTATTATTTTTTGTTGCTTCATGTTGAAGACAAAAATGGATGAGCAGCAGCTAGAGGACACTTCTGCTTCCAATTCTTAAACCATTTCAGTCATCTCCCACCAGACTTCTCAGTTTTTGGCAGCTGGTACCTCTTGCCAGAGACTTCCATATTGCATGTCCATGGGTCTGTGCAGAATTCAGTAGCCAAGCATAGAAGTGCAGGAAGTTATCTCTTTATATAGCTTTCAGTGTGTCTAACTTGGGTCTGATGAAGATGTAACTCTAGCCCGCTGCAAACTACTGGGCAGGGGACTATATCTTGGGACAGGTGGATTCTGGCTATGATTTGCAAGGACCCAGCATTAACCTTTGCAAAGGTTGCTGGCAACCTTCCTGGAACCACAGGTCAATGGTGCAACAAATATGAATTTTACCTTTGTACAGTAGGGCAGTTCACACCCACACCCACACACCTTTCCCTGTACTCCAACCAAGCAAGCAGAGTTCAAGGACAGATTCCAGCCAGGCAAAAACTCTCAAGAAGAAGGTATGAAGTAGGGCTGGTGATCAGCATGGCCTGGGTAAATGGGTGTTTCCTGGACAGAGTTTTGAGGGTCAGATAGAGGACTGGAGAGGCCACCTTTGGACTACACAGGCCTGAGGTTCCCCATACATGCCTTAGAATTAACTTAAAGGGTACATTCCTATTATCCCACATTACAGATCGCAGGGGATGACTGAGCTTTGTGTGGCCTTCAGCAAGTTGCTTATGCACTGAGCTAGGAGCTTCAAGGTTACACCAATTTGCTAATGGACCTAGAAGTCTTTCCTTCCCCTACCGGATGATCCACTGGTAGCTGCCTGGGACCTATTAAACGTAACCTATTATAACTCTTGCAAATGACCTATTTTAAAATGGCCCAATATAGGAACTGAAAAAATAGGCTCCTTAAGGAGGTCTTCTGCATGCCCATCAAATATGGTGCCGGATCTTTTTATCTCCCTCCTTGCTGCTTTTCTCATTTTCCCAAGTGTCTGTTGCTGACATGAACATCATCATGCCTAGGCTGGACCTGACTGACAATGTTAGCATCATTTTTAGTTCAAGCTTCCTCTGGGCTAGAATGGAGGCAGCAGTCCCTGATGAAGAGAGGGGGGGGGGTTTGTGTGTGTGTGTGTGTGTGTGTGTGTGTGTGTGTGAGAGAGAGAGAGAGAGAGAGAGCCAATCTGGCTTGAGGCATTCATTCCCTCCAGCTAAGGTTTCCAATCAGAAGAGAAAATTGTAACTTATTAAATATTTAAAGATAATGTTGTGTTTGGGTGCTAGTAATTTCTATTAAACGTCTTTCTTTTTCTTCCTCTCCCTCCCCCCTTCTTTTCCTTTCCTTTCCTTTTTGATAGAGCCGTACCAATAAAGAAGATCCGGAGCAGCTGCGATTAAAGCAGAAAGCAAAAGAGGTATGACTTTTTCAAGTCCCCACGCTTTGCCTTTGTATTCTGAGGGAAGGTTGGCAGCCCTCCTCTCCTGGCAATTAGGTCAGGGTTTATTTTGCTGTTGCATACCATTTGCAGAGGCCTTGGGGAAGGACAGGAACTGCTACAGGCAAGGGCAGCACTTCAAATGAGGTCAATGAATTATGAGCTCTTAACATTTTATTTTCATAGTTTACAAAGAACTATTTCTAGACAGGCCTAAACTATACAGCAGTGTGTTTGGTAAGAATATAATGTGGGATTAGGGGGGAAAAAGACACTTTGAGATTTAGCATCTGGGACCGTACAATAGGCTACATTTTTCCAGGGTAATTGTTCGTTTTGTAAATCTGATACTGCTTATAATTCTTTGGCTGGGAGGCGGTACTGGGATTTAGTTTTAAATGGAAAACGCCTCTGGCTTTTAATTTTCTGGGCCCAGCAGTTTTCTGTTCTGGAATGGAGCCCTTGTTTCACGCAGTTCATGTTTAGCTGCAGGGGTTTTAGTTTATAGCTTAGACTGGTTAAGCTTTTACTCCCAGAGGCCTCTGCATAGCAACTGCAGAAATCAACAAATAAGTTCATTTATGTCTGCTGCAGCCTCCTCTCAGTAGCTGACTTTTTACATTTCCCAATATCCATTTCCTGACTTTTCTAGCCGGAGAGAAAAAAGCTCCACTAATTGGAGCTTATTTTAATTGAGCCTTAATATTGGATCTCACTGGAGTTGCCCCCAGAGCTACTGGGAACAGAATTAAATGAAAATACCTAAGGTTGAAGACTGTGTGAGTGAGATTTTTTTTTTTACTTGACCTACAGATTCTTTTCCCCGCTGAATAAATCAAGCCTGTTCACATTTCTGATTAAGGATCTGACAGCAGACAATAATAAAGACAATTGAGGTGTGAGATGTGTGATACAGAGCTGAAGAAATTGGTTTCTATAGTTACTTGACTGATTCCATGCCATTTTTAAGGATCTCTGTGGTA
The DNA here is from genome assembly GCF_964270895.1 of Podarcis filfolensis. Taxonomy (NCBI): domain Eukaryota; kingdom Metazoa; phylum Chordata; class Lepidosauria; order Squamata; family Lacertidae; genus Podarcis; species Podarcis filfolensis. The sequence continues at coordinate 47,950,411 of NC_139603.1, forward strand.
AATGAGTGGTTTTGTTTTTTTCCTGAGCAATCTTTTTCTTAACTGTGCCTCTTGAACTATCAAATTTGTCGTTGCTTAACATTGCTACGGTTGGCTTCTAAGTGCCAATAGCAGCAGCAGCAGCAGGTTATTTATGAATGCTTTAAAGGGCCCTCGTTGTTTGGATTAATGTAGGAGGAGAGGCAGTACAAATGGCAATCCTGTGAAATGGTCTCGGCATCTATGCACCAGACTTCAACCAAAGTAAAGGAATGCCCACAGAATGCAAGGAGAGCCAAAGTGAGGGGATTTGGACCCTCTGCATCAGAAGGTTTCCTTAGGCGCGTTGAGTGGGATTGACGTTATACATCAAAATATGCATATTACTTACAACTTACCATTGTTACTTGCCTAATGCTACTTCGTCTCTGCCCCTCTAAGTTTTGCTATCAAGAAAGCAGTTCCCTATAAGATACTCTTAATGGATATTTACCTCTAGTTGTGCATTTTACTACCCTAAACCTTGGGAGGAGTGACTTGAGAATGGTGCAGTGCCCAGTTATGGAAACATTTTGACTTCCTTATACATAACTCCATTAGTGTTCAGTAGTGCTTTAGAGTGCAAAAGGTGAGCTGCCTGCCCCAAAGAGCTTACAATGCAAAATTCAGTACTGGGGGAATAACTAAAAGGGATTGCTTTCCAAGCTGAAACCATTCCTGATGATTACAAGTTTGACCTGTTGGTCAAAACAGCTCATCTTTGACCTTCTGGTATTTGTTCTCCTTTCCAATACCACCCTTCCTCTGGCTTTATGGTAAGCTTTAGATATTGCTTTCATTCTCAACTCTTACCTGTAGCCAGAGCATAAGATGTGGTGGGTGGTGGTTTCAACAATCCTCACACTGAGTAGGTAAAATGTGGTTTAAGATAATGCTGGACAAAATTTCAAGATGCTGCAAGTTATTCTAAGTCATAATCATTCCTCATGGAGGCCACAGAGCAAGAGGCAAGGTGTTAACCTAATATCATGCAGTACCCAGGATGTAGTGCAGGGGTCAGCAAATTTCCCCCCACAGACTTTGTGGGGGGCCGGACTGTCCGCAGGCTGGATTTAGAAGGTGATTAGGCCGGATCCGGCCCCCGGGCCTTAGTTTGCCTACCCATGATATGGTGTTTAAGTGTTGCTGGACCACTTGGGGAAAGTGGCCACAATATGTAAGGGGAAAGTTGCTTGGAAATTTTAGCACTTGCACCTGCCTTCAAAAGATGAAACTTCTCAAATGTGAGGGGATTAGTTAAAAGGAAGTTGAAGGGGTGGGTCAGGTGGGTCAGACCTCTTCAGGCAGCTTTGAAGTTTCTTTTAAATCACTGCAGTAGTACTACAGACTAGAATGGTGATGAACAAGTGCCAAGAGGATTCAAGCAGGCATAAATGCCAAGGTCAAGGAAGCTATAAATGGGAAGAAGGGTTCCTTAAAAAATAGAAGTCTTATCCAAATGAGGGGGGAAATTCTCATAAATGAGCATAAACTGAAGCAAGCAAAGAAGTAATTTGAGAAGCTGATGGCTGAATACATTCTTTTTTAAAAATAAATCAGGAACAGGAAAAGCTGCTAAGCCAGTGTTTCCCAAACTTGGGTCTCCAGCTGTTTTTGGATTACAACTCCCATCACCCCTACCTAGCAGGACCAGTGGTCAGGGATGATGGGAACTGTAGTCCAAAAACAGCTGGAGACCCAAGTTTGGGAAACACTGTGCTAGACAGTAAGTTGAACTTTTTGACAACAAAGGTCTAAAAGAGAGCAGGAAGATTGCATAGTCCATACGTGAATATTATAGGCTGTAAAATGGTGTTTGGTTTTATTGCATTTTTCATCTTGTGTATTTGTTTGGGTTTTTTGTGTGTGTTTGTGTGTGGTGTTTTTTTTTTAGAGTGGTTGAGCTATAAGGGACTTTGGAGATCTAGTCCAACCCCCTGCCTAAAAGCAGGACATACGGCATCCCTGATGGATGCCTGCCCACTTTTGCTTAAGCACCTCCAGCAAAGGAGAGCCCACCAACTCCCAAGACAGTTTGTTCCACTGTTAGTGGGGAAGCTGTTGCTATTTGGAAGTTTCTCCTAATGCTTATCCAAAATCACCTTCCCTGCAATTTCCACCTATTATTTCTAGCACTGCTCTTCTGGAGCACCAGAGAACAAGTCTGCTCAATCTTCTGTGTGACAGGTCTTCATATAGTTCAGCCATGTACAACACATCAATTGCGAGACCTCGGTGGACCGCGAGGTTGTTTCTGGCCAATCGCAGGGTCTTTCTCTGAGCAGCGCATGCGGGGAGATGGAGGGAGGCACGAGGGAGGTGGGGGGAGGTCTCTGTGATGCTGCTGCAAGAGGGGAGGTGGGTTTAGCCTGGCTTTCTCAATGGGGAGGGAGGCGGCTGCCAGAGACAGAGGGAGGCGCAAGGAGGAGCTGCTTGGGAAGGCTTCCTTTGATGGGGGCGGGGACAGAAGCAGCGAAGGAGAATCACGGAGCAAGGAAGGAAGCAACTCAGAAGGGAAAGAGTTAACACACACAGAGAGAAGCTGGCTCCTCAGATCTGTGCAAACTAATATAAAAATATAGTTTGACTTTCCTCACTTGTTTAGTTACTTGTCCATCTAGTAACTATTTGGATCTGTCATAATGATATCCATATATAGCTACTATATCTGTGAAATAAAGATCCATTTATTTATTTAACTTAAATGACTTTGGAGGGTGGTAGATCACTGCCAGTTTTTGATACTTGTTGATAGATCGCAACCAACTTTAGGTTGGACGTGCCTGATATATTTGAAGGCCACTATCCTGTTTCTCCATTATACTCTCTTCAAGCTAAACATACTCAGTTCTTTGAACAGTTCTTTATGGACATGGTTTCCAAGCCTTTTGTCCTGGTTGCCTATTGGACACACTACAGGTTTTTTTTCCAAAGGCCTCCTTAAACTGTGACACCCAGACTTAACACAGTTCTCTGTTTGGAGTAGGTATACATTTTCTAATAAAACCTTCCATCAGTCCATGAAAGCCACATAGTAGCCTTTGTTCCTATAAACTTTCAGCTGCAGCTGTTCTTTTTGTGGGCTGTTTGCTGTCCCACATGAGAATGCACCAAGTCAGATTTGCACACCATGTAAAACTGCACAGTTCAAAATCGGGATTGAAAGTTCAAGTAGATGAGACAAGAGGGAAGTGCATACAAGCCTGAAACTTTCCATGTCTCATTCATGCCATGAGAGATTAGTTTCCCATTGCATCTGACCTGAACTAATGTCACTCGTTTTACATATCAGATGGCATGACAGGTGGTAATAGGTGCAACAGTCATTGGATAGTTTAGTTGCATTTGCATCTCCTGTTGGAAGGGCAACATGGAGAGGAATTCTGCTGGCTAAATTATGAACCTATGAGGGCTAAAGGTTTCAAACCAGCTTCCCTTGAATGTAAAATGGCACTTGAAGGTTGTTTGGGGCCTTCACTGCCCTCTGGAATGTATTATTTCTGTACCTATCAGGTGGATAATGCTTGCTCTGTACCACAGTGAAGTAGATAATGCTTTCTGTTTATTAAAGCACATTAAGTATTCAGAATGCCCTGGTGCATGGGCAAAATAAAACAATAGTTCAAGTGACCATCAACTGTCTAGCATCTGAAGAGTTTAAGTGCATCAAAAGCAACAAGTCAGTGTACTTCTTCCTAAACTAAAATACTTGCCCTTCCTACTTGTACTGAAATGTGGTGTGTGTGTGTGTCTGCAAGTTTTATGAAAGTGGAAAAATCCAATTTCTGTGAGATGGTAAGGAAATCTTTTCTTAAAACTGAACAGGAGAACAGAGCAGTTTCCCCTTCTTAAAAATTGCTTCATGTGATTACAGCTATGCTGCAAATGCCATTTCACCATTGGGAAGGGCTTAAAAAAATGTGCCTCCACTTTATTTGTGCTTCAGGTCAGATTAACTAAAATGGTTATTGTGTCACCTAGAAACTCCTGACTGCTTCAAGACCAGACTTTTAAAAAACCTATATATTATTATTAAAAAGGCCAGCAGCAACAAAGACCATTTTACAATTTCTGCAACGTTTTCATAGCAATTTGATCTTTACACAGGTTTTTTAAAAAAATCTTTGTACTTGTAGCAGATGGAAAAATCGAAGAAGGGAAAATGGGCTTGAAATGCTTTCTGGCTGGCTTCTGATCTCAAGACTTGTGCCTTCTGAGCAAATATATAGTAGTGCTGAGAAGTCTATAGAGTACTAGTCTTGAGACTTGGTGGGACATTGCTTCATCTGGTTTAGGGATAAGTAACATATCTATCCTGTGGTTCTCCAGATGTTTTGGATTCCCAGCTCCCATACTCCCTGGCAATTGGCCATGTTGGCCAGGGCTGATGGCAGTTGCAACAACATCGGGAGTGCATGTAGCTATCCCTGCTGTAAGCTGCTGTAGCTGAATTCATCCCTCAAGGGATGAATTTAGGGTGTAAAGGCATATGGGAGCTGGTTCACATAGCACAACTGTCTGTCTGCAACATGCACTAAACTTATTTTTGTGAATTGGCCATGGCAGATTTAACAGGTTGGAACTTGATACCTCCTGTGCAATACTTCTCAGTAGAAGTGATTCATATATTTGCATCTTGTCACAGTGCAGAGTTCTCAAGTATCTTGCATGTATGTATTTGTGATCTGGTGCTAAGAGATGTATGCGGTGGCTACCTGCATTGCTCTAGCCATCTCAGCCTATTACAAATAGCAGCCAGAATGAGGTTTAGGTAAATATTCATAAATCAAAACTGCTTCCTGCAAGACGGAGGAAACATAAGCTAAAATAGTATTAATAGATTCTTTCAGAATAAATTGTATTTTTAATAAAGGAAATGGAGAATGGGATGCTTAATATTAAAGAGATTATTACATACTTTCTTAAATGGTAAATGTTCCACTGAAGTACGTATTTTTTTCCAAAACAAATGTATAGTGACCTATAGAATGATGTTCCTAAATATGCTTCTTGTTGAACCTTTTTATTGCTATAGAAATGGGATAACAAGCAAACAAGAACACACTCGGTTCATGAATTTCTAACTGTAGAAGACTGGCCAAGGCTAAGACTAACTGACTCAAGTTGAGCCGTGACTTTCAGGGTACTGCAGACCAACCTGCTCATAACTTCCTCTTTTCTTCCTAAATTAGTTGCAGCAATTAGAACTTGCACAAATGCAGCAAATGGAGGCTAACCATGCAGCTCTGGCAGCCATTGGGCCAAGAAAAAAGAGGCCACTGGATTCATCCGGACTGGAGGTACGTGCAGTAACCCTTCTTGGTTTAGTATCTTCCAGCTGAACTGTGTTTCTGTTTTGTATATTGTTGGAATTTCACGCGACTTGATATTTATCAGTTTTAGTGGCAATGAAGCAGCCTCTTGGCATCCAGAAAAGTTCTGCATGATTATGAGTTGTGTTCTGAAAAGGAATGGTGTTTTACTACTCCTGTAGTAAAACGTAGCAAGAGGACAAGGGTGGCTAGTGTCTTTTCCGTTGGCTGTGGTTGTGCAAATGTCATGGGCATCATTTGTATGATATCTAAGGCAAGCCTCAAGTCTTTTCCCACCTATCTTGGATGTCTCACAGCATTTCAGAATTCTCATCCTGAATCTCATCTCTCTTTCTCTCTCTATATATATATATGTTCCGAATAATGAAAGAAAATCCATTTGCTCTTGTTATCCCACCTGCTTCTGCATGATGGTGAATGGAAAGTTCCTGGGTTTCCGTCAGTCGAGAACTCTTCTTCTGCCTAACTATTTTGGTTGCTGTTAAGTCTAGATATAAAATGAATATTTTAAAAAAGCTAGAATGATCATCTGAATACATTTCAACCCCCCCCCCCCACATTATAAAACTAGCCAGCTATTTCAAAGAAATTTAAAAGTTCACTTGAAATACCTATTTGCCTTTGCTAACATGGCGTACTCCCGATGAGGTTGGACTGGAGCACCCATCGCCTGCGAATGGAGGACACCCACATGGGATGTTTAAAACCATTGGCTGTTCCCTAACAATGTTGCCCAGAATTTTAAGGATGTTCAGGGGACAAGTGAGCTCTGGTAAGATATTTTGCTTCTCAGGGCAAGAATGGTGGAATAAATTTTTGACTAGCCAACAAAAGTGAATCAGTCCACCAACAGGGATATTATCTTGCCTTTGAGCTTGGGTGTGTGCCTTGAAATTTTAATAAATTAGTGGCTATCTTCTTGCAGCCTGTAGAATGAGCTTTTATCTACCTTAATTACTGCTAAAAGATTTAAAATCATGAGCTTGGTATAACAACTTTCCCAGGTCCCTCCCTTAACCATTCGGCTTTCATTAGGTAAATCATGGTGTTTACTATTAAGTAGGTGAAGGCTACAGCAGAGCAAGGTAGTAATTATTCTTAGCTTTTACTTTTCTATAATTCTAGAGGATAATATAATGGCTGCCCCTTAGACATATTCTTGCTGTCACTGATGCTGTTCCTACCTTATTAAACACTTGTGCTGTAACCCTACATAACACTAGATGAAAATGCCAGTGGCAATAGAGTTATACATCAGAACAATAGCATCCAACATTTTGTGCAACATAAAGGGAAGCACTCATTAAGGCATGCTATGCCTACACTTTGCATCTTTATAAGGGTGTCTATAAAATATGTAGCAAGTCAGTTAATTCATTTGGTTTCTAAGCACCTACAAGTGATGCTCCAAACATAGCAGAGGTGGGGGACCTGTAGATGTTGATGGACTCCAACTCCCACCATCCTGGCCTTTGGTCACATTGGGAAGGACGTATGGGAGCTGGAGTCCAACAACATCTGGAGGCATGAAGGACCCCTATCCCTGCACTACAGAAATTAGTTGGCCAGAGTGGACTTTCAACAGGGAGAGACAACCAACTGCAGCTCACCCTAAAGTGTAGCTGTGAAGTGGGAACACAATGTTGTGTTAAAACTTAACAGTTTTAGGTGTATGAAGAATACATTTTGGTATTCAACTACAAAAAAAGCAACATGACCCAGGTTGAATATTTGAGTGTGATGGGGCCTGCTTTCTTGAATATAATTTTGCCAAGTAATTTGAGACAGGCCATAACTTTAATATCACTAGGTATGGGAGTGGGAGAATGTGGCCACCAATATTTGCCAGCCCATGCTGCAGAGGCTTAGATTTCTAACCATGAGAGGAAGAGTGGCATGTGTTGTAACATTATTTTACAGTACACAAATCTCTGGGAGCTTTAATCTTTTACATATATGCTGGGACTTCCTGTGCAAATTCATTTTTAGTTTGTCGGATATTAGAGTGCTAAAGGGTCCAGCCACTAAGCAGTTTGTTCCAACCAGTGTTGAAGTGTCCTGGTTCTTTGCTGGGGTTTAGAAATGGTGAGGTGTATTGTAAATGGATCTGAAGAGTTATGACTGTAAAGTAGTTTTTAAATCAAATAATCTCTGAGAAATCTTTTTTTTTTATAGAAGCAGAATGCTTGCAGTATACGCATAACAAGGAAAGCAAAACATCCTGATGAGTAAACAGTGTTCTGTTCAGAGATGAAAGGATGGCCTTGAAATGGAAGAATATGGCTTGGGGGCCTGTACACACTAGGAATCACCAAAAGCATATTTTGAGAAAACATGTCTAATTTAAATATGTAGAACTATATCCATCGAGTGCAAAGATACTTATTTTCTAAAGCTGTTAAATGTCAAAGAGCTTAAGCAGTTTGACACACATCTGACCGTTTCCAGTTATTTATCTTTCTATAAGTGTTAAATAAAACTAGTGGTAATGCACCAGAAGCATGCATTTAATTCATATATATACAGTTATATGGATAGCTAAAGCATCTTTTTTTTTGGGGGGGGGGAGTGAACTAGTTTATGTTGCTCATGCCCCTCCCAGCGTGCCAAGTGTTTTGGGTAGACATCTCCTGGGAAGGTTGCCATTATTACCTGAGGGCCAGGTCACTTTTTCCAGACTTCTCCTTGGCACTTTCCTGTGAAAGCAGTTAAACTCTGCCCAAGGAAGTCTTCCCATTCATTGCCACATATAGAACATTAGTTGGTGGTGACCTTCCAATCCCAGGGTTCCTACGAGTACCCTCTTCTGTGTTGATGCTGCCATTTTGACTGCATAAGCCTGGACACTCTTCTCCTGAAGATTAGAGGTTTGAAGCAAGATTTACCTTTTGATTTGATTCTTCAAAAATCACATTTGCAGTACTGTGCCTATATGTTCATATCTATGTGAAATAGGGTTGATAGCTATCTCTTCGGTATCAGTGTGTGCACCATACTTGACACTATTGGTGCATTGGCAAAAACTATGGGGACAACCAGGTTGTTGCCATGATTGTGGAGCTAATGTTCTGTACTCCTTAACACAGGCACAGGGTAGCCAGAAAGAAACTTGTGTCTTCGTAACAGTTCAAGCCCCCTTAAGCGCTGACTCTCGTGGTTGTGGAATAATGCACAAATTGACTGACTTTCAGCTAATTGTGCAGACAAATGTATATTCTAGAGCAGGGCTGTGGAACCTACTGCTGCCCCATCATCCTTGACCGTAGGGCATGCTGGCTGGGCTGATAGGAATTATAGTCCAACAGCCTCTGGAGGATTGCAGATTCCTTACTCCTGGGTTCAGAAGCTTGTCAGCTTCCTTGACTTGCATGCTGACTGAGTCCCCTCAATTGTAAGTGCTTGGTGCATCTTGGGACTCTCTGTAACTGAGAAACAGTCTCATTGGAAGAGACTAGGAAGCAACAAATGTGTTGTATGTCACATCTGTCAGTGGATGGTGGAGTTTCAGTTTCATCTCTGAATTTCGTAGAAGGTTGTCAGTTTGGGCCACACTCATGACGTCAGATGTTTGCCTGTAAATTGGCTAAAATATTCTAGACTGCCATTTATAGGTTTAAGCAGTGCAGCTCACAGGCTCATAGAATGCCATTCCTGTACAGAGATGAACTTAATTATTTTCTTGTGTGAAAGATATCTGCAATTTAAATGACTAATTGTATTGTAGCTCTGGGCTAAACATATTGATAACACAAACGTTGATGACATGTGAAGGGTCAAGAGTTTTATAATTTAGTTGATGATATATTGCCTAAAATGATGTGGCAAAGAGCCAGAATATTTCAGTTTAATAATCGTCTATTAAGTTAACATGACACATTTTGTACAGTATTTGTTACCTCTAGGTACAGATTAAGGATCTGATGCAGCCACAGATAGTGACATGTAAGCATGAATCTTGGGCATAATCATGAGTAAACTGACACTACATTTCCAGTAATTTGTCTCAATATGTAAAACACTCTGTTGGTTACATTTGAAAGGACTTGTAGAAATGTCACAATGTAAGTTGGGGGAGGAAAGCTACACAACAGAATATTAATACCTAGTCTCTTGCAGATCTTTGACAGTTTAGTGAAGTTCCAGCATGAGTGAAGATAATTGGATCATAAACATACACATTTATTCCTAAATTGTTCAAGTGAAAACATGTCTGTCATGCCATGAGGTGTCCTAAGAGTTCTCATTCTCCTTTTTAAAAATCAAAAGTGCTGTATAGTATTTTAATTTACTTATTTTACTGTCAGAGAGCTGTCTTGGAGACTTTTTCATCCCAGTAAGAAATAGAAGGTCAACTGAAGTTCTTTATAAGTGTTGCTTTTCAACATGGCACATTGATGGAGCACCTCACAGTGGTGCTGTGGGCACTTGACCTGTAGAAGAAGAAAAAAAAAAAAGCAGAATTCTCTGGTTTGAAGCATGTTTTCCACTTTACAATCTCTTGGCAACTGAAGTTTGTTTCGTTTTCAGAATTCTGGTTTCATTGTGAAACCCTAATCTTGCATTGGCTAATAAAAACCTTAAAGGAAGTTATCTTACATGAGATTTCTACTGGTTTTATTTTATATTTTTAAAAAAGCCAGTGTAGGTTTAAAACTTTTTCAAAAAACAAAATGCAGCACAGCATAAGGTTGCCATATTTCAAAAAGTTAAAAATCCGGACACAAAAGCTGTTGAGTTTTTTTTTTGTATTGTTTCATTTGGCCAAAGTTTGCTGCGTAGATTTCTCATGAGAATATTCTGCAATTGAATTGATGGGGAGAGTGAAAGAAATTCCACTGTTTGGCTAACTCAAGCTTATCTGCTAACGGTAAATGAGAAACAAGGGTGGATCTCTTACCTGGCATGACTTCATTACATGTATGTATTGTACACGCATAAGAAAACATTATATAAATGCTTTTGGAACAAATTGCAGAACCTTTAAATTTAATGCTCATTCTTCTGATCGTCTCTTGAGAATGGATACTATATAATTGTATTTTTGGCCCTTGAGTATTTCTTGGACTAGTGATGATTAGCTTAGTCCATCAACCATGTAACATTATTGCTAATGTCTGTTAACTTTGTATTTGTCATGCTAACTATTAAAAGAATGTAGCAAATGGTTGGCTGGATTCGAGGAAGGATGGTGTCTGTGATACGACTCATCAGCTTTCATATACAGCAGCAGGAAAAACGAAAACCTTGCTACAGCTTCACATTCTCACAATGTGGAAAAGCACACTTTTATTTATTAAATTTGTATCCTGCCCTGCCGCCCAAAGGAGGCCAGAGCAACAAACATCAGAATGTTAAACAATACAATTTAAAGTGAAATGAAAACATACTTTAAACAATCTAAAAACATTTTAAAGCAATTAAAGCATCTAAAAAACATAACATGCATACCAGCTTAAACCAGAGACCAATCTGGTTTTGTATATTATTTGGGGGGGGGGGGAGCCCTAGATAGGATTTTGCATGACAGTTCTTTTATTTTGGCACATAATGAAAGGCTTGGATAAGTCTCCCAGATTTTATGCCAATCTTCCATTTAGAGTTCAGTTTGCACATCTGTTTCCAAATTCTACATGTAAGCTAAAAGCTATATGGGCTATTGTGTGCATTTGATTAAGTTATCATATTTATCTACTTCATAAAAATATTTCTAGACTGCCCCTCATATAAAATATTGGGGGTGTATGCAACAACATTTAGAAGTACAATAAAACATAATATAAAAGAAAGACAATACAAAATAATCATAAAAATGACGGGCTCATCCTGACAAAGTTTAAACAACTCCACACCCAGTGTGGGAGAAGCTCAAATCTGTTGCCTTGGGAAAGTTCCCTGAGAGAGACTCAAGTGTTGCTTGGTTAAATAGATGTTGGAGGAAAACTTCACTTAACCTTAACCAACACTCATGGCCAGTAAAAAAAGAGGCGATGGTACTCTGTTCCATCACAAAAAAGGCACTGCTTATATTTGTGCTTTGTGAGACAACACGTGAATGATGCAAATTCAGTACTTTGAACAGAAGAGAATACATGGAGAAGATATGTAAATTACTGGGCAACCTTGTCTCCAGTGGTATGAGTAGTCTACTTATTGGGCCTGTGAAAGAGAGGCTAAAATGAAGGCAACACAAAAAGCAGGACAAATATAATAACCAAGGGATATATGGTCAGTAAAAACTTGAGATGACAGGGAGAGAGTCAAGTTAAATTATGCTGGGACTGGTTTACGGCATGTATGTACATGTTCAGACACTCTCCTCAGATTTACAACAGAGTGACTTATTTTAATCCCTAAGTAATTGCAGCCAGCACCTTCAAACATGGAAGCAGTGGAAGAGGTTTCGGAGCAAAGGGTGTAACATATGCTTCAGAAATTATGCCGTGTATTGAGTAACTGTGAAGAACTAGGGCAGGCAGTCTTTCTCCATTATTTTAATCTACAGAGAAAATCAAAAGAGTGTTATTTGTGTGGTTTAGGGTTGGCACCGAGGGGAGAGCAGGGCTCTTATGCTTTGAACAGCTGTGTGGCAGGCAGAAATTGAACAGGTGAAGTCCTTTCTGGTATAGAAAGACAATTATTGTTTTGTCAGAAACATTGCTTGCTTGCTTGCACTTGGCTCCTAATTTATGTTTGTCACCTTCACCCCACGCAAGGGAGGATGAAAATTTGCATATGATTATGTAGAAGCATACACAAATATGTGTGCTCTTTTGTGAATATGGCAAAACCCATAATCCACATGCGTTGTACTGGTTTAAGAAAATCAAAAACAACCCCCTCATGCTTGCCCTCAGGTTGAAAAGATTCCCCATCCTTGCAGTACACACTATCCCACAAGGAAGCCCCACTGAACTCAAACCTCTGAGTAAACCTTACATGAGCTCAAGCTATGACTGTTCTCAAGGGTGGAGAGATGGATCCAGATACGGAGATTGCTCATGGGGAATTTTGAGGTTTTTGTCCTTTACAGTTTGTTTTCCAAAGGGCTACATGAGAATGAACAGGTTTGTGTGTGAATGCTCAGTTTTAAGCCCTCTAAGCTGGTCTCTGTTTAGAAAGTAAATACTTTCCCCTCCCTAAAGTTATTTGACTTCTGAAGGACATGGCTATTGGATTGCTGAGGAATCCCCTGAGGCGTGTTTCATTTGTAATAATGCCTTGAGCTTTCTGCTGCATCCTGTTGGAGTGACCTCCTCTTCAACCCTGTAGTGGCAGCTGTGCTACAAAGCTAGCCACCCCCCTTGCTTCCCCTCCCCGTAAGGGGTTGTCTTACTTTGAACTGTGACCCTTTTGTGTCTTACCAAGAAAAAAAGGGACCTCTCTCTCTCCCTGTACATGGCCACGATATTTCTCCCATGCCTATTTTGTTCCAAGCCATTGAACAAATGGAAAGCTTCAAAACGATGGCATTCTTATTTCAGTTTTCAGCTGGTGTTGTCTTGTATCATGTTAGTGGGAGAAATAGTCTTTCTTTTGGGAGAGAAAGCAGGTATCAACTTAAGTCTGTTTGCTGATGTCAAAGTAGTAGCAGTAGCACTTCCTACGGATATACTTCATGCCAATCGCCAAGCGTTTAAATGCGTTGGCTTGTATTGTTTCCCTACTTTCTAAACGAGTCTAAAATTCTTTTGTTCTATATCCTTAAGGTGGTTTGGATTAAATAAAAAAAAAAACATTTCTGTCCCACTTAAAGCAGCTAATGTTAATAATAACAATATTTTATATGCTGCCCATCTGACAGGGTTGCCCCAGCCACTCTGGGTGGCTTCCAACAATAATGAAACCATATACTAAGGTTATATGGTCAGTTTTAAAAGCAGTGTGAGATAGCTTGACATGAAGCCTAAGAAGGCCTTTTGCTGTTCTCCTAAAAGTGAAAGAGGCTCTGGCTACCCCACGACCCCTAGGAAAGTTCCACATGCTACCATGGAGGAGCAGCACGTGGGCCGTCACACCTTAAATATCTGGGTATTGATAATGGGACCTCTCCAATAGATCTTAAGGCTGGGGTGGAATTTTTTGAGGTCTCCTTTCAGATATTCAGGATGAGGCCATTTAAGAGCTTTATCCTATTTTTTTCCTGAAGACTCTGAACACAGTTCTTTGAGAAACGGGTCTCAGCATACTGAATTGCATGTGTTTCCTGCAAAGACAGCTCTGCCCCGTCGAGCAATCGCTTGCATGGGAGACCTCTAAAGTTAGGGCAAATAATGAGGGGTGAAGCTCATGCAGTATAAGATCCTACTGGAGTTGCACTTACGTTGCACAGTGAGTTTTATTTATTTTTAATGACTACTCACCTTTTCTCTCCTTTCTCCTGTTCTAGGGCTTAAACAGATCACCCAGCCTTGCGAAACCAAATCTTCATCCACGGATAACACGCATCTGCCTCAGGGACTTGATATTCTGTATGGAACAAGAAAAAGAGCTGAAGCACTCTCTAGCCTTGTACCGAGCTCTTCTGAAGTAACGGCTAGGCAGTTTGCGTTTGGGCTTGCCAGCATTTGTTGCCAAAGAACACCTGTTTGCACTATCTTGAAACCTTGGTTTACAGTGATCACCTGTTTCCTTTTCCTTTTTTCTTAAACGAAGGGAACCACCTAGAGCTGTCTACTGGGTGGTTACTAGAAACATGTATGCTGCCTGAATGCACTGGAGACAGAAGGCTTCAGGAGCCTGCGAAGTTCAGTATAAGCGACACTTGTGTCAGTATTTCAATCTGCAATATTATCCCATGAATATTGTGCCTTGTAATGCTGCAGTTGGGGAAGGGTGGTATGACGAATGTATTTAATCACAAACCAGCAGGCAAGCAGCTTGCTAGCGTGTTGCCTACAGGATTCAACCTCGCTAGCTGTCCTAGTTTTTAGAGTTCGCTATAGCTAGCTGGAAGAGAAACCACTTGGGAGCAAGCCAAAGAAGTGCCAAAGTGAGATCTGCAATCTATTGCCTCCAAAGAAAGGGGGACTTCCCAGTGGCATGGCTTGTGCTGCCAGTACTACTGGACGGATGAAGCAAGCTGGAACTGTAAGAGTTCAGGCGAGCAGCTTTTGGAAATGTAGTTGCCGAAATCTAAAAGGCAAATCTGGTGGAAGACTTAACACAGGCCGATTGCCCTTTCCATTTCATTTCCAGCATAACAATGACTTTGGATGCGTTCGGTTTTGCATCTGTGCAGACTTTAAAGCAGGGAACTATCTTGGAGGCTCTTGCAGTGTGGAACACTGCTTTATGTAAAGTATAGAATATAATTATTTGATCTCCTGCTTCCTACATTATGGGAATCAAAGAGCAGACATATAATTATCAGGGATTTGATCTTAAACTGGAAGTTTGGATGCGATTCTGAAATCCGATTAATAGAAAAATTCTGCTGTGGCATTTTGTGGGAAAGCACAAAACTTTGCAAGGAGCTGAAGTGATCGTTCTGGTGGACTTTAAAGAGAGCCTGCTGGTTTGCCTGCAGTGAATCACTCCAGAAGAAGTTGGTTGTGGAGAGCCATATGAAGACACCTTTTGCACTTTTCTACAAATTCTGCACTACCCTGTGCACATAATGTATAACATTGGGTGTATACTGGGATGGGTAAGAGATAGCAGCTGAATGTCTTTACCATTAAAGTCTTTATTTTTACAGGCTTTCAAAGCTTTTGGGTATGCCACCTTACAAATTGGGGAAACCATCTAACTTAAGACACCAGGACTACTGCAGAATGTTGAGAGCCTCTAATCTAGTTAGTTTCTCTGTTAGAAAAACTGAACTAAGTTAGTTAAACCTACACAGTGAATTATTTGTGTGTGTGAAATGTCAGCAAGATACTGGTGGGATAAGGCAGACAGAAGAAGAAAGATAATTGTATAATAAAATGCATAGCTTTACCATTTATGTAAAGTACAGCATTTCCCTGGTTGTGTATTCAGTCTTACTGACAGATGTTTAAAATTATTTTAAATACTGCATTAAAATAACTATTTTATTAAAAATGTTAACGAGTATTTACTCCATCAAACATCAGAGATGGCATTATTGCATCCAGCACGGTTGTCATGAAGAGCTAGCTGTCAGCACATCAAAGCACAATGTCCGCAATAGCAGAGAATACTTCAAGAATATAGCTCAATATTTGCATATAGCTTGTGTTAAGCATTTTTGTCTGCACTGTTCACATGTAAGGTGGGAGCTGGGGTCTTTTTCCTCAAGTGCATGTGTGAGAAGTGAAACTGGCCTTTCTTCCCCCTCCCCCATCCCATTTAATTACATTTATATCCTGCCTCTCATCAAGGAACTCCCTCTCCCCCAGGCAGTCTCTCATCCAGGCCCTGACCAGACTCAGACCTGCTTAGCTTCTGCAAGGTAACTGCACCATGTGCCCTCAAACTAGACTTGTAAGGGCTTTATGAAATTATCTCTTTACCTAGCTCACCTTTGGTATTGGAACTGAGCTGCAGAAAAATGGCTTGAAAGCAGCAGAACACCATAAGATAAGGGTAGATGAGTGTTGCCATTTGTGAACTTATATGACTGCCCCACACATCTAGTTTGATTTGTTGTTATTAATGAGAACCAGTGTATATCATAGCCTTCCTCCCATGGAAGCCCAGGAGAAAGGAGGAATTAAGCACGTCTTCTGTCACCTTATCACATCGTAAGCCAAGCCAACAATCCCCAAACATTGCAATAGAGGTGGGCAAGTGTGCTGTGTGAAATTGTGCCCTGTGAGCCCTGAAGGTACCCATTGACAAAAGCTGCTTGCTGCAGCTCTGCACAATTGGCTCTTCTAACCTTCCAGTTGTTCTTTGTGAGTAGGTAATCCCTTATGCTAGGGACGGGACGGGGAATCAGCGATCCTCCAAATTTTTCTTGACTCCCAACTCTGTACTCCTAGGGATGTCATTCCCCTGAACGTGAACATTCTGATCTAGTTGTTTAAATTCTTCTTGTGGGTGTTCTTAATGTTTTGATGGGACCATATTTAAATTACATATGGATACAGTTCCATCAAAGCATTAAAAGCACCCACAATTAAAATATACAGTGAAACAAACCTGCTCAAAGTATAGGGGTTAAAACAAGGTCAGAATGTTCAAGTTCAGGTGAATGCTTATCAAAACAGGTATGTCTTCAAGATTCAGAAAAATGCCCCTACCAATAAGGTGTCCTGTATTTCTGCAAGGAGGACATTCCACAACACTGGTACCACCAGTGCAAAAAGCCTGTGTGCCTCTGATTTTAATGTAGCTTAACTACCAGATATTGGAGGAAACCAATCATAGAATCATAGAATCATAGAGTTGGAAGAGACCACAAGGGCCATTGAGTCCAACCCCCTGGGTTCATGTTGGGTCAGAGGTGTATCTCAAAACACCAGTTGTTTCCACTGGTTATGTTTGGGCTTGGTCCAAGTCCTTTCCTGGTGGTAACTTTGTTAATTATCAAACTATTTAAATTATTGACTGACAGGTTGTTCAGATCGGGATAACTAGTCTACTCCTTGATGCTGCAATTTAAGCCGATAAACTTACCTCCAATAACAACAGTAACTTTCATTTGGAGGTCTTGGGACTTGATTTGCTCGGGTCTGAATAGGATGACTACAAAGATTCCCAAAATCTCTCTATTAGCTGACATTGTTATGGGTTCCTTGCTATAGCCAGAGGGTTGGCCCTGCGGTCAGCTAGCGTTTCTTAATGTTAGGAGCTCCTACAAATCCATTAGGTGTAGATATAAAACAAGTTTTGAAAAGGGAACTGTTAGATGAGAAAATGAGCTTGCTTCTAGGATTGGATAGTCTAGCAGCTGAGATTTGTTTCTTTAAAGGGAGAGCAGCTGGATGAACTTGGAAGATCCTACACACGACCCTTTGAATCAACCATTTTGTGGTGTCAGCTTAATTTGTTCATGCCAGTTGCAGCAGAATCCTATGCCTGTTTACTCAGAAAATCCCAGTGCTCAATAGAATGTGCTCCTAGTATGTTTCTTTTTCTCTCACCTGCTTTTGTATTTTTTAAAAAATAGGTTGCTCATTAAATCTATGCTTTTTTTGAACCACTTTGAGCCCTTCTTTACAGGTGAGAAAGGCAAGGTATGAATGAATGAGCAAATGTGTAGGCTTGCAACCTTTGTCCTAAATATGGTACTAGGTTTGTGCAGGAATAGCTCTGAATGCATAAAATCCTATTTAAAGGGACTTGTTTCCTGATTCCTGTGACCTTTCTTCTTCTGCAAAACATCTTGGTGTTTTCATTGCCTGAGGATACCCAATGATGGATATCCGAAAACAACTATTGCTGCAGATTTTTTTTTATTTTTTATGTGAAACCCTTGGGGACTCTATAAACCTATCCCTTAGGAAGAAGTGGCATATTGCTACCAAACTTGGAAGTGGCTGCTTCAAATTCCAAGTCAAATATAATTTTTTTCTCTCCTCCTCAGACTTGTGGAAAGCTGTTTGAGTGGAGCTGAGTGGAACATTTAAATACTTCTGATGCTACTGAAACTACAGTAAAAACCTGGTGTTCCTAGTTGAGGACTGGTCCCCAACCCTGGTTAACTCAAGAAAGAGGTTTGAAAATCCCCTTACAAGCAAAGCAAACCTACCCACTAGCAGAAGATGAAGACAGCCGAGGTAGTATCTTAGCTGGAAAAATGTACAAAGGGGGTTAATCTGTGGAACTCACGTGGGGAAACAGTTAAAGCTACTGAGATCTGTTGTAGACATTGAGGTGACCTTTGAAGAGGAAGCTTGGGATTGAGGAGTGCAGAATAAGCTCAAAAATACAGATTGCAATGTGGGGTGCACCATGCCTCTCCAAAATGGAGTTTCTTCCAATGCACAAGCATTACTGCATTACTAGGCCCTAGTCTTTATGCAAAGTATTCCTTACTTGCCTTTGCCTCGGAAATCGCCAGCAGCTGGGCTTTGACAGTGGCAAGGCTAATAGTGTAGTAGCCAAGCCCGTCTTACCCATTGAGGCTAGTGGTGCGGGGTGCCAGGACACCAAGTTCTGGAGGGCGCCAGGCGAGAGTCCGGGGAACACCGAATGAGCGCGCTGAGCGAGCATTGGCTTGGTTTTTTCCCTTTTAGCCTGCAGGTGCTGAATTCTGCAGGGCGCCAGAAAGCTAAAAGGGAAAAAATTGAGCTAACGCTTGGCGAGAGCGGCACACGTGCCCTCGCTCACTCGCTCAGCGCAGGCCACTCGCTCGGTGTGATGCTAGGAGGCACTGCATCCAGCCTCTGCCTCTTCCCTGCCAGAGGAGCCACCCTCCAGCCGCTGCCTGCCTCCTCCAGCCCCCCCAAAAAAGATCAACTCTGGGAAAGGGGGGGGGCACCGGAGAGATCTTTGCACCACGGCGCCGGATATGCTTAAGACGGCCCTGGTAGTAGCTCATTCCCAGCCAGGTTTCTTGTAGCAGCCTATGATACAAGACTTCAGCATCTGCTTCCTCCAAGATTCTGGATGCTGTAAAGGAAGGGGACCAGCAGAAGCGTCACTCGTGTGCCACTTTTCCTCTGTCACAGGTAAGGTACAGCTGAGGTGCTTATGTCTTGGCCTGGAAGGGGACAAGCATTTGTATAAAGACTGCTTATTACCCGAATGAGAAGCACAAAGGCAAAGAACACCCAGAGGCAGCTTGCAGAATGTAAGCATGCCAAGCTAGTCCTCGTTCTGGGAGCTTTATTTTTCTTAGCTTGTAATTCTGCCTGTCCTCCAGGAGCTCTGAGCTGCCTCTTAGTTTTTCAGCCACTCTCTGTCTTGTAAAGTAGCTTAGCTTAGGTTCTATGTGGTCTGAATGGAACCTGGGTTTCCCACATCCAAACTGATCATCCTCGCTGCTGTCCCACATGCAGTTGCATTTATTTATATTTTTACCATTTTGTGTATGATATGTCATGAGGAAATGCTAAGTGTTTTGAGTCTTATTACATTTCTGCACAACTTGTGGTCAAACTACTGTTTTATGGGGGATTTTCATAAAGGAACGTGGTGGCTTCCTCACGAATGACATCCGAGATAAGGGATGCATTTTAGTTTAGTTTAACAGGCTGAAAGCTGCCTTAGGATTTCTGTTTTTCTTTCTTTTTAAGGATGAAGGTATTTAAACAATAAAACAAAAATCAAGTTTGGCCCTCAAAAGTCACACGTAGAATAAAGCTAGTAATACACACTATTGGCATATTAAAATTTATATAACCAATTTGTTTTAACCAAATGTCTTAGCCCTAAATTGAGGCCACAGTAATATCAAAGTTAATGAAGCACAGAAGCATATTCCCCAAACCAATGGCTACTAGCCAAGATGGCTGTGTTCTGCATTCACAGTTGGAGGCAGTAAGGCATGGCCCTTTAAAACTGAATTCTGTAGCTGCCGGTGATTCTGTTTTGCTGGAACCTTCCAGCATTAATCCTGCAGGGTGTTTCTGCCTTCCATCTTCTTGTTTCTGCGTTCCCTGCTGATGGTTCTTTAATGTAGCAGCATATTGACTCTAGAACAGAGAGCACTGCATCTCTGCCATTACAAAGGGTCATTGGGAAAGAAATGCCTGACTTGCTAGTCTGCAAGGCAGCAGCCGAGTCTGCAACGTGTGACTATTTGAAGGACAAATCAGGTGTGTTGCTCTCCTCCCCTTTGGCAAAGAAGAGCTTTAGGGGAGAGAGGAGCTTCAGCATTCCTGTGCTATCTGACCCTGTGCTCCAGCTATCAGCACACCTGATACAGCCACTTATCACTCGCTTCCTCTTCCTTTCACTTCCTTGGCAAAATGCTTTTGTTCCATTTTTTTTTTTTTTTTTGGTCCTGTTAGTACGGCTTGCCTCTCAACTACAACGAAATGTCCTTTGCATATAATACAAAGATGTGATCAAAATTTAAAACCCGGTGTGAACCACCTTGGCTGTGTGCAGCTTGTGTGTGAGTGTGCCTAGGCCTGAGGCCTCCTAGATAAATCTAATACTTGGAGATCCTCTGATAAAAGGTACTATATATGCAAAGTACTTTATAAACATTCATTAGCTAACGCTGGAAACTTTGCCACCAGCAAAAATCTTTTCCTATCTCCCTCAGGTCCCTAACGACACAAAGTTAATGATTCTTCTGTGGGAGCACATTTTAATTTGCACACTCTGGGTTGTGCGAGAGCACTGCTCTGCTAGAGCTTTGAGGGGCTGAGCCTCACCAAGCAAATTCAGCTGTGAGAACACAGCGCAGCTATTGTAGTTAATGTGCACATGACTCTGCCATGGTCGCTGGCAAATCGCGGTCCCACTCGCTCTTCTAGTCTGTAAAATGGGGCTGATAATGACCTATTATGGCAAGGGTTGGGGGGGCCATTTATTGTTGACTACAAGTCCTATCATCCCTGGGCCATTGGCCAAGCTTGCTGGGGATGATGGGAATTGGAGTTCAGCAACAAAGATTCTCCATAGCTGTAAGGAATTTGTGAAGAAAGGATACTACAGTGGTACCTCTGGATACGTACATCTCTGGTTGCGTATCCTTCAGGATGTGAATGCGGCAAACCTAGAAGTATTTTTCCAGGTTTCGCTAAATGCGCAGAAGCGGCACCTCCAGTTGCGAACTCCTCAGGATCCAACTGGAGCTCTGGAATGGATCCCGTGCACAACCAGAAGTACCACAGTACATATAATTGGGCATTACATGGGCCATCACATGATGTAAGTTTTTTCCAAGTAGCTCTGTATGTAGCCAGCTACCTAGATAAGCAATGAGAAAAAAACTAGATTCCCTCCTACCCTAGTGACATAAACATACTTCTGCAATCTTGATTAGACTCATATTTATAGGTGTCCTTGTATGCTAGAGGAATGTTGGTATACAATGTGAATGTTTGCTATCATGGATGTGATAGTGGCTAGCAAGGCATCTGTGGGCCGCAAGCTCTTAAAAAGCAGCATAGAGGGATGTGGAGTGGCATCCTTCCTAGGTGTTACCAACCTCAGTTGGGAGAGGATGGGGACCTTTTTCTCGCTTGTCTCTGTTTCACTCTGCCTCCTGCTGTGTTGGGGAAACACTGTGCAACACACTGAGAATAGAAAGCATCCAGAAAAGTAGTGAACAGAGATGGAAGGATCTGTCCAATTTTGGTTCTCTCTATTTCTTATTTTTCCCATCTTATACCCAGTTTTCCACATTCCTGCAGGAATTAGCAATTTGTTTTTTTTTTAAATTAAAAAAACCTGATGGATTTTAGTGCAATTTTCTGCTCAATCTTTCCATGTAGTTTTGACGACACAATTTTGCAAGCCATTTTCTCCAATATAATGCATTTTAATATGTTATTTTTGTGAATATAGTTATATTTGTGCACACTTCCCCCCTAATATATGCATTTTTAAACATGATTCACCTGGAGAACTGAACTGCAAAATTCAGAGAAGTGTGAGTTTCAAGGGATAGGTGTGTTGCTGTCCACATATTGTTTTGGGAAGTGCCAATTGGAAAAACTCGTCTTCAAATGTGAACTGAATCTAATTCCTCCCATGTCCTTAGTTAGTGATACATATGGAAAGATGTACAGAAGCAGAAGTGCAGATGTACAGTTGCAGCAGGATGTTTGCCAACATTCCCTTGCTAACAATCTCCACCCAAATCATTTAGCATGTTCCTATGTCCTGATGCATGTTTCCAGTTGATGACTTTACATAGAGTTCGAAGGTGGTAGCATGCTTTGAGTCTTATGCAGTCTGGAAGTAGGTGCAAGGTTGCTTTTGCAAGAGGTGATAGGAGACTGATCTCTATTTATGCTTAAGGGTTGTAAATAAAGCAAATTTGTATGTAGGCCTTCCCTTGGCTTTGTGCCAGCAAGAGCTGTCACTTTCTGTGTGGAAAATGTTGCCAAGAGATTAATGGCTGCCACTGCTGCATATGCACTCAGGTTGGGAAACGAGGTGTGAACTGTGGCTGTAGCTGAGCAGCTGGGAATGGGGACTGATGGCTTTCCCAGCCGTTTTAATTGCAGAGATACTGTCTTACTGTATTTGTGTACCTGGCAGTTCTTGTTATGGTCCCCTCTATAAACATGCAGTGTTCATGATCGCTCTTACTGAAGTCTAGGGTAGAGTGGTATAGAAACTAGAATGTTCCTGCTGCTTCGCTGATCAATGGAAGGATATTTTGTGGGCCGGAAGCAGTCTGGGGAGTGCAAATGCACATTTCTGAACAAGAAGGAGCGGGGCATGTTTCTTGGAGACTGCATACTGACTGGAGAATGTGCAGATTGCCTGGGGGAATATACAAAATGCACTCAATATATGCACATTCCCAACAACCTGTTAGGGATTGTGTGCAATGACTAGCAAATCATATATTAATTAAATTCATATACCGCCCTTCATCTGAAGATCTCACAAGATAAAAATTCAGAATATAAGCAGAGATAGTATAAAAATAAAACAAAAATGCCCACTCCTCCAAACACATTTAAAAGGCTGTAGAATCAGCCAAAGGCCTGGTTGAAGAGAAAGGTTTTTGCCTGGTGCCTGGGATGAGCATTCCACAAATGGGGGGCCACTGCAGTGAAGGCCTGTTCTTGCGTTGCCACATTCTGGAACTCTTGTGGAGGAGGCACACAAAAAAGGGCCTCAGATGATGATTGCAGATCGCAAATGTGCATGTCCATGAGGTTGGGTGAATGTGCACAATGGCTGGTTGTCATGTACATCAACTGCTCAGCTTGCGTTCCCTTTAACATATACATTAACAATGTTATCATCCAACATTCCAAAGTTCATGTCTAATATTTTTGTATGGTTCAGTTCAAATCCCTCCCCCCCCCCAAGAAAGCCAGCTGCCAACATTTTAGGGAAACTATGCCACATTGAGTGCTGCTTTAGGTTTACTTTTAATAAGTCGATTAGACATACTCTCCCTTGATTTTTGGCATGAGAAGTGACACCATTAAAGGAAAGTGTGTAAAAATGAGAGATGGAGGAAAGAAAAGAGAGAAGCCAAGGGACACATCATCAAGATGATGCCAAGGGCTCCAACAGATCTTTCTTGGGAGCACTTTTAGCTAGAGTCTGTGAAGGCCAGGGCTGAATCCAACCACCACCCACACTTACGTATTATGAGAGGAGTGGGGAAGCTGTGGTCCTCCAGATGTTGTTGAACTCCATATCCAATCAGAGGCAGCCAGCATGGCCAATGGCAGGTTTAATCCCATGACATCCAGAGGGTGGGAGGTTCCATGTCCCTGTACTAATTCTGTCTTTGTGGGCAGTGGCTAAAGGTCCCTCTTCATAGCAGACATAATACTTAATAGGTGTTCAGAAGTGGGCACCTGTGCTGATGCCCACAAGCCCAACAGGCCCATGAATTGTCTGCAAGGCCCTAAAATATTGAATCGTTTCAGCTCTGCCTTCAGCTAATTTAAATGGCTGTGCATGATGTGCGACTTCAAAGTGGGGCGTGGGGTGGGAGAGAGAAGAGCTGTAAGGTAGAAAGCTATCATTAAAGTGGTAGGAGCTGTTTCCCCTAAGAAGGAAAGCCTGAGGCAAGCCCCTGGGCCCGCTGTCTTTGCAACCCATCAGACAGAAAAGGACAGCAAGCAGGAACACAGGGTAGCCCTAAGCCTGCTGGGAGCCAGTCGTGGGGAAGAGCCAGCACAATCCAGTTGGAGATGCAGGGTGTGAGAACTCGGAAGAGGAAAGAGTGATCCTGGCTCTGCTACCATAAAAAAGGTAAGCAACCTGCAAACTCTTAACATGCCAGTTGCCCTCTTAAGCAAGCGGTAAGGTTCAATCCTTTCCCTCAGGAATGAGGAGCCTATGGTTCAACAGCTTGCTGGAGCACCCTGTGCTGCCTAGCCTTGCCACACATGAATAGCACACTTACATTGAGTGTGGACCATTCATGGAGCCAAAATGGCACCACCCATACAGAAGAGGGAGGGTTTTTGGGGGGTGGACTCAGGGTTTTGCGTACCAAAAACTGACTAACTGACTAAAACACCACCTTTGGGAAGGGGGTTAGAATTAAACAGGCCAATGAGTCCCCAGCCAGAGAGGTGAAAACAAATAACAGGAATTGTAATGGAGTAGATTGGGAGTGAGCATGGCTGGCTGGCTGGCATTCTAAACCAAGACAACGCCACAAAGCAACATTATGTTGTAGGTAGGCCCCACTCCTTACAATAGACCCTGAGGCTATTACCATTGTTAGGTCTTTTAAACCTTCCTCTTCAAAAGCTCCATGCTCTCGTCCATCAAATCTATTTTCTTACCCACCTCCCTGAAAACCTTTGTGATAAGTATTAATTTGTAGCCTGGAATGGGAAAAAGTCCATTTTGCTTTCTCATTTTTCCAAATGTAATTTCAGGTCTTCATATTTTCATATCAGGTTGTTGTTTTTTAACCTGAGTCCTCATGAAAATTCATCAGAATTTTACTGCAAATTCCTCCTAATATACACACATTTGTATGCAATTTTGCCCAGTGCAATGCATTTTTATTTTATTTTCATGCATTTGGGGCTGGAGAATTGCATTTGTAGAAGTGTGAATTTTGAAAGATGGCTGTTACTGTTGACATTTTGTTTTTTTACCAGAAAAATCAAATTAGGTATGTTCATGTCAGGACGGGTATCAGCAGGTCAGGAAGAACTCACAAAGTGTTTATTCAAAGAAACAAAACCACTCAGGCCTAGTGAGTACAGTAACTCTTCCCATCTGGCAGTTGCGAGGACTGAAAGTCTGCCTTCCCACAGCTCTCTAAGGCTCCTCCTCCCTCAGGTCCTTCCTAAGCAACCTGAGGCTCCTTCATCTTATGTCTCCAACTAGCTTTGGGAAGGCGGCATGAGGGTATGTCACATGTTGGTGAGGGGCGCCCAAAAGACCTTGAAAGCTACATGCAGCCCGTATAAGTGATAACGAAATAACGTTAGTGGCATTTAAAGAAGCTCTGTAACAGAACAAGAAATATTGCAAAAAAGTAAAATATAAGAGGGGGGTAAGCATAAAGGTAATATCAAAATTTGGAAATGTGTATCTAAAAAATTAGAATTTGAATGATTGGCAGAGAAGCTGAAGGAAGTCAAAAAATTGGAAAATTTATTGTAAACTGTTAATGTGGCACGAATGTATGGAAAATTAATAAAATATATTAAAAAAAAAGAAAAGAAAGCTACATGCAGCCCTTCAACTACGCGTTGGCCCACTGTGTTCTAGTGTAACCACTTAGTAACAAGAGCTGTGGTGAGCCTAGCAGTGGCAATAACTGACCTGTGCTTAGCAGGAGAAACTCGAGAAATATACTTGCGTGCATTGTTATTAGCAAACCATTTTCTCTTTCCTAAATGATACTAAAGTGAAGAAATTAACAGGCCTCCCTATGTCCCTCCTCACCTTTTACACTGTGAATGCAGATGTCATGGCGTGAAGCAGAAAAGAGAGAAAAATATATACAGTGGTACCTCGGGTTAAGAACTTAATTTGTTCCGGAGGTCTGTTCTTAACCTGAAACTGTTCTTAACCTGAGGTACCACTTTAGCTAATGGGGCCTCCTGCTGCCGCCATGCTGCCACCGTGCGATTTCTGTTCTCATCCTGAAGCAAAGTTCTTAACCTGAGGTACTATTTCTGGGTTAGCGGAGTGTGTAACCTGAAGCGTCTGTAACCTGAAGCATCTGTAACCCGAGGTGCCACTGTAGACAACACACACACACACACACACACGTGTGTGTGTGTGTGTGTGTGTGTGTATAAAAAACTCTTGAGGCCAGGCTTACTGAGCTGGGCATACCACAAATGTATGTTTTAATGAACAGAACCAAAATACTGACAACCTTTTTAGGCAACTTTTTTTTAAAAGCATGATGTTCTTTTGCCTCCCTGCTTCCCCCTCTCTCCTTTAGCAAAATAGAGATGCACCAGAGATTATTTTTGCATTCCTCCTTCAAACAAAAGCAGGCATGTTGGCCTGACAGCTTTATGAAATAGCCTAAAAACATTTGCCTCGGGCGGCTGTAGCCCAAAATATGTAAAATGACGGCAGTGTAGAGCTTCCTCTGTTAGGCACGGTTAATGAGATATGATTTTTGAGGGCAGGTTGGAAGAGGCCCCCACACCCCACACCCCACACCCCACACCTACACTTTAGTTCACAGCTTCAGCGTGATTCCCACAGACATGCCTCAGCTATTAGAGCAAACTCCTCGGGAAAGAGCTGGTGCTGTTGAGAAAAACACTGCAAATTAACCGCACTTCCCGCCCTTTGCAGTGCCTCTCCGAGCCAACACATCAAATACCTTTACTTCTCTGTAAGGAGAAACAGAGAGGGGGGTAAATAGCCTGAAAGAACGAGGGAAAACAGGGGTCCCCCGCCTTTCTCTCCCTCTCTCTGCCATGCTGCAGGCAAATGCTAACTTTTGCTCTTGTAAAAAGCAATCTGAGGAGTTATGGAAAGAAAGCAAATTCCACCCTGTCCTCTGGCAAGCAAGCAGAACAAGACTGAGGCATTTTTAATTGATGCTTGGAGAACACAAGGATCTGAAGCTGGCATTAAAGAGCACAGCTCTATCTTGCCTTCATGCCAAACCCCCTTTTTGGTGTTTTTTTTTAAAGTCTGGTTTACCCAGGCATACCACCAAAGGGCATCAGAGAGTCAGCAGCCCTGTGGCGTTTGTCCTTGGGCAACTGCCAGTGAAACCGGTTTCAGCTGGCAGATGCATGTGCAAGCTGCAGTAATTGGTGTGTGTCCTTTTCTGCCCCAGATTTCTTATCTCAGGCTGATATATTCTCCCCCTCCTCTCTCCAAACCTCTCCTTCTCCAGCCGTTTGTTTGTTTGTTTGTTTGTTTGTTTTCCCCCCACTGTAAATGTTTTATTAGCAAGATGCAAATTCTCAGCTCTGCAGCAAATTGGTGTTCCTGGATTATTTCAGATGTACTGATAGTTGTTTCAAAACGATCCGGGAACGGGAGCGCTGCTTTGTTTGTGCAACGAGGGCCTTTTAAAGAGTTGAAGCTTCATGAAACAAGCCTAGCCTAAAGGAGCTGCTACAATAATTGGCGTGGAGACCAAACCCTGGCCAGGAAGCATGTCAGGCTGCAAGTTTTCCACACGGGGGTCAATTCAGTCTGCTTTGCTCTGTGGAAAGCCAGATGGAGAAAACGCAGATGCTGCTGCTAACTCATTTAATATTACTTTTTTCAGCATAACGGATAAAGTGCTCTGCAAGAACCATCAGCCGTGCTGCTTCCCAATAGGCCTTGGTGCAAGCTTATACCTGCACAGCATGTAAAAGGGCCTTATTTGAATGTCTGCTGCCTCCACCCACATTCTATCTTGAGACTATTACAAGATCCAGATTTGGACACCAGGTTTTTTGTCCCTGTTGCCCCACAAGCAAACACCTCCTTTGTTTCTCATCTAGTCGAGGAAGAGTCCTGGAGCATGCCAAAGCTGGCACACGCTTGTGAATGCCCTGAACAAGGTATGGTGCCATCATAGCAACTTTGTGGATTGTTTTCTGAGAGCCCAACACAGCTGCCTTTACTTATGAGAAGACACAGTATACCCAGTGTTATTTCTCTAGAAAAAGAGGGGCCGGAACTCACTATGAATGCTTCCCTTGGTCTCTTATCATGGCAATGGCACACACCTGAGAGGTGCCAGACTTGAGTTCCAGCAAATTATGGCTTAAAAAAAAAGCCCTGAGTATATTCAAATATTCAGAAGACCATGAACCACAGACAACAATCTGTATTTCTTACAGTGAAAGAAAAAGCATCTGATTTCTTTGGTATTATGTGGTATGTTAGACATGGAGCCAAAGTCCTCTTTGAGGTGGCAGGGTTGTAGCTCAGAAATAGAGAATATTTTTTGCACGCTGAGGTCCCAAGATCAATCTCTGGTGGGGCTGAGGAAGGCTGGCTGCAACCCTAGAGAGCCATAGCCAGCCCATGAGGACAATGCTTGGATGCCAATGAATGAAATCTAGAATCCTGACTTGTTTTTTCCTCTGCAAACCTTTGTTTGCCATTTGATTTTAAAAAATAATCTTTATATGCTGCTTAATTGTAGAGCTCTTTGTTGTTTTCTTACATTATTTTTTTTTAAATTCCCCTTACACGTGGAAAAAGTCTTGACCCTTAAGGAACGACAGCTCCCAGAATTCTCTCAGTTAAAGCGGCATAAAAGTACTTTAAGTAGAAGCTGCAGATGTGGCTCAGGTTGCCACTGACACCTAGAAGCCAACACTACTCAGCCCTGCATTATTTGATGGGAGAATTTGTACCCTTGCAATGGCTTACAATATATTTCAAATACAACAACCCAGACAATGAAGTCTGGGTTACAGCTGCAATCTGTCAACAAAGAAATGTAAATGAAACCCATGTTAGATAATCCTGGGCCTTCATTTATGTAGCAAGCAAAACATGGTTCTCATTAAAAAAAGAAAAGGGGGGAAACCCCAAAGATTTTCTTTTAAGGAAGAGGTTGAGCAGCCATGATTATATAGAAGCAGATGGGGGCAAAGAAGGCTGGGAGAGATGCCTGAGGAGTGATTGAGGAAGGGAAGCTTTGTGGAGCAAGACGGGCAGGTCATTCCATGCAGAGGGAGTGGTGTGGAAAAAGAGCCCAAAGGCAAGAGTGGGAAGAGAGAGATGGAGTGATGCAGGAAAAAGGAGTGGTGGAGAGAGAGCTGCAATGACTGGGAGATGGCAGAGATGCATGCAGGGTGGAGATGAAGGTGAGAGCAGGAGTCACATACACTTTTTTTAAAAAAAGAAAGAGTTTGGAGGTGTGGCATCAGATTCAAGAGCCTTTCCCCCTGCATTGCTTCTTGCACTCAGCCCATACTTCAAACTTTAAAGTCAAGCTCTGGTAAGGTAAAGGTAAAGGGACCCCTGATCATTAGGTCCAGTCGTGGCTGACTCTGGGGTTGTGGCGCTCACCTCACTTTACTGGCCGAGGGAGCCGGCGTACAGCTTCTGGGCCATGTGGCCAGCATGACGAAGCCGCTTCTGGCGAACCAGAGCAGCGCACGGAAACGCCGTTTACCTTCCCGCCAGAGTGGTACCTATTTATCTACTTGCACTTTGACGTGCTTTCGAACTGCTAGGTGGGCAGGAGCAGGGACCGAGCAATGGGCGCTCACCCCGTCACGGGGATTCGAACCGCTGACCTTCTGATCGGCAAGTCCTAGGCTCTGTGGTTTAGACCACAGCGCCAGGCAGCAAAACAAATATCCCTTTTGTGACAAAACCAAGCGCAATATTTTCTTTGGAAGAAAAGCATGGCATTTGTCATATAACACATTAATTCATCTCTTTGTGTGTGCTGTAATTAAAGGTAACTTATTTTTTGACCCGGCATGGTTTGGAGAGCATCTGTCCTGGTTTCAGGTCCTGGCATCTCCCCTGAAAAGGATCAGATGATATTGATACAATTTCCAGATTGCAGAGTAGAGTGAAGAAGGAATACGTACAATTTATGCGTTGCCATCATTTATCCTGAGGTGACATATTTCACCTTTTGACATTTCCTACTGCCATTTTCTTTTGATGCATTTTTGGTCCAAGTGGGATGGAAAAGTCGTTTTGAGGACATACCAAATTACTATCACTCTCTCTCCCCCCCCCCCCACCCGGTACAGAGCTTAATTTGATCCAGAACCTGTTTGAACACCTGGATGTACCTGAAAGCCATTTTATTTATTAAACAGTAACAGGAAAAGTATTTCAAAGAATGGCTGAATGGGGCATTTCCCCCAATAAATGAGAAATCACAGGCCCTCATGGATGGAGATCCCAGTCTTCCTCCAAGGATCACAGGACATCTTTCCCCCCCCCCCCGTCTCCTTTATCTTCACAATAGCATTGATACATAGTGGCTGTCCCAACATCACCCCAAATGTAGTAATTAGGGAAGACCTGTTACATCACGCTGGTCCTGGAATTAGAGGAGTCTCCATAGCGGAGCCTATGAGTTAGTTAGGTAGGTAGGAATGAAAGAAAAAATTGTTCAGTCTGCATTTTTAAGCAAATAAACTAATCCACATCTTTCAGACTATTGTTACATCAAATGGAACACAACTATCCTTCAGTTTCCAAATTTTCCAGTACAGTACTAAACTAAGGCGGGTGGGAAGCATATGTAAAAATGCATATTTAGAAATAAAATACATTTAGAAATAACATATGTTATCTAAATACTTTTTAAAAAATGGATCTGAAAACTAATGCAGAAACAGGACAGAAGAGAATCATAAAAGCACCTGAGAAAAATTGACACTGAGTAGGAATAAACCTGTGGTGTCATCCACCTCAAGGTGCAGGCGCCCACCCCTCACTTAACAGAGGAGTTAGGGAGGGCTCTCAAGAACAGGTGGAGTAGCTTGCAGGAATTTGAGGCACAGCTGCATCCAGGGTATGCTGGTGTTTCAGCAAAGCCTCCACCTACTGACTAGCCTTAAGCGTGGTGACATTTGGAAAAGCAAACAAACTTTTGACAAAGCAGCATGATTAGGGAAACAGCTCATCATTGAATTAAAGCAGAAGTGTAAATAAGGCCACAGGTTTAGACCATAGTTTAGAGACATGTCACATACCTCCAGCTGTAGATGCATCCGTCTTGTTCCTTCCTGGGCTTGCAAAGAATAAGCATATACTCGGGGTGAAAGCACTAATTGTCTTGTGTGATTAATGAATTAATTACTTACTGATTTAGTGTGTGTTTTAACTGGATTTTCATCAGGCCTCTCCCCAGGAAGGGATGTTCGGAGCTGGTAGCATTCTTGTAAAACAATTTGTGTCAAATTGCCAGATTGAGGCAATTCATTTTTAAGATTAAGAAACGGTTCTCCTTGCAAAGCTACAAGATACCCTTGCATAGACTGAGATAGTATTTAAACCAAATATTAAAGTCTATCAAAAAGCACCCAGAGTGAAGCTAACTGGAATACTACAAATGGAAAAAGTTCTTTGCCCCCTTTTAAATCCATAGACCCGCATTCCCAGGGTATGTTTTAATACATTGGAATGTAATGTTACTCATTCAGTTATATGGCTTCACATGAGGCTAGCAAAGTTTTGCGCTCCACATTTAAGAAGACGCAGTAAGAAAATATGTGCTGGATAATCTCATTTTTCAAAGAGTAAACACAATTTGAGCCATGGTATGCAATCCCCCCCCCCCAAAATGGCTGGTGTTCATTAAGAGGCATGGGCATCTACTCTCAAAAGTGATCTTATAAATAAAGATGAAGCAATATATGGATTATAGCAGCATTCTATGTAATATGGCAGTCCTGGATTTAGGACAGTGAAGGTGGTTTCCCCACATGACGTGAGCCAAGGGGGCACAAAATAAAAAGTTTTTAAACCCTATTTACAGGTACCTACTCAAAGTTAAGCCCCAGTCAGATGGGCAATTGAGTTGCTGCAAGTGGGGGGGGGGCATGAAAATAAGAAATATTAGGGTGGAGTGTCGAACTAAAAGACAGTTTCAGACTTCTGGTTTAGCTGCGATCTGAAACAGGTCGTGCATTCGAGCTCCTCGGAGACTGAAGCCTTCCTACTAGGCATAATGAATAATGAAATCCCAAAAAGATTAAGGAAAATATGTATGTGGTAGTAGCAGCTAGGATTATTGCTAAAATATGGAAAGGGGACTCCACGCCCACAAAGCTAGATTGGCAAAGTAAAATGTCAGAATATGCTGAACTAGCAAGATTAACAGCAAGATTCCAAGACTATACAGCTCAAATATTCAAGAGAGTAGAATATTTATAGAGACTACTTAAATGAACATTGTAATATCACCAATTGGACCATAAAGAAGGCTGATCACCGAAGAATTGATGCTTTTGAATTATGGTGCTGGAGGAGACTCTTGAGAGTCCCATGGACTGCAAGAAGATCAAACCTATCCATTCTTAAGGAAATCAGCCTTGAGTGCTCACTGGAAGGACAGATCGTGAAGCTGAGGCTCCAATACTTTGGCCACCTCATGAGAAGAGAAGACTCCCTGGAAAAGACCCTGATGTTGGGAAAGATGGAGGGCACAAGGAGAAGGGCACGACAGAGGACGAGATGTTTGGACAGTGATCTCGAAGCTACCAGCATGAGTGACCAAACTGCGGGAGGCAGTGGAAGATAGGAGTGCCTGGCATGCTCTGGTCCATGGGGTCACGAATAGTCGGACACGACTAAACAACTCAACAACAACAATATCACAAATTCATTGGCAGGCTTGGATTGAGTTTCTGCTTGAAAACAAGAGATTGTTACAGAACAAAAATGATAGAGAATCTAGGAGAGATAAAATTAAGTGCGCAGTGAAAGGAAACTTAAGAACCACTGGGGGGGACGGACCAGAAGTCACTTTTGTCCTCACTCAGGATGCTATATTACCCAAGTCCACCCCTGAAAATTGACATGTCCAAGATTCTGCCCTCACCCTAGGACACTTTCTGTACTTCAGCAATGATGCTGAGCTACTGCAAGTATTTCCTAGGTCGTCATGTCTTTCTGCGACCTGTTTATTGTACATTCATCCATTTTCTGCAATGTTTTGAAATGTAAACATGACTTGAGGGAACATTTGTGGCATTATGAAGATCAATCGGAAACTAACCCCCCAATGCACAAGACATGTTGGACACAGACACACAAACATTACATGGAATAGATTTCTGCTAAATATTTTTCTACATACTCGCAAAATGTTCAGAGTCCACTGATCAAGCAGTAAGTGGCTTCAGGCAAACACATGGCAGTTTGCCTGAACAGGGGCGGAGGGGTGGGGGAAAGGCGCTTGAAGACTCAAGTCACATGAGGCCTCAACATCCTAAGGAAAATGCTTTGTTTTTCTAGCTGAAAGTATGTCAGCAATGCATCCAGAATGATATGCCCACCTAACACCCCCACCCCAATCCCTTTCATATTTACCTTAGGA
Source organism: Podarcis filfolensis (assembly GCF_964270895.1). NCBI lineage: Eukaryota > Metazoa > Chordata > Lepidosauria > Squamata > Lacertidae > Podarcis > Podarcis filfolensis. The sequence continues at coordinate 47,983,738 of NC_139603.1, forward strand.
CAAAATTATACACTTCCAATTACAGGGGCAGTTAAAATCGATACAAAGGTGGGAGAAAACAGATCATTTTTCTTATGGAACTAACTGTTTTCATTAATTTTTCATTAGTCCTGCTTCTGTTTCGCTATCCATCACTAGCGGAGCTGCTTTGCAGTAGATTACATTTCAGTTATCTTCCATGCTTCCAGGATTTAGTAGATATTGCTTGATAACGCTGCAAGCTTTGTGGCTTTAACTTTTAATGATCAATAATGCACCAGGAGAGGGTATTTTTGTGTTTGTGTGTGTGGCAGTAGTCTTGTCTCTAAGACAAAAATGGTTTGCTTCTTGAATAGTCTTTTAATGTGGGTCATCTATGTATTTTAAAAAAAATTACTACTAAGTAAAATGTTCACTGGTTGGCCTTGAAATGAAAATACTCCCAGTACAGGAGTAATAGATACCTTCTTAAGAGTGCAACTTGAATACGGATTTGCAGAATCAAATGTCTAAAGAACAAAACATATTGCACTCAACACATCCCCTCACACACCAAGATTAAACCCCACACCCGTGAAATGACAATCCTTTTCTAAATTTCTGTTATGCAAAAATGTACTTGGTATTGATGCTAATTATGAAGCAACTTCCTTTGTGTTACCATTTCTTGATCTTTTGACTTGGATCTGCAAATGCTACCTGTTTTAAAATATACCATGCTGAGACGGGAGTAAAACAGGAGCAAATGTGCTAATACATGCTTCCCAAAAGCAACCAAAGCAGCCAAGTAGCTTGCCAGGCTCTAATCCAGACACTGCTATGACCATCTCGGCAGCCTTAGGAGAGGCACTTGGATTTCAGTCTTTGGTTCGCGTTCTATGTGCTATTGCTTACCAGCCTCACTAGGGAGCTGCAATACTTCAGTTAAAGGCACTGTTGCCACAGCCCTTTCATAATGCAAAGCAATGGTCTGTAGACCAGTGTATTTATTAAGACATAAACAGGAAGCTGTGTAACGCATTCAGTGATAACGTGGGCATGCATGCACAGAGTCACTCCAGTTTGTTCTATTTTGCACAATAAAGTCAAATAAATGATTATTAGGAAGGACTGTAGCAGATGCAGATCTTTGGGAAAGAATGAACCCCACCAGACAGCTATTCTTGCATCATGTTCAATTCTGCTCTATCAACCACACTAAGGAAAACATTGCTCAAATCAAAAACAACCAAAAATGAGAGTGTTGCACAGAACCAGTGCTGGATTTATGTATAAGCTAAACAAGCTATAGCTTAGGGCCCCACTCTCTTGGGGGCCCCCACAAAAATTAAAGGAAAAAACGATGTACATTTCCAAAATATAAGATAGAAAACAAATAAAAACCTACATACAACAACAGTGTTTTGTGTTCTGTAGGCTCCTATGATGTAAGTAATGGGCCCCGCCTGCTAGCCTGCTCCCTAAAATATCACTGGTTTGCTAATTTCTATATATAGGGTGCCTACCTTCTGCGTGTGCAAATGGCTTTAGATACCTATTAAGTCCATAAATTACCATATAGCATATATTCAACACAAAAACAGCGACAATTTGTTGCTGACAAAGGACAGCTGGACATATAAAGGGCCCAATTACCTTCAGTAGCTTAGGGCCTCATCAAACCTAAATCTGGCCCTGCACAGAACTGATGTGCCCAGCTCGCCTTTAAATGAACCACTGGCCACATGCGGAATGTGCTAGGAAAGACAATTAACATGTTGTAAGCCTATAAATCACATGCTGTTTGTACCAGTGACTAGGCAAGACCAGGCATCCCAACAGTGCAGATTTTCCTCTGGAAAACTAATGCTGACAAACAACATAATAGAGTACCCTTTTTGTATTACGAGGTAGCTCATTTGTCATCTTCCCCGGCTCAGACTACAGAGAATTTTTTTTCTTTTTTCTTTTAACATAGCTCTCTTGCTCCAGTCCACCATCTGCTCAGGATAGCAACTCTAATATAGTTGCCCACTGGCTTGGTGCTTGCAGGCAAGAACTCACCCCTGTTATGATAAATTTTCAGGACAAATTTTCCATCCTAGCGCAAGCCCCCAAACAAGAGTGGTCTCAAGAATGCAATATTTATGATGCATAGAGACTAGACCCACTGAGGTTTCTTTCCAAATAAGTATACTGAGCATGTAGTCCATCTTTTAGGAGAGAAAATTTCTAATGCAGCACTAGTTTCTGAAATTTGGGATGGTAAAAACAACAACAATGCTACACACCACAAGTCATTACATTAAATCTTAGGGACACATGTGGCACAAGTACACACTGCAAAGAGATGAGCTGGCATCCTGAACAGCAGCCTTGCAGAGAATTTCCCTTCCTCCAGTCTAGTTCAACTTAGCCTTGACACTATAATGGTATGCATTTTCCTGTAGGCAGTAGGACAATGATAAGAAGCAATGGCAGGGAAATAAAAACCTTTATGAGGTCAAGGCATGAGTAAGTTGAACTAGATTTTAAGGAGGAAGAGGGTAAACTTTGCACACGAAAGAACAGAAGTTCAATTCCTGGCATGGAGGACCACAGCCAGTCAGTGTAGACAATACCAAACTAGATTAACTGCTTGTCTGAGTCTATAAGGCAGCTTCCTGTGTTCTCATATAAAACATAAAGGTAAAGGTAAAGGGACCCCTGACCATTAGGTCCAGTCGTGACCGACTCTGGGGTTGCGGCGCTCATCTCGCTTTACTGGCCGAGGGAGCCGGCGTACAGCTTCTGGGCCATGTGGCCAGCATGACTAAGCCGCTTCTGGCGAACCAGAGCAGTGCATGGAAATGCCGTTTACCTTCCTGCCGGAGCGGTACCTGTTTATCTACTTGCACTTTGACATGCTTTCAAACTGCTAGGTTGGCAGGAGCAGGGACTGAGCAAAAGGAGCTCATCCCGTCATGGGGATTTGAACCACCAACCTGATCAGCAAGCCCTAGGCTTTGTGGTTTAACCCACAGCGCCACCCGCGTCCCATATATAAAACATAGTTCTACCTTAAATGCCAGAGAGTACTTAGTCTGGCATTCAATATCCCTTACTTTTTGATTCCTGATTTCAAGTCCAAGAGTTAATTACACACAACCATTCACTCTCCCTTTTGTTGAAGAGCACACATGGTCCCTGCAAAAGTCACACAATACAATTATGCAGCCTGATGTTAAATAATAGCTAGCATACAAATCAACAAACGCTAGTTGTTAGTTTGTAGGAAAATGTAGATAGATGCTGTGCCTTGGGCTATGGATTCTCTTCCCTTACAAACAACAACCCAGCCAGCTTCCCCATCTCTTCCCATGACATCTTGCATTGCAAATGCAAGAATGAGACTGTATTTGAAGCAGAAACAGTTTCAGCCTTAAATACAGAACATCTGATCCAACATGTCCAGGTTTGTGCTTGTTTGTTTTTTTGAGGCCTGGGTAACCAGATCAGTGAGGAAATAGCCAAAGATAACAGAAAACCTTAATGCAAAGTATTGATCTTGGTACTGGTGATCCCTCCAGTCCCTCAAGAAATAATAAACCACTCACATTGAAGTCTGAGAAAATCAACTGGCCTAAGGGCCTTGAAGGTTTCTTGGTTTCATTTCCACTGTAAATAAACCTCAGGCAGCAAGAATGTCTGCATTCAAATACCAGTTGTGCAACAGAAATAATTCATAATATAGAATTCTCCAGGACAGGAATGACAGAATGAAGTAATTGGTTTTAGCTTCTAAACAAAAATAAAAATATAATTTGAACAATTGTCAATATTGCAGTCGTGGGGGTTCCTCCCCCATATTTAATCCAATTCAAAGCACACACTCTCTTTGGCAAACTGGTCATCATAAGACAAAAATATATACTACAAATACAACTTTTAAGAAGGTGTATTCAAAACTATTTAGCATCTGCTTACAAATGCAAAACCAAACTTAGTATAACATTAAAAGGAGACCAGCAATAACTACATTTCCTTGAAGAATCAAGCTGTTCTTTGATACAACTTCAGAAGTGAATGCTGGTTCCATCTGTTGGTTTCATATGCAGTTGGTGCTTCTTCCCAAATACTTACTAGACCTGTCAGGTAACAACCCGGTGTGGACAAGTTTACTGCTTGTGCATTAGTAGAACACGTTAAAGGCTCCTCACTTCATGCTCCAAGCTTCAATTTATTATAATCTCCAGTTTCTGCATTGACACACTCACCCTTAACAGCACATCCAAGTGACTGTTGCCCCACTGGCATCAGTACCGTCAAAGAAGAACCTGCTCAAAACCTACCTGGGCTGCTTCTAGCATAAGAACATAGTAGCGACCAAAGGCCTACTTAATCCAGCATCCTTTTCTCGCAATGGCTGCCCTCGAGCAGGACAGGAGTGTGACAACATTCTACCCACTTGCGATTACCAGAAGCTGGTACTTTTATATTTTTAAGTTCACTTTTTTGAACTATGATCCCCACCCCCCCAAGTTTCTATATTTGATATAGTGGTCTGATGGTGCTTTTAGGAAATAATCAGAACACACAATGAGGAACTAGAAAGAGGTATTTGTATTGGTAAAAATGCATTGATCATTGATATAAGCAACAGTGCCTTCAATTTGCCTTTGGAACCTAGTTTCATTTCCACCTCCAGCCACATTTTTACTCCGAGGAAGGTCACGTTGTGTGGCATTTCCAGTGTATGTTCCCAGCAGTCCCTCTGCTACCACTTAATCATGTTGACAGAACACACAATGTTGGCAGCTGATGTTCCTTTCCCTTTTCCCATGCATTACAGCAAAAATACAGCACCTGCTGATGGCATCAAATGCAATTATTTTCATCATTATTGTTACTTTTAAAAAGTAGCTAAATTACAACTACAGTGCATCACAATGTTATTAACCTGTAAAAAGAGAGCTGGTTGCCATCACTGGTTTTTTCCTTATTCAATATATTTATTGCTTGTATCTATTGATCTGATTTAATAAATGACATTTGACAGATTGTTAAAAGAGTCTGCTTTCTTTGTAAAGGGCTAATCAGTGTCACCTACAAGTCTACATATTGTTTACCCTTGTTGCATTATTTTTATTCAGTTCATGACCATGGAGTCCATGTCTGCGACCTAGAGTACAGTGCCATTAACATACCAGACCTCCACAATTTGTGATTCAGTTCAAAAAAATAACATTCAATGCAGTGTTTATCTGACTATTCAAAGATTTAGAAAGGAGCGAGATGTTAATGTTTGCTTCAGAAAACTGGACAAGTATGATGAATGATAAGGGCCTCAGATTGTATCAAGTGCAGCCCAGGAACAGCAACGTTAAGCTGCAGCATTTGTAAGGGGGAAGACTAACTCCTGTGTGGTAGTATTTCTTTCAAAATACCAAAACACAGAATCCGAAACCATGTATAGTCTGTTGGTGTCTGTCAATTATGCTACATTTTGGGCAAGAGACAATTTAACATAGTCCCACTCCTCAAATCTAGAATCTTCACCCTTTTCTTTCAAGGTTATGTGGAGTGAACATGCAAAATATTCCAAGTTAAGTACATGTAGGGTACTTAAAAAGTACTTTCCCTACATGTTTACAGATTATTCTACTGGTTAAGAACAGTTTTTAAAATGTGGATGTACCAGAGTTCATATTCCTTCCATTTCACCTCAGTGCAAAAAAAAAAAAAAAGTTAAATAAAAAAATGCACATACATTTATTTCATTAAGACTAACTGCCATCATTAAAAAACCAAAACATTTAACAATGATCCAGAAACAGCAATACAATAGAACTGCTATTGTCCAAATTTACAAATCTGAATCCAGAAATTTACTCAATCTACCTTCTCAGTGCAACTCTATGTTAACATCATTTGCCATTTTATCCAGTATTTTTAAGCTTATCCGCTTTAGATATACACCACACTGGAAAAGCAAAGTTGTATTTTATTTTACAAGTTGATATTGTAGGGAAACTCTGAGTTTTGTCATCAATGTACTGAACATTTATGTATGGGATTTATCCTAACCACTTATTTCCTGGCATGATCAATTTAAGTTCCCCTGCCATACCCTCTAGGAGATGCAAGACTACCTGCCCTTATTTTATAAAACCCAGAAGAATTCCTTTAGCTTTTGAAGGTTTGAGATATACTAGAATAGACCCTTTTCGTTTGATTGGAAAAAGCTTGAATTCAGAGCTTCAAGTCTCACAACAAAATAAAATAAAATGGAATGTTTGCACCATTGTTTCAGTTCACTGTTCCATAAGGAGGAGGAGTGTGTAGTCATAGCTTACTTAATATACAGTATTGCATATAAAAAGGTATTTTGGGTAAGGATAAATGTGGTGATTGGTGACTGGTGAGTCTTATGCCACAAAAGCATCACCTGTGAACAGTATGGGTTTTCTGTTGTATACCTTGTAATCTCTGTTGAGACAAGCCAAAACCAATTAAGCAATTAGAATAACTTAAGACAATAAAATAAATGGAGGCAGCTATGTCGGTTCTTAGAAAAAACCCAAATAGCAACAGTACCAGACCTTTATAAGGACCAAATTAAAAACTTAAAAACAAACCCCAAAGCAATGTGCTGGCTTTTGAGTTTTTAAGAATTACTACATACTGTATCGGTTTTCTGGGTTTGTAAAGTCAGAGGAAGAGTGCTGTTTGGGTTTCAAAAATACCCAAGAAGAGGGCAAGGGAGGAAAGAAAATTGTTTCAGTCGAGAGGCTAGGAGATGCTCTGGCTGCAATACATCAGACTTAAATGGTGATTCAGTAAGCACTTTGCATACTAAGTAGTTCAAATTTTGCCAAGTGTAAAAATTCAAAGGATGCTCCAAGTTAGACAGGGACCAAAAATATTTGAAAAAAATAAAACTCAATGCCCACTGTCCTTTCGAAAAATATATACCAGCCATTATTCAAATTGTCCCTGCCTTACAAGGAAGACCTAAAGAAAAATGAGATAACCCTTATATTAGCAAATCTGGAGAGGAGGTGGGCAAAGCACTCTTATGTTGCTGCTGTTGCTGCTGCTGCTGGTAGTTTCCATGGGAGAGCAACCAGAATGGTCAAAGTCCTGCTGGATCCCTGTGTGCAGGGTGAGAATTAGGAAGCAGATCCCTTCCCCTGTTACTGTTAAGAAAACAAAAACGTTTATATTTCCTTCCTATTGTGGTCAATGGCATGGAATTAACTAGACCGGATCTGCAGTTTAAGGCCCATTTTGGTGAGGTGTCAGGGGAACAAGGGGGTTTAGGACCCTGCAGAACCTAGAGACGCGCCCTCCCATCCTGTCCTGGCCCCCATAACTTGTGAAACACCACCACTGGGATATCTATGTCACATACTAGGGGCTCTCAGGTGCCAGGAATGTGTTCCTAAAAACAAAGAAAGGAAATGGAAATAAAAGTTATTACACTAACTATCAGATACATACTTGAATAATAAATCTGTAATAGGCCATAATCATTAAGGATATTACAGCTTAAGCCAAACACATTTTGACAGAGGTGGTCTAAATATAACAAACAAAGCAGAACAATTCAATTGGCTTTATAGTATATGAGACCTCAAATGAGAGCAAGACCTTCAAAGGAGAAGCAAACCCCCTTGATTAACAACCAACCAAATTATTGTTCACAAGGATAGCCATTGTCTTGACATAATCAGGCTACACTTTCTGGAACAGACAATGAAGGGGAACACATTTATTATGGCACAAGACTATAGTCCATCAAAGAGTACGCCAAAATAATGGTGTTAGTCTTTAAAGTGATGTTTATCTGAGCAAAAAATATACACCTTCATTTCACTCTTGGAGTCTGAACTGGAGGGGTCTGAACTGGACCAGGAACGAGACTTGTAGCTAATGGAAGACTTGTAGCTAATGGAAGGGGTTGTAGCTAATGGAAGATGTCAACAGCACCTGTGAAAATCGCAAATTCCATGCTAGGGATCATTAGGAAAGGAAATGAAAATAAATCTGCTGATATCATAATGCTGTTATACAAATCGATAGTGCAACAGCATTTGGAATACTGTGTACCGTTCTGGTTAGCCCACTTCAAAAAGGATATTGTGGCGCTCAAAAAGCTTCAGAAAGTGGCGACCAAAATGAGAGCAACCCCTGCTACGTGGAAAGGTTGCAGAGTTTGGAACTTTAATTAGAGAAAAGACCAGTAAGAAGTGACAGAATGAAGTTTACCAAATTATGTATAACATGGAGAAAATGGGTAGGTAAAAGTTTTTCTCTGTCTCTCATAACACTAAAACTCATGAACATGTATCTGAATTTTGGAAGGTTCAGAACAGATAAAAGAAAAGATAAAATAGGAAACTGACTCCCATGGGAGGCAGTGATGGCCACCAGCTTGGCTGGCTTTAAATGAGGCTTAGCCATTGGGGCTAGTGGCCATGAATTTGCCTGTGTTCTACCTCCTCTGTCAAGAGGCAGTATGCTTCTAACTACCAGTCACTGGGAATCGCTGGTGGGCAGAGTGCTGTTGCTCATGTCCAGTTTGCAGACTTCCTACAGGCATCTGGCTGGTCACTGTAAGAACAAGATGGTGGACTACGCAGGTCAGTGGTGTGGTCCAGCAGCCTCTCTCTATGTTCTTAAGGTGCCATGACACTTTTTGTTGTTTTCACTACTCCTCTGGAAATTATGAAAAATGCTTCCCAGAGGCTTTGCTTGTTTAGCTCTAGGTGAGAATGAAATCCTCCCCCACCCTTTTAAAATGGCTCCCCCCCGAGCATTACAGAAAAAAATCAAAACATTCAGTACTATGCAATAAAATAACCAACATATAGAAGCCAGCATGAGAACCAATTATAGTCTCTTTTTAACTGTCACATCTTGTGACCTCGAAAAATACCACTTTGAATCTGTAGAAAGAAGGTAAATCTGTATGGTTGTATCCTGGGAAAATTTACATTGATGGAAACAGAGATGAAAAATAATTTGGTTGGTTGTTAATAAAAGAGATTTGAAGCCAAAGTCAAGAGCTAAAGCCTACAGAATGGTTGCACTATGTTTCTTTCTATATTAAGGCCACTGATTAAGACCTCTGTGTCAAAGTGCATTTGGCTTATGATGGGATATTATGAACTTACTATTGTAGTTAGTTATCTGATAGTTATTTTTACTGTATTTTTGATCCTTTTTTAAAATACAGGCTTCTCCTTATCTGATTTTGGTCACTAGGTTTTGTATTAAGGATCGTTTTGTCTGCAGTTCTCTGTATTTTGTGAGTTTTGTCCTGCCAGTGGATCTTGTGCTCCACCAACGGAGCAGTAGTCATACCATTTCCTGTGGCCCCTCAACTGGCTTTGCAATTGCTCCTTTTGATCGGGGTAGGCAGACTTCAGGATCTACCAGCCAGAGTCCGCTGCAAAAGATATAAATTTAAGATTAACTAATTCTGATTCCAGAAGTGCCAGAACTGGATGTTGTGCACAGTCCTTCCACACAAAAAACACATTCTTGGTTAGTCTAAGTTTTTATCATTAGGGTATTATATGGGGCAGAGGTGGGTCATTTGTTTGTTGCTTTGGGAAGTCAGAAATCACAGCAAATCATCCACAGATCTGCTAGTAGATCCAGATCTACTTTCTGTCTACCCTTGACTTTCCAGGTCTCTCCCATCATTATTTATTTATTGGCGCCGCACGTATACACAGTCACATGCAAGTCAAACAAACATATGTGGGGACTTGCCTGTATTGTTACTCAGCAGCTGGAGGGCCTGCCCTTCTCCTTAAAACAACATCTTCAGCAAAACTGTGCAGAATTATACTACTCAGAAAGGAAAACAATACTTGTGATTTTATGGGCAGTGATGAAATTATACTACACAGGGATGTTAGCATTAGAGAGACGTAAAAGCAGGGGTACAGGCCTGCATTTAATGACTTTACAACATAATTGCCCAGGACTGAAAAGATCGTACTAACCAACATTAGGGTCACTTGTCTCAATGATGGAGAGAAAGAAGCACCCTGAGGTGCATCAGAACCGTTTGCCACTATGAACTAAAGATAAAGCACATTGCCTTTCTTTAAGTAACGTATTTGTGCCTTCATATTGTTGTTTGTGCACAGAATTCAGCACCACTTACTGTCCAATGAATGTATCAGATGCATAATAGAGCAAGTTAAAAGCAAATGCTCATCTTGATTTTTAAACATTTTTCATTTTTTCTTTACTATTGTTGACTTAAATCAGGACATTAACAGAATTTAGTGTACTTCATTTGACTAAAAAATAGTAAAAATGAATGCACTGGAGTCAAACCAGAGCAACTCTGCCATGTAGGAATAAATTCTGATTCCATCTGATAAAAAAATAAGATGGATCACATCTGTCAGACGGACAGAAGTGTGTGACTTCCTGTTCATGACCTCTGTTGTGTAATGGATGGATGCTTTCTAGAGTTGTGCCCAGTCATCTCTAACACAAACACCTGCAAACCTGATTCAGGATGTACATGCTGAAAAACAGATCACCATTTGGCAATGGAAAATGGAAGGGAGCTGTGAGCCTCCCCTTCTGGCAATGGCTTCTTTATTGTAAATCAGGCCTGACTATGGCCTAGGACACTTAATGGCCCTCACAGCACCAATCTCACCTACAATTTTAAGGGGTTTTTCTTTCTTTTTGCATTTCTAACTTTTTACATATACATATTTTACACCTTGAGGTTATTATTACTAATCCAAATGCTCCTGTATCAATACAGGTATGGTCTCTATATTTGATATAAATGTGTCTTTATTCAATGTTTCATTCCAGAGCTCTTTTGGTGTTCCGACTGCCCATGGAAAAGGGTCCCCTTTTTTGTTGTCGCATAAGAAAAAAAAATGTCCTTAGTCCAGAGGCTCTTGCTTTATTCGAATGACAGAGGATGAACGAGATGTCCTTCTGAGTTCTCGCCTAAGTACATATTCACTGAACTGGGAAGAGTCCACCCCTCCTCCACAGGAGCCAACAATTTCAAAGCCTCTTTGCTGCAACCTCTCAAGTACCTACAAAATAGGACGAGGAAAAGATTGGGTCAGAACAAAAGATTAAAAACAACAGCAGCAGCAGTGTAATTGTGAAAAACAAAATCTGTTTTCATGTACTTTTTTATTATATGCTTAACTACTTTATATTTATGCAACATAAACTCCCTCCTCAATGATAACTACTGGTAAATTTCAAGACATTAACAGCAGCTACTGTAGTTAAATGAATACTGAAATTGCAACCTCTTCATTCCATTCACCTTTGCATGATTTCTAAAAAAAATGTAGGGCAACATCCAGTGCCGTCGTCCCATCAGTGCGGGAGTGAGAAACTTCCAGCCCATGGGCCAATCTTTGGCATGAGAACCATTTCTCCCAATCCATGGCCAACTGGCCATCAGTTGATGTCAGTGGTAATGACAATAACAAGTGAACTGATAGAGGTACAGTGTCTTATGAGCCTTCCATTCTGGGCTTTATTTTGGGTACTCCAACAGGTCATGGATGCAATAATAGTGCATTAGTGGTGGATTTATACTGGAACACCCATACATCGTTCCACTTTATCAGTCATTCTGTGATGCTTCCCTAAAGATGCTACGTTTTTGCCACCTGGAAAGACACTTCTGCTGTGGCACAACAAAAGCAGGACAACCCCCTTCCCCTTGCAAACTTTTGTGGTATGGAAAGTTACAGGATTTCAGTGGCAAACTATGGGATATGCAACTGCTGGAAACTAAGTAGTATGTTTGTCCCAAAACCTTTGCAGGAGCAAATGGAATCGAAAGTGAAGTTGCCTATAATCACTACAATACTATTGTGAGAATAGCTTTTCATGAATGCACAATATAAAGGATATCTGTAGGCCCTATGCTAAGTCCATTAACATGTGTACAGAGAGATGAGACACACCCAACATCTATATGGAAATATCTAAATTGGAAGGAAGTACATGAAAAGTCCGCTAATTTCAAGGTTGTTGCCTTTGATCTGACTTACTGCTCACCTGATGAGTAAGTGCCTTTAACTCAATGGGGCTTACTCCTGAGTAGACATGCAGATGATTGTGGTGTAGCAGTAAAACTCCATTAACATCTAGGCTCCCTTTCAAACTCTCACTGGAAAACTAAAACTGAAAATACGGTAAATATCCCTTCACCTAATGTGCTCACTAAGATTAATGTAAGCATCCTATTGATTATTCTAAAGGCCTATGACACAGACACACAAAGGCTTTCCTGATAAATGCTCCATGCTTTTGGAACTCCAGAAGCATGTTCTGAGAGTACACGATGGACTTATACTGCTGAAGCTAAGGTGGTTTGAGTCTGGATAGGAGACCATCTAGGAAGGGAGACCATTTAGGAACACTTCATGATGGAAGAAAATTAGGATATAAATGTGCTCATAATCTCCAATCCTCTAGTACTTCTGTGATCTCTGAACTTCTTTATTTGGCCCAGTGTTTAGAAGCCAAAGTTAAAATGATCTGGGGCAGGATGCAGCTGGTATCTTTAAACTGTAGCTGTAGGGATTTGTTTTAATCTTGAATGTTCAATGTAAATTAAAAGACATTGATTAAAACAGAACAAACCAAATGTTCAAGGCAAGGTCTTTCAAAGACTGATTGGAATACAGGTGTTGAACATTAATCAGATACGACCAGACCTTATTCTTCAGGAATTTTTCACTGTATTATTCTCTCTCTCTCTCTCTCTTTCTGTGTGTGTGTGTGTGTGTGTGTGTGTGTGTGTGTGTGTGTAGACTGAGAAGGCATAATATTCAAACTTCAACTGTTTCCCCGCACTAGGAAAGTTAGGGTAAAGTAGTGTAGGATAGAGGGGTAGACGTACTAGTTGATTGACCAACTAAAGACAGGTCTTGTGTCAATCATGTAGAATATTCAGATGTTTTTAAATTCTGGCAGCTAAATAAAACGTTCCTGAACCCGCAACGATTGTTGAAAATAGCTCCTAAAACATGACACCATGGAGTGGAGAGAAATCTCATAAGCCACCACAGGTTGTTCCATAAATGGTTAGCCTCCTATGTATCTTCCCCATAGATATTCAACAATACCTTCCAGGATGAGTTCTGCAACATATTTTTTCACTAAGCCAATTAATTTAAGTGATGGTACGTGGCTCTTCTCGTCATGTCATATGCAGCTGCTGCTGAGAACATGGAAACTGCCTTGTTCTCAGAAGCATCTGCATGCTCCATTATCTACTGAATAGGTTCAGCACAAGCCATTAGACCCAGTGTATCAAATAAAATGTGTTGTGGGAGGGGGAATGATTGGCTTGTTTTTGTTCTTATTTGTATTACATATTTTGTGGTTTTTATATTGTATTTTTATGTTGTGAACTGCCCTGATATCTACGAATGAAGGACGGTATACAAATTTAATAATGAATAATAATTTAATAAATAATAAGAAAGAGAATACAACCGATCCTCTAAGGAAGGGCTTGGATTGATTTACTTTCAAAGTTTTTGTTTGTTTGTTTTTTTAAACATCACTCTGGCTCACATATTTATCAGCTTGCCCAAAAACTGATATACTGGTGTCTACATACCTGAACTGAATTGAGATGACAATAGCCATTTAAAGGAAATCTGATGACATGTGTTGAGTCGTGATTCCAACCTGCATTGACTGAATTGCACATCACATCACCAATTTCTGGGAAAACCTCTTCTATCAAAGACTTGTCGCCACTCAAAGTAATCCTCTCTCCAAGATCCGGAGCAACTCGCACAACCAAACACTCGCAGGATTTTGAAAACCGGCATGTCTCCCGATCCTGTTTCCACCTTTCCATCTCCCCTAGCATGGGCTGAAGCTGAAAATACTTTGCTTCTTCATACAACAAGCTGTAATCCTGAAAGACACATAATTTTCATTGCCAACGAGAAACATACATGCCGCTATAGGGTACGAATGGCAACCCAACATTGTCAACTTGCTTGTGGAACAGGCTTCCTCATCATTTCCTTTCCACTGCAGCCTCTTTCTTGTTTGCCACCCAAAAACTCCTATGGGAAGGTTGGGGGGCAGAGGGACTGCAGTGGTGACATGCCTACCAGTGCAACATTGGATCTCATCATCCTACATCTACAGCATATAAGAAAAATAAACTCAATATTGAATTCACTTCAACACGTGGATAGGAACTGCTCACCTTCCCCATCTAAGAAGGTCGTATGGAAGAAATATACACCACGATTAATAGGGATGCTTCTGCCTTGCATTATCTTTTTCTGCTCCCCTATGAGTAGTAAGCTTACCCATGTCCAGGCAGTCATCATACTGTTTGTTGGGGTTGGGCCTGAGGAGTGGGAGGACTATGGCTCATTTATAGCATACATTGTTTGCCTGCATAAGATCCCAGGCTCAATTCCCTGCAAAGGTAAAGGTAAAGGACCCCTGGACAGTTAAGTCCAGTCAAAGGCGACTATGGGGTTGAGGTGCTCATCTCGCTTTCAGGCTGAGGGAGCCGGCGTTTGTCCACAGACAGCCTTCTGGGTAATGTGGCCAGCATGACTAAACTGCTTCTGGAGCAACAGGACACCATGACGGAAACCAGAACGCATGGAAACGCCGTTTACCTTCCCGCCACAGCGGTACCTATTTATCTACTTGCACTGCCGTGCTTTTGAACTGCTAGGTTGGCAGGAGCTGGGACAGAGCAATGGATGCTCACCCCGTCATGGGGATTTTAACAGCCAGCCTTCGATCAGCAAGCCCAAGAGGCTCAGTGGTTTAGACCACAGCGCCACCCGTGTCCTTTGCATCTCTAAGTAAGGCTGCACTGACAGTACTGAACTAGATAAGACTAAGCCTGTCGTGATTCATAATAGTGCAGCCTCCTATTTTCTTATGCATTTTGTTGCCCCTGCCAGTGACAATTGATGCTGAGCAAGTTTGAGGAAAGCACATGCGACATCAGAATACAACTAAGTAGGGGACTAGACGCAGGGCAATTGCCATGCTAGTTCCCAGTACAGTACAATAGAAAATAAATGGAAAGAAGAGAAAGTTGGTGCTGAACACAGACTGGCCTCTAGACCAGACCATCTAAGAAGCAAGGGATACAACATTTGCTACAGAAATATAGTAGGGAAGGTTGTAAAGACTGGTGTTTGAAAGCATCAAAATGGAAATACAGCAATTCAGGACACATAACATCGATTTGTTAAAAAAAGGGGGGGACTACATTCCCTTTGATATGACAACTGTCTTGATGGATAAAGGGAACATAATCTATTAGCTTAAGTGAACATTTAGACATGGTTCCATATAACATTCAAAGTTATGTTTTTTATAATGCAATCCTATTCATGTCTACTCAGAAGTAGGTGCCACCGAGTTCAATGGGGCATACTCCCAGGTAAGTGGGAATATGACTGCAACCAAAGATTAATATTTTATCTTCACCAAAAGACTAATATTTAAATGGTTGGTCTCAAAATAGTCTCTATTCTGAACCCACTGCTAGGAAGATGTATTTTACGACATTTTATTGTACTACATATAATAATTACATTGGTGTGTGTGTTTTGAATTAACTATATTTGTGGCTTTAAAGTTTATACTTTGGCTCATATGTGCTTTGACAAGAGTATTGTGTGTGCATGTACAAATACAGAAATAATAATATTAATGAGATTCAATGTTTTCTTCAAATTATGAGATATTTCCAAGTGCTGACTATCTGGCTCACATCTGAACTAAGCAGTAAAGGTCATCAATATGATCTTTTGTGTGTGTGTGTGTTGTTTTTTAAAAAAGGAAAAAATGCATTTTGACCTCATTGTAAATGGTATAAGGCATCCCGACTCATACATACATCTGGATGAGGCTAGGCAACTCTAGAAACATTTCCCCCCTTTGAATTTCTTTACCACCCTCCATTGAAAGATCACAGGGTGGTTTATAATATAAAAACAAAAAAGCATAATAACAAACAAAAACAATACGCACCCCCCACCCAAGTCTAGATGCAATGGCCAGAAATAATGTACATTCTGGGATAAGACAGATTATGGCAAACCTGATACGTATAGATACCTGGCCACATCCCCAAATATCTTCTTCATTAGTATTGATGTTTGGTCCTGTTTTCATATTTGTATATAACGCTTAATACCAGAATTATTATTAGGACTTATTAGTTACCTAAAAAGTCTCCAAAAAGCTTACATTTGAAAACATAAACACATGACATATTAAACTATGCTGTTTACAAAAAAGATAACAATCAGTAAATGTGTGTTTGTGTGTGTTTATGCAAAACAATGAAGATAAAAGTCTACAATACCAGATGAAACAGTAACATTCCCCCGCCCCAACCAGAAAACAAACCAGCACATTTCTAAAACATCGTAAGAGTCAGGGAAATGACTAGCTAGCCTGGCCACCAAGTACCTGCAAGGTAGATGGAGGATCAGAGAGGTATGGCCTGCAGCTGTCTGGACCCCACCCCAAAAGTACTTAAGATACACCCAAAGTTCTGAACTGGCCCATGACATAGAAAGCCCACAAAGCATGCCTCACCAGGATCATAATGTCCAGTTTAAAAATTCCAGCAAAAGCTAGAGAGAAATCAAAATCAGCAAGGAAAAAAACAGGAATTGAAAATTCATATTACCAGTTAAGGTGAGAAAGGGAAGATCAAGGATGGGTGGGGTATAAGAATTTTTCAAATAGTAGAGGAACATGCTCCCATAGAGAGGAAGACTAGCTAGCAAGCAACTGGTTCCAGCTATAGCAAGAGCTGGTTCAGCCTTGGAGAGTAAGAAGTGCTTGTATGTGGAAAATGCTGTTCACAAAAAGTGATAAGATCTTGTTCTCTAGACTTCTTCCAAGAGGAAAAAATGTGTCAGAGATACCTTCTGTCTAAAGAATCCTGCCCGTGGCACATGTTTGGACTAGGTGACCTTGAATGTCTCTTCAAAACTGGACTTGGTTATATTATGTATCAAAACAGAATGGACAGTGACATCATCACAATTTGAAGTGGCTAGGTTTTAAATCTATTTTACCTACACTGAAAACAAATATGAACAGTGAACAAGAAGGGCAACTTTGTTCCCCCCTTTTAAATGACTGACCTACCTTCAGGAAAGAAAACCATTAGGGACAGTGTAGAGGCAGATGCTGAGTCTCATGTGGACATATGCGCTTAAAGGCTATTTTTAGACAGCGCCATTTAAAGAGTGGTGTGCCCTAAGAATGCTTGCGAAGGGCAAGTTGGTACTATGGGGTTTTGTAAAGACTGCAGTTTAGCTCTGTGGCTGGAGCTAGAGCTCATTTCATCAGTCAAATGCATTTTGATTTTCCTACTGAGCAGATAAGTGGGGCCAGATGTTTCCAATAACCTGAGGCTGGGTTTTTAAGAGTGCTCACACAAAACCTTTTTTTGTGAAAATACAGCCCCTCAAGCAAGAGGGATAAAACAATTACACAGTATCTTGAAATTCTTCACCTCTTTTCACGGTTCCTCCCCCATCAAATCTGAATGAGAGAGAGAAAAAACCACCCATCTGAATGCAAACGAATGCCATGTTAGGGCATATCATATTAAGGTGTGGATTAAAAAAGAGGGCAAGAAAATATTAATTATTATGGCACACAGAGGTGTATAGTTTTAAAAGCCAGCTGTTTAAAGTAAGAATAGGTTTTATGAATTAAACTAAAGTTGCTCATTTAAACTTGTGTTTTAAAAAAGTTTTTCTGCACGTGTATGGAAGTGTATTATTTTTGCTGATAGGACCCACATTTTCACTATCATCTATGATCTATCTATCTTCTATCTATCTATATTAGTTTAAGCAGGCTGCATCCGTGTACTGGATAATTTCATTCTTCAGAACTGCGATCCTAAATACACTTAACTACAGAAAAGTAGTGGGACTGACGGGGGAAACCCAGGTTCAAATCTCCACTTAGTCATGAAGCTTACTGGGTGACTTGGACCAGTTATTCTCCCTTAGTCAAGCCTACATCACAGGATTATTTTGAGGATAAACAGGGAAGAGAAAGAGAGAAGAGAACATGCATACCACCTTGATCTCCTGGAAGGAAACTTGAGTACAAATGCAGCAAATAAAAATAAATAAATCATGAGCTCCTTGATCACAGGTTATGTTGCTCATTCAAGTAGATGATTTGTATGAATAGCCTACAATTATCTGGTTCAAGTCAAGATTCTACGTGGGGACTGCTCTGAGGCTGTTGCTTCATTCTGCGATTAGGATTCAACTGTGTAGGTTGTGCAGTTAAAGTGGATCTGGTGCTCTTGCACAACCAACCTGCTTCCAAAAAACAATCTGAACTTTTTACAAGTAAGGGAAGTGAGGGACAACAATTACTTAGCACGATACACAAGCTCTGAAGAAATCAGAATGAATACTCAATCAACAGGGGCCATTATCTAACTTCTTTGCCAACCTTCTGCAAATGAATAAAGATGAATGCTCAATAAACTGGTGGAGTGACTAAGGTTTTGACTGCATTCCTATGAATGTTAAGAGTCCTGTTGGATTAGACAACAGTCCATCTTGTTCCCAACAGTAGCCATGCTGCTGGGGGAAGCAGGGGAGACTGTGGGTTGGGTGGGAATGTGCCCCACCCCTGGCATAAAGTCAGTGGCCCTTCCCTGCTGCTGCCCACTGGGTATTCAGGGGCACATTGTTCTCCATTTGGAGGTTCCATTTAACTATTAGACTGGTAGCTGTTTATGGACCTACCTTCCACATGCCTCTCAGGGACTCAAAATGGAAAGATAGCGTCTTCAATCAAAGTACAGCTGACAATCTTATGGTGGCTTATGATCATAGGTTAAGCTCTATGATACAAATGGGAACCAAACTGCATGGGGAGCCATTCAGTGGTATGGATGTCTACAGTTTAAGACTTTCCTCTATTCACAGGCACTGCCTCCCTGTTCATGTGTTCAGGAAATGTCAGGTGGAAGCATGCTTTACATGCACAGACTCCTCCCATGATATGAAATAAGTTTTATAATTCACTTGTTAAACTGTATGCTCAATATTTTCAAATATTCATTTAAGAGATCTATTATTTGCCAGCATCCATCAATGCAACCCACAAGCCTTGCTCCCGGCACATGGCAGTTCTGATTACTCTACCTCCTTTCTAAACATTTCAAATAGGATGATGACGATGCATAAAATTTCACCTTGAAATCATCTGGTATGAGGAGCTTTGATGTTCGTAGAAAATTCAGGATATATCTGAACATTTGGCCATCTCTGTCAATGAAGTAGTGCTGCTTCAGGCTGTCCAAAACAATTGGCTCTGTGCCATCAAAAAGCCTCCCAATTCTGAAAAGGAGAGAAAAGTCAATTTGCAGTCAGCATCTTTAAGTCACTAGGAGTCACTGACCTTGGTCACTGGAATTTCTTGAATCCACGTTTTTGCATTAATCAAGCTCAGTGATAGTAACATTTCATGGTGAAAACAATATTATGGCAATGAACATGACACAGTGATATGTTATCAATGTGAATTTTTGAATCAGTTTTGAACTTAATGAGAGGACTCGTCTCCTCAGATATTTACAATGAAAATAGGGCAATACGGAATGCATTTCCATTTCAATAGTTTCTTAAAACATCTTTGAAACTGATGCTGAATGAAGAAGGCATGCCCATTAGAAGTACTTTTACCCATACACATAATTTTCTTCTGTTTAAAACTTATTGCAACATAAACCTTCAGGGCTAAGATTTTTTATGGCATTTGGATCTAAACCAAAATAATCTAAGCATGTGAAATTTAGTAACCACTCTCTTTTGATTCTAATATTCTGAATATTTCATGTTTTCATTCTTGGGGTTGTGTTCCTCCCCCACGTGTGAAAGACATCAGGGTTGCAATTCTAAATCAGAAGAGAACCATTTCAGCATTTCATTTTACTTATGATGCCATTAGCCTTTCATTTTTCACCCATCATTTCCACTTCCTGTCAAGTGGAGGCAAAGGGGATGGTTTTGAATCCAACATATCCTGGGCTAGCTTAGCTCCTCTCTGTCGCTGGAATGCCTCATTTTGAGGTTTTCCATCAGCTGTTACCAACAGGGATTCTGCCACTGGCCCTTCTGCCCACCCACCCATTTTGCAGGTGGAACAGGGAGTTCCAGCTGATTTCCACCCATGGAGTGATGCAATTATCACTCCGCCAGCACAAAGCAATGCCAGCATTTTTGTGCTGGCAGAATGATGTTGGCATTGTTCCATGTGTGGAAGTCAGCAAGGACTGGCAGGGCTTGGAGGAGGGGCAAATGGGTTTTGGATTGCAGCCTAAGCCATCCAGATTCGCGGATGAGCAGCAATTTGATATTGGTTGTCCCCTCTAGTGTCCCATTTGATTTATTTTCAAAACAAAATATATAATGACCTTCTGTGAGTGAATGTCAATCAAGGTGGAGCCAGTAAGGTTGCTAACATTAGAGTAGACATTAAAAGCTTTGGACAGAGGACCACTCTCAGTTCCACCATACAAGATTTTAAGACTAGTGGTATCTCTTGCTGATGTTCAGAGAAACGCCATACATGTTTCCAATTTATATCACATTCTGTATTCTTTATGTTGCTGATCTACCCTGAACATTAATCAATTTATCTAATTTTACGTGAACAACAACATGGCACAGACAAATGCAACTCAGCTAGAATCAAGTCCTATTAAATCTGAATACATTTTAGTAATTTGTATTTTTAAACCATCTATTTTCACTCTGTGAAATCACTGATCTTCCACTGACTTTCAGGAACAGCCCATTCAGATTACATATTAAAGTGCCCAAAGACCCTAATTTTGGACTTTATTTCTTTTCTCATTTACAAAGTAAACTGACCACTTAGAACAAGACTTCTCTTGTCTCGAAGGCAGAAAATATTCAGCAGGATCATATGGGTCATGACTTTGGACAGCCCCCATTAGGCAACAGGTTTGTTGTCCTCATTATTATTAGTCATATATCAAAACAAGCAGACACTAGTGATCCAAGCTTTAAAGAATGTCAATAAAATGGGATGTGGATGTCAATACTATTCTTACCAATGTTTTCCATTAGAACAAATGCCTGTTACTTTTATGTCACCTTTAGAGACCTCACAATGTTTTCTTCTCCTTTCTAGGTCCACTATCTCCACTTACAGGAGAAGGTAGTTTAAAATGCAAGTTGATGCTTCTTCCTGCCATTATCCCTACCACCCAACCGCTGTGCTCGCCAGTGCACCTCATCCTCCTATCCAGAAGGTCAGTCTCTCACACATGTCTGAATTGGTTTAATATTTGCTTCTGAACTTCCAAGTAGCAACCCGATGAAACTGATAATTTTTGTCAGACTCACTGTGGCCCAAGGCAGAAAGCAGCTGTACAAACTCAAAATGCAACCCGAGAGGCAAATGAACTGTTCACAGATTTAACAAAATCGAAGATTTATATTGGGAAAGATGTCTTTGAAGAAAGTAAATAAATAGAAAAATGGACAAATAAAGGGTCGAGAAATGTTTCAAAATGGAGTGGGTTTGACTGGTTCCCCAGACGTTTGTCAACGTTCATGTAGTTTTGCTTATAAAAACAACAACCTTGACATCTTTTCTCCTGATATTTATATTGTTTTGAAAATGACTGACAATATGAACAATGTAAAAAGGGACTTAAGAGTAAAATCTGTGAGAGAAATTGAAGAAATTAACTGAATAGCTAAGAACATAAGAATATATGAAAAGCCCCGCCAGACCAGGCCTATGACCAATCTAGTCCAGCATCCTGTTCTCACAGTGGCCAACCTTTTGGAAGTCTGAAAGCAAGATTTGAGCAAAAAAGCACTGAACCCACTTGTGATACCCAGCAATTGGTATTCAGGACCATACTGCCTCTGATAGTGGAGGTAGAACATAGCCTTCTAGACCATGAAGTTGTCTAACCCACTTTTAAAGCTATCCAATCTGTGGTTGCTGTTAAGCAATCACTTGCATAATTTGACCAGTTCCTTCCCTCTCTTTCCCAAACAGGTTTGTGCTAGCCAACTCAGAAGACAGAGCCAACCCTTATTCAAGAGGAGAACAGATATGAAGTTGCTCAGCAGCTGGTGCCAGCCAATCTCGCTCCAAGGCAAGGATGTGTGAACCCTGGCTAGGCCTGATAATGTATAAAAACTGCAGACTAAGTGTCAGGGAACTGCCATCGGAACTAGAGGAGGAGGCGAGGCCCCACAACGATGCTGGAGAGGGGCCAAGCAGGGAGAGAGGCATGTCTCCTTTTGGGGAAGAAAATCAGTGCTACACCAGGGATAGAGGGGGGCCAATGGGGGAAGCAGAGAGCAGGCTCCGGGACTCTTCACTGGACACCAGCGGGGAGAGCACAGGTCCTCCGCTACCCACGCCCTCCCTGCGCAGAAGACTTCCGCGCAGGGAGAGTAGGAGGAGACTGGGCGTCAAACAACTTTTATGTTGGAAAAGGTTTAAGAAACGCCCACTGACGGATTCTGCCAGCGACTGAACAGCCACAGAGTGGATGGCTGTCCAGCAAGAAATGGTTTAACCAGCCAACCTAGCCCAGAGCAGCGGCTATTTACGCACAAGCAACCCCTAAAGCCATTACACTAAGTCTATTGGAATTGACTCAGATGGGAACAAGACCCCTTAATCACGGGTCCTGATGAGTTTGCCTTCGTTCCCTGTTTTATAGACTCCTAGGAATTCCCAGGCTTGAAGCCACCCTATCCCTGGGTTCCTGTTCGCTTCAACAACTAGTCATCTTCTCTGCAAACTGTTTCCTATGAACTCTTGAGATTGCACATGAGTTACTCTCTCAATGAAGCCATGTTATCTGTTAAATAACACCAGAAGGAGATGCGTTTGAAAAATATAATTAAATGATTCATTTAAAAATATTTTTATACCACTAAAAACCAGAAAGTGATGTATAGCACAATGTAGCAATTAGAATAACACCAGACCCTGCAATCATCTGGGGCCCTTCTTTATATGCCTTCTCAACAAGAGGTCTGGAGAGTCGCAATACAATAATAGGCCTTTTTGGAGGGTGGCTCCCCTTGTTTAATGCTTTCCCCAGAAGCTCACCTGGTGCCTTTATTACATATCTTTAGGTGCCAAACAAAAACATTCCTCTTCTTCTAGGTGTTTGGCTAATTAAACAGCACTATTTGTGGGATGCGGGTGGCACTGTGGGTTAAACCACAGAGTCTAGGGCTTGCCGATCAGAAGGTCAGCGGTTCGAATCCCCGCGATGGGATGAGCTCCCGTTGCTCGGTCTCTGCTCTTGCCAGTTCAAAAGTACACCAGTGCAAGTAGACAAATAGGTACTGCTCCGGCGGAAAGGTAAATGGTGTTTCCATGTGCTGCTCTGGTTCGCTAGAAGTGGCTTAGTCATGCTGGCCACTTAACCCGGAAGCTGTACACTAGCTCCCTCAGCCAGTAAAGCAAGATGAGCGCCGCAACCCCAGAGTCGTCCTAACTGGATGACTGGACCTAACGGTCAGGGGTCCCTTTACCTTTAGGGTTATTTGTTTGTTTGTTACTATGGTGTGCATTTTTTTGTTTTTATATTGTAAACGGCCTGTGATTATCGGATGAAGGGCAATATAGAAATTTTAGTAGTATTAGTAGTAATAATAATAATAATAATTCAACAACAACAATAGAAACCTAACACAGATTAAGGACTGGGAAGCTAGATAAAGAATAAATGAGTCAAAATCCCATCAATGTGAACACCTCACACAACTCAGATGGGACATGGTTCCCTAGAGGGGATGCCACAACTGAATAGCCTCCCTCTGGTTGCCACAACGTGGACCTCTGCAGGTGACAGCACAACCAGGAGGGCATCACTAAGCTGATCTGAGTGACTGGGTAGGATGATATGGAGGAGGCATTTCCTACAACAATAGCCTGTTAAAAAGTTTGCAAGCCTTTTACAAATTGGTTTTCGTTGAAAGGATTTGTTGTATGGTATAACATATCATCTATCCCTTACGACAAATGCTTTCAACATAAAACAGTTTGTTTCTTTCCATTTGAAATATGTTAAACATAACTGAGTTAACTTTCAAGAAAGGAAAGCAATCCCAACCTATTCTGGCTGATACCGGTTTACTTCAATGATTGTGGCAGTCTGCCTATAAATACTGGGGGTGGGGAGTTATCTGATTTTCACCTTGTTTCTTCTGCAATGTATCATCAAGATGATGATGTTTGTGATGAAGTGTCTCACACAGGGGCCTGGAGATAATGGATTCAATGGATATCCTTAAAGGATCATTTGTCAATTTTGTATTGACTATTTGTGTTGCTCCAAGACAGGAAGAGATTTCATTTTTTTAATATAGGCTCTGAAGCCCTGAGGCATCTTCTTAAACCGTTTAAAAAGAAATCAATTTTCAGATGGATAAAAGGGAAGCTAAGAAGGGTTTTAATGAACTTACTTGAGCAGCATGTTCTGGACCTCATTCAGTTGAATCTTAAACAAGGCCAGACAGGTTTAAAACCTACTATCAGCAGAGGAGCTGTGGCCTGGAAATGCTTGCTGCTACTGTTTAGAATTTGCGGTTCTGGCTCCTGGAGTAAAGCCATAAATTACTGTCTTAGTACCTGAGACATAATATGTAGTTGCACAAGAGTGTAAATTAATTGCTACCACTAATGAGGATAAAAGGGAAAGCAGTTACTATGCAAACCAGATCTCTATGTTTATGTATAAACCAGAACCTTGTGACCATGTTACATAATCTCCTCACAATTATATTCAGGTAACTACACACACACAACCCTAGTGAAAAATCACTGTACTGGGTAAAAGCCCATTTCAATTAAATGTTACAGCTTCTGCTTTGAAATTATAGCTGGATATGTGTTATGGGGATATGGAAGACACAAGTGAATCTATGCTCTCCTGACAGGATATTCTGCCCAATATAAATTACTGCAGGGATATTTTAACAGAAGGAACACAGAAGAGCTTGAGTGCACTGACAACTAAAAAAATATGTCAAATGAAGCCAAGAACATTTCACAGATCCGCAGGGCAGGGACAGGGATTCACTTATCCCAAGTGCAGCAAGGCAAGGACCCACCACATCCACATTAGTAAGTACACTGGCCACAAACAGGTCTTGAAAAAACTCATGGGCACAGAAATCCAGAAATCTTGTCTCTGCAGGTAGCATATGCAACTCAACTACTACAGTGTGCAAAATTTTTGCACAGACTGCCGTCTGCTCTGCCTTGTCCTTTACCTACCTGAAAGAACACAAGAACATTTCTATTATCTCAATTTCTTTCTTTTTTGAAACTTTTTAAAAACTTGACTGCCAAGCTCAAAATATATACTTTGAATAAAAATTAAGTCATTCAGTTACTTTTACATGTCATATTATCTTAAAGCACAATCCTAACCATGTTTAATCAGAAGTAAGCCATACTGAATTCAATGGGGCTTGCTCCCAGGTAAGTGGAATTAGGGTTGTAGCTTTGGAGCATTTTTAATGGAGAAATGGTTAATAAATTACATGAACAGCTAAAAGTCATCCTATCCCATTCACATGTGTGGGTTATGTATGCTTACTGGTAATGTCCACTGCAGCTTAATTTCCCTAAAAAAAGAAATTCCACAATCTTTATTTATTTAAATTTATGTCTCACAAGGGATTCATTTCATTCCAATTTATTGTACAATTATAGATTTCTGGGGGTTGAAAACAGAGAAAATAAAATTTGATGAAAATAAAATTTGATGTGGTCATTACAAGAGCAATAATGCGTTAACTACTTGGGATGAACATGACAGATGCAAATGCTAGCATAAAAATATAGAATGAATCTCTTCACTCAGCTGAAAAATACACATTATAAATGTATTCAGGTATTAATATAGGCTTCATAGCATTTATATCTTAGTGTTTGAAAATAAACCCATGCATGTTAAGGAGACAGAGGCTGACAGTATTGAACGCTGCATTGTTCTTGATTTGTCTGGGAGTAAACATAGGCTGCTCAAGGTCAGTGCTGGGAATTGGTAGCAAAATGGTACACAGGCTCTCCTCTTCTTTGGTAGCACAAAAAGAGGGAGAATGCACTGGGGAAGACTAGCTTGGCTCAGAGGCGGCACAGCTACTAACATATCTGTACAGGAAAAGGAAACTTCAAAGAGAAAGCAGAACTCAAGGGTGGCTGATACAATAACAAAAAGGGGGCCTGAAACCCAAAACTTACTTTATTTGATTACTGGGAGTGGAGCTAACTACCTGGATTGTAGAATGGGGTTTATAGGATTACCACAATAGATATTTAGATGTGTTGTATAAGCATGCAAACAAAGCCTGTTCTGAACTTCCTACTTCTGGAATAAGAGACTAATCAGGACACCCTCATTAAAATGCCAGAGGTTTTGAGGGCTGTGAGGGTCCTCTGAGCTAGGAGGAGGTGTGAGGAAACTTTATAGTGCAAATGTTTTCTTTCTTTAATTCTCTCTTCACTGTGAAATGTTTCTATGGAAGGCTGAATGTTGGAACAAAAACTGGGCTGGCGGTAGGAAGGTATAGAAGTCATCAGCAAAGAGCAAATGGCAGGAAAAAGTGCTAAAACAAGCTATGACCAGAACTACATGAAATGAAATGAAAAGCTGTTACAGGTGTTCAAATCATTTAATCATCAAACTGCAGAGTTGGAAAGGACCATGGGGGTGATCGAGTACAACTCCTTGCAATGCAGGAATCTTTTTGCCCAACCATGATAGCAGAGCTTGTGGCTGATTAATTGATGCTGTAGCTTTACATTTCACTGCACTGTGAACTTTCATTTTCACTTTCTCCAGGTCTTCCCCATTTGGCCTGTCAGGCTACTTCTGTCAAGCCATGCCTAGCTGCCCTACACCTGCACTGCAAGGGGTTGGACTAGATCACTCCTGGGATCCCTTCCGACTCTACAATTCCATGATTCTATGATGTCAGCTGATTGTCCGGGCTTGCAGAGCGCTGTACTTTTGCCCAGATGGTTTGATTTCAAACTGCATGGGCAAAACCAGGTCACCTGACAAGAGGGCAGGATAGGGGAGATAAGCACCCAGCTTGCTGGTCAGATCCTGCTGCCTGTCCTTGCTCTACAGCGAAATCACATGCTGGCTTGTTGAGAAAGGTAAGATGGGAAGTCACAAAGCAAGACTGTGACAAGAACACATGCATGGGCAGGAGCCACAAGCCTGGCTGTCTACCAAAGACAAACAAAGGTTTGTGCTTGTCACTGATCCTGAACATCCTCCAAGTTGAGCAGAAGTGAGACAGCACCTCAGACATCATGCTGAACTTTGGAGGTAGGTAAAGTGCCAGTATCACTAGGATGAGCCTCGCACGTACTCAATTTATTCATTTTTGTAAACAGGGAAAGGATGCTTGCAATGGAATTGGTAGAAAGTAAATTTTGATGAGCCTTGTATATGGAGTAGAATTAAATTCAAAATAAGCAATGGGATTTAAGCATCCACTGGCTTATGCTTTCAACAAAAGAACCAAGTCAAACAAAGCATTACAGTAAGTGCACAACAGGCAACTTTATCTTTGGTTTTTTTCCTTGACTTAATTACAGGTGTGGACTGGCGATGTTCCTGGGGACAACAGTGTATGGGGAAGAGGATTTAACTCTTTTCTCCCCAGCTGTGATTCCAATACACACACGCACACACATACACATACACACACATCAGTTATAAGGCTTAGAAAGAAGTTTTCAGTGACAATGGAAGTGTTTTGTCCCTAAGTCTTCTACCTGCACAGGGGTACTTTTCATTTGGAACACAGCTAGAAAGGAAGAGTTAAACAACTCCTCTCTGTGCTTTGTGGTCCCAATGGAAAAATTGTCCCTATGACTGTAATTAAATAAAGAAAAAAAACACAGACAGCTAAGCAATTAAGCTAACTTCTGGTTTTTCCCTCAGCCAATAACAAATCAGAGCAGCAGACATGAGAATCTGAAGAGAGAGAAGAGAAATTCTGATTGCAAAAACATACTTTGAGAGGGTATGCCGAGTGTCAATAACAGGGGGAAGTAAAATTTTGTGGCCCTCTCCCCCTTGTGTGATTTCACATAATGCATGCCATAAGAACAGGTAAGGTTTTATTGGCCAAAGCATCAGTTTGAAAATAATGCCTTCAGATCCAAAGGCTCTTCCTCACCTCGTGGCTGTCTTTTAACAAAGCATTGGGAAACAAATCTCAAAAGGGGCAAAGCTTTCCAAATGCAAAGCCAGCAAAAAAGTGGAACAAAGCCAGCAAGAAACAGCAGAGAACCTGGCAGCTATATACTGAAGCTTCAAACATACCCTGTGGGTGGCCATGGGTGTTGGCTGTAAAGCTACAAGCAGACTCTGTTTAGTCCTGCAATTATACACAAGAAGTATATTAAACTGCTTTGAAACCATATAGCAATTTAGGAAAGACTAGCATAGCAGAAGCTGGGGCGCTAACTTCATGAATTCTCAGAAAAGTAAGTTATATGAATTGTTACGTTTCTTCATGCTTGGACACAGAGCTTTTCTTAAATTCTGGTCATGTATTTGTAAGGTGGTAGTGCTGCTGCTGGGCCCACCACAGATTACTGGGTCCCAACCCACCAGCTGAAGACCAGACTATTACTGCTCCTCTATGATGTTCTGGAGTTCTGGGTTTTTTTTAAATTGCTTGTGAACAACTTATTATATTTTTGTTCCTCATTTACCATCACACTCTTCCTACAAATTCAATAATTTAATACTCTAAACTAAAACTGGTAAAAATAAATAAATACTGGCATGTTGCAACCCCTCATATTCTAGAAAGATCCCAATCTCTCCTGAAATCACAAATACTACAGGTCTGGCTTCCATAGATTTTTTTCTTAATTTATACAAAAAAGAAAGCTGACACAAGGGAACACAATGTTGCAGTTAGTTAGTTTACAATTAGTTATTCTGTACCAATAATGGATCAAGACACTATAGGATCACCTGTGAACTGAAAAATACTTGTGGGGGGTAGAATTCATTCCTTAGTGAGAGCCGCTCATTTGACTATGCAAATTTTAATAACTTTGTGAGCAGGCACAGTAGATTTTTGTTGTGGTTCAAACAGAAGTGACACCACCACTACCACCAAGATCTAATATATTAAATCTAGCAGGTAGTGTTGCATCAATCTCTCTAGATACCTGCTCAATATAAGTAATGACATAATAACTATTTCCTGTTATAACTAAATGCAATTTCTCCTTATCCAGGAAACAGATTTATTTTTTTAAGACATGTACAGTCTTACCTTGGAAGTCAAATAGCTTAGTTGCCAAACGTTTTGGCTCGCAAACGATCAAAAACTGGAAGTGATTGTTCCAGTTTTCGAATGTTCTTTTGGAAGCTGAAAGTCTGGTGAGGCCTCCACACAGCTTCTGATTGGCTGCAGAAGCTTCCTGCAGCCAATTGGAAGCCATGCCTTGGAAGTCGAACATGTGGGAAGTCGAACGGACTTCCGGAAAAGATTCCTTTCAACTTCCAAGGTACATCTGTATATACCATTTAATCATCAGCATATCTTAGTGGAACATGTAAAAATAACGCACACAGAGAATAATATCTTTAGAAATAATTATGAAATCTAACTTAAACTCAAACGCTGCCTTAAAATGCCTGCTAAAACAAGAAAGCCTTTGCCATGCACCTGAATTTTGCAAGGTGGGTGCCTATTTAATCTCAGGTGGGCCTACTACACTGAATGCATGGTGCCTAACAAACAGTTGGACCTGACTGAGCAAGGAGGACCCATAAGTAAAATATGACTTCCACATGCATATTCCCTGCTGAATCAGAAACTGAAATGCCAATTGATACTGCACACATAATTCTAGTCACCAATCGCTACTTGCAGGAAGCATGTGGGAGGTCTGAAACTAGGCTTCACTCCCACAGACTAAATTACTAGTGCTGTCAAAGATGACAGTGATGATCATCTGACTGGCATACTCAAATCGCTGTTTGCAATTTCAGACATTGAGTCTATATAAAAAATAATTTGAAGGTTTTAAAAACCTATTACTCAAGCCCAACTCTAGACCAACAGTACTCACTAGAGTACTGTAAGTACATAAAATTCACAGTTACCCAGGTAACTTGTTCCCTTTAAAATGAAAGAAGATTACATTAAAATTAGCAAAGATGCATCATTTGTTCAGGTGCATGTCAGTAAATGCTTTTGTCCAGGACTATGTACATGTTTATTACGTAGCAAATATTTGTCTAAAAATGTAATTATTTTATGTTTTAATTGTT
Organism: Podarcis filfolensis; assembly: GCF_964270895.1. Lineage (NCBI taxonomy): Eukaryota > Metazoa > Chordata > Lepidosauria > Squamata > Lacertidae > Podarcis > Podarcis filfolensis. The sequence goes on from NC_139603.1 coordinate 48,014,096, forward strand.
CAGATACACCCTCTATCCGAGATTCTGATGGCAGAAAATTCCCCCCTCTTCCAGGTCCAAAAGAAAGCCAACCCCCTTCTTCTAAAGCAGATGATTTAAATGCTAAGTTGAAACCCATTATTCTGAGGTGATATTGTGAGGAATGACTGACAAAATTTCAACAGAAAGTGTCAAAGAAAAACAGCAAAAGAATCTGGTTTATGAGTGATGTGGGTCAGTTACTCGTGGGTTCTGGGTAGAGAAACAAAATCCACTGGTGTGATTCATTTAGCAAAATGCTTTCCAACTACGACTTTACGTGTATGGATTCACCTTCAAGTGAAGTGGTTTTGCACCAAGTAAGAAGGTTACAGAGGTCAGAGGATAGAAGTGAGTAAATTAACAAGGCTGCCAGAGACATGCAACATAGTCCTTAGAATTACCTTGAATCAGGATATTTAGTAAGTGTGGCCAAGCTGCTGGTATACATGTGCCCACCCACATCAATATGTACCGGTGCATTGGATTTTGTGAGCTGGGCTGGCGTGGGGATGCCTTGATTGTTCAAAGGAGATGCAGGGGACCTAGTGATCAGAGGTCTTGACATATTGGGCCGACTGTCCTGTGAAAAGACACAAACACCATTAGGAATTTGAGTTTCTATTTTAGAAAAGCCAACAACACAGCTAAGTTCACATTTAAGACTGAATAAAACATCACCAGCACCAAACCTCAGTCTCCATCTTTAAATATAGCTCAGGAAGTCAGTTAAACTTGAAATCTAGTTACATTGCAAGATAGGGGGAAAAAAAATAAAGACAGTGTTCTTTGAACACACACTATGGAAAAGCAGTATTTTCAAACTTCTGTTTAAAAATGAAAACCAGCTCAGTGCTCATACTTCAGAGCTAGATTAAGTCACTAATAATGACAAAGATCAAAAAATACAAAGGGAGAGGAAAAAAGCAGGATTTTGCTATGTCCCAAACCCACCTATGCACTATGCTGTTAAAATAGGTAAATACAAACCCTCAGCTCTTCCATTCTGCCAGCTCTTCTCTTGAATTTCCAATTCACATATCACGCAAACAGAAGAGGAAACACCTGGACTAGCCAACTGTTCATGTACTGTAAAACACGGGGCACCGAGAGCCTTTGAGAAAGACATTTTCCATGTAAATATTATACAAGTTGTGACAGATGCCCCTCTGCACCCAAAGAGGCTGCTATCCCCAGAGCAGCTTCCTGAAGAAATCTCCAAAAGGGAGCACCACAAGCAGATGCAGATGAAACAAACGCCTCAGTCAAACTGGAAATGCAATGTCAGTAAACTGCAAGCACTAGCCCTGTGCAAAGAGTCAGGGTGGGGCAGAGCGAAGCAAAGCATTTTGCTGAAGCCAGCAAAGCAGACCAGTTTCAAAATTCTGGAATGTAAACAAAACAAAACCTGGGCACATTTCTAAGGCAACGGCACTTCCTCTTACCATATTCACTCAAGGATGTAGCTGGGATATTCCAACTGAGGATACAGAATACTCCCCAGATTTTTTATTTAGGGTTGTACGCATATTATCAGCAATAACCTGTGAGGACTCAACTAATCAGACAGGCATAAGGTTGCACTGTTAATCCCAATTACCCATCATAAAATGAGAACAACCCCACAGAGTTATTAGGATTATTGGGCCATTGGGATAAGCACTGTAAATCATTTTGCATATAAAGGGGCTAAGAGGCTGATAAAATTATAATGAGCTTCTCCAGAGTATTTATAGTTCTGCACAGCGGAGAACAAATATAATATTAACACATTTCCATTTGTAGGAGGCCCAAACATTGTATTGCCACATCATTTTAAAAGATGAATCTGTACCTGACCATTTAAAATATTTTTTCACCAAAACGGTTGGACATTATTCAATATTTGTGATGTCTGCCTAAGTCTGCCTGAGCCATTTGGATCATTCACAGCAAAAAGAGGCAACTGCATATACTGTACTGGACAATGTAACTGAGCATACTAACGTATGCCTGACATAAGATAACACTTAAGTAAAAAAAATACTTAAATCTACTACATTCCTTCAAAACAGTAGCTCAAACTTAAAAAGAACAACATGAGAGATTTTATAATTGAAACTAGGTTTAAGGGTCAGAGTTGCAGAATGCATTCAAGCTTCTTGGATATTGGGCCCAGACAATTAGGTCCAAAGGACAGCAAACAAAGCAATAATGTAAGCAAAGAGAGTTAAGATGTGACTTCTATCATTGTTTGAAGAATGCTATGTTCTTAGGATTTGGAAAGAGTGGAAGCCCTACTTGGAGAACAACAAAAACAGGTCTACACATCCCACAACCACCTTGAGTGGGAAGACCGTACATTCTTTTAACAGAATGCTAGGAAAGAGAGAAAAAAATTTAAAATGTTTAGGAGATGGCTATAGATAAAATGAAGAGTTTGGGAATATAACCAACAATAGCTTTGTGGCCTATATGAAACATACTGTGGGTTGTATCCAATGCTAGTCCTACTCAGAGTAGACCCACTGAAACTAATAGGCACAACTAATCAGTTCCATAAATTTTAATGGGTTTACTCCGAGTTGGATACACCTCTGTATGATTTTCTTTATGATTTCCCCCCATATCTATTATAATTTAGAATACAATAGTGTCAAAAAGACTTTGAAGAAAATATTTTCATAAAGGAAATCTGGCATGTTCTAATGTATCATCTTCCTCAGGTTCCTTACTAGAACTTGAGCAGCAGGTGTTAGTTCTGAAAAATGACTCTCTTTAAGACACAAGTGGAAAAGTACAGTATATCCTATATAATAAAATCTAACCCAAGATTGCTCACTATAGGACATGAAACTGGACTCTCTACCTTTAATAAACAACACAACTTTAAAACATAGCTCACAACATTCAAGTTTACTATAAATCCTTACTAGAAAGAACTCCTTTCCCTGACAAATATGTCTGGCTGATATTTGTTGGGCTTATTTTCACAGCAGGGGTGGGGAACCTGTGGCTCTTTAGATGCTGTTGAACTAAAACTCCCTGTCTATGGCTTATAGCAAAGGAACAGGTGAGAGATCCCAATAATTGTATTGAACATGTACTATGAGCCACCTTTCTATGCAGAACACTAAACCCTTCAAATGGGGGATGGGGTGGGGGGAGAGTAAGAGAAAGAGCGCCAAAGCAACACTCTCCTGAGATGTACCAACAAATCTGCCATTTAAGGTATCTGCATCTCCTGATTTCATACAACTTCAGGAGTTCCAAGAGAAGGGGAGAGCCATGTGTCCAACAGAATGACAATCTCATTAATGATTTTGCCATTACTGGTAAGCAACATTTTGTATGAAGACTGATCTAGAAAGGTTTTTCCATTAAAGCAGTACATGCAAATGCCCTTATCATGCTAGTACAATATGCAAGACACATATCATTTTTCAAAAGCAGAGACTTTTGTTCCCTATGAAGGATGAGAATGGAATGAAATATGAAATAATGCATCTGACATTTTATACATGGTGTCAGTTAATAGGAAAATGCATACTTTAGGAATGGCACTACTACAGAAATTCACAAACAGCACCTCACCTTGATTATCATTCCCAAAATTCTGAACGCTTTAAAATTATGCAATGCTTTCATTGCAGCACACTGTGCACATACATCCTGGGAGTTCTGGTGTGTGTGTGTTTTTTAATGTTTTAATGTTCTGCACTTTTGTGACACTTTAAAATACAGTGCTAGCTGAACCTATTTGTCTTTCTTGCAATGATTCTAAAGTACGTGTGCACATAAGTAGGTACTACAGTTATTTGTCCAGCTTAAGAACACTACAAGTGATGCAATCTTGATCAAATAGACACACACACCAATATGTATAAATGTGTTTTCACAACTTAAAATACCTCAAATCCCATGCTGCACTGACCCTCAGGTAAATATGCAAATATACTGGTACCTGACCAGATCCAGTGCTGTCATGCAGGTATTATGTAATGGATGCAGTTTCTGATGAATTTCATCATTTCCCTGAATCTTCTAAGAGAAATCAATTCAATACTCAGTAATTTTAGCAGAAAGGTTTTGAGCTACTATTTTTCAGTTTATTTCAGTGCCAACAGAGCCAAATATCTACCAACCAAAAAGTCTTTTCTCATACAAATGTGTGTTTGTGACCTCAAAATTTCCTTTTCTACTGATGCTATTTTCTTAAAATCCTTAATGTTCAAATGTTACCAACACTCATATACTACTATTTTGTAGTGTGGTGTTTTGCTTTCCTTTTAAGTTTCAAATTAATTCTTGCAACACTCCTGTGATACATCAATATTATTATCCCCATATTACAGGTGTGTGTGAGAGAGAGACAGAGAGAGATAACATGGGAGGAGGAGCCTGATAGTCAAGGACCATCATCTTTTATATTTTGGAAGCTAGAAACAGCAGGATTCTTATGAATGCTACAGAATAAAAATGAATTAAAATTTAATGGAAAGTTAACCCTTCACTGATGCTAGAATCTGAGTCAATTGCTGTAACCATTTCTTCAATTGTTTCCTGTGTACCATGTATGAAATAGTTCTCTCTACTGCTACTACAAACTTATGAAATAACTCATTTTCAGGAATGAAGAACTCTGAATCACTGCAAATATGATGTCAAAATATGAACTGAATACATCTGTAGGAATGCAGAAAAACGTTGCAATGGTCCTAGACAAATTCTCTCCCTATCCCTGCGTGTGATAAACTATTTTTTAAAAAACACAACAGAAGCAATCAGAAGCAATACCAAAACCATGTGATCAGCTTCAAATCAACTTGGTTTCTACATTAACACTTATTTATACAAATTAACATCATGACTGTTCCTAACCAAACTGCACACAACTGTTCCTACTAGAACAAAATGCACGTGAAAAAGCTATTCTTAAGAATCACTATACGGACAATACTCTCAATTATGTATGCAGATATCCTAAATATCCTGCAACAGGATATTGTATGCCATCCCTATAACTTAGAAAAGAATATCTATACATATACTTAAATAAATATGTCTTCAACATGCTCCCTGAGATGTCAACAAAATATTTAAGAACTGGCTATATATGATACTTCTCCCAGTCCTGCCCATAATCATTATGGAGTCCCTGGCACGATACTGCTGCAACCTGCTACATCTACAGTATTTTTACATTCATATCCTGCTTGCAGACTTCCATAGGCATCTGGCTAACTCCTGTGAGAACAGGATGCTGTGCTACATGGGCCTTGGGTCTGATTCAGCAGGGCTCTTATAATGCTTTTGTACTTTTACTTACACTTTTTAAAGGGATAATATACAAAGTAGCACACCTCTGCACACAAACTCATGCAATATTAGGATAATAAACATAACTTACTGCATGTAGCATGACAACACAGCTGGCACTATTAACTGCTGTGTTCTTTAATGTGGACATATATATATATGACTAGCAGCATATGTATTTTAAGATGACCATCCACTGATGTTTTCTGTTTTGTTAATTTGTAATAAAATAACATCGATCAATGCCAACATCCTTTGAAAAGTTACTTTGGGAAATAATAGAACTGTGCAAAATTTTCAACCTCATACATTTGGCAATGCCACATATGGGAAAATGCCGGGCGCACCCAGCAACCCCAGCCAGAACAGCCAATGATCAGAGACGATGGCAAACATAGCGCAACAACCTCTCAAGGGCCAAAAGTTGCCCATCCCTGCGCTATATAGGAATTGTCAGGGGGTGCAAAGTCATACCGTCCTCATTCTGAATCCCAGGCCCACTCTAGCCATGCCAGATTCCAGAGACATGGAATCAAACATCTTAAGCATGCATTCCATCAACAACAGTGAGATGTACGCTCCTATATGCATTCAAATGCTCATTCAAATGTGATTTCCAATATTCAACAAGCCTGACTGACGCTTCTCATTTTCATGCACTGAGTGCAGCAAAAGAGGAACTTTCAGCCTTGTTGCAACAGGGTCAAACGTCCTTCTCCCACAAACACTTTCACGTCCTTTCAAACACCCCCCCCCCCCAATTCCCCAATGAAAGGGTAGTTTTGTAGGACACAAAATTATTCAGGATATTTGAACCCCAAGTTTTGACACAGCTCCAGGAAGCAATATGTCTTCCTTTGCGGGGGTGGGGTCAGGGAGCGAATACCTGATTGTTCTTGACTTGTGCCAAGGTAGTTCACTCTTCCAGGTTTTGACAAAAGTGATTCCTTTCTTTTGTCTGCACTTACGAAGAACAGAAGTACTGAATTATTTCTTTTGGAACTTCAGCGGCACATTCCCTTGGGATTGTTCCAGATCATCTACCTAACAGCAAGGAGAAGCTAACACCCATCGTAAAACTTTCGGAAGGCGCATTAGATGTTTATTCTCCCCTTGGCAATTTCACCCTCAGAAGTGAAAAAAACAAACAAAACCAAAACACTGCCAATTGCCATCTTCGCTGAAAGAGCACAGATATAATTTCACCCTGGGAAAGTTGCAGGTTTGGACACTCTGGGGTGACAAGACACCTCACCTTTACAATCCAGTGGCTCTTTCGAATCAGAGTTTGGCCAGTGATATAAAAGCAACCCCTCCCCTTGAAACTGCCAGCCTCTTCTTTTATCAGCTTTAAAAAATATATGTATTCAAACATCTAAAATACTTAGAAATTCAGCACTATCATCTTGACATAATGCACATATACTTCAAAGACATACATGTATGCTACAGAGACATAGTGTATTAACTAGTGAATTAACTTGTGTTCTACAAGAATAGGTATCCTCCTGACTAACATTGCAAATGCTTCCGAGTTACACAAGCCCATACGTATGGTAGTGCAGGATCATGTGCATCATACATTTATTAAAAGTATTTTTAACCTGCTCTTCAGCTCAAAAAGTACAGGCAATCCCCGTTTTGCATGCATTCAAAGAACATGCAACCTTGCATGTGTGGGTCATTTTTGGAACTGGAAGAGGGCACAATGGAGGCTGGATGTAACAGGCAGGCATATGCGTGCTCTGCAGGAGCGCACAGTGACTTGTAACACAACCCCCATGCAAATCAGGTGTTGCCTGTACCTCAGACCAGCTCATAATGATCAGTAATAAGACCATCCCTACCCTCAGGCTCATAATCTTAAAAACAAAAACAAAAAACCGCAACACAAAAGGTTAAGGGATTGGAAGTCTGGAAAAGACAAACAGACTAAGTACAGGTGCATTTCTCTCCATTATGGAAAGAAACACCAGGGATTCCAAATGGATTTTGTGGGCTGGTGAACTGTAGGTGAATTGTGGCCTCATCTCCGCCCCCACTCCACAATCTATTAGCAAGAACTGCTGCTTATGCACATGTATTAACTTAGCCTAGCCTACCCCACAGGGCTGCTATTCCTAATATTTATTTGATTTCTTAGCTGCCCATCACTGCACGGTTTAAAAATAAATTACAGTTACAGGAAGAGGGTGGCTCCTACTGCTAAGATAAAAGGGCGGCAGGTAATGTACACAACTGAGAGTTCCTGAATCCAAAAGCAAGTTACACATATGTCATTCACAATATCCCCCTTGCTTTAATTGCAACATTTCATAGTTCTCCTATGCACAGCAAAATACCAAAACAAACAAACAGTTTGCCAACCCTGATAAATAAAAACAAGCAAAAAAGTACTCCCAAGTACGTATGTGCAGTTTCACAAATTTAGCATTTGAACTACCAACTCTCAGCCTAGCCTACCTCCCAGGGCTGTGGTTAAGATAAAAAAGGGGGCAGGGAGAAGGGAAAGAAAAGGTACACAGCCTGGAACTCCCAGGAGAAAAATCAAGATACAAAATATACAACAAGTGGCAACAAATATGTGCAGTTTCACAGCTCTCAGCAAAACTCATGCACAAAACATATTGCCAACTCTGATAAACAAACAGAACTACTGTGTTACAGTACAGTCCCTAGATGAACAGTAACCTTGCTGCAGCTGCAAAGTGTTTGCAGATTCATTTCACATTTTTGTTTATGGTGATTGTATATTAATAAATAACAGCCCAGTGATGACAAGCAGAACAGTAGTGATTGGGTGGAAAACAAAAAAAGCAGGGTGGGAAGCTTACAACAGCACCCTTTTTTTCTAGTAGGAAGGAAGCCTCATTTATTTCAAGGAAACTGCTTTTGAGTAGAACATACCTAAATAAGCAAATTAGGTTTTACTCTGTGAAGGCAGCCCATTTTGGGGTGAAGAAAATATTGGGGACATGTATTAAACATACATACCTCAGTATCTTCGTCCATCCTGCATATAGCAGGAACTACTAGTCTCTCCTACTCTTTTGTACTGCTCTGGGAGAACCTCCTCCCAAGTACCAGGTGAAGGTGGTCTACATACTTTTCTTTAATTGCTCAGCAATGGTGATTAAGCATCCTTAGCAATGGTGCTTACTGCTAATTGCTGCACCCTTAAAGCTGCCTCTGCTTTCTAACTTTCTTCAGAAGTATTTGATTGACTTTTTTTTTGTAAAAGAAAAAAGAAAACCAAGAGGCAGGAGCCCCTGCTGGCTCATAGCCTGGTACATGTGTACCCCCTGTAACCCCCCCTCCCCCTGTCAGCAGCCCTGGAGGAAAATAGCAGCTATGATGAGTTAAACTTCCATAAGGAAATGCAAACTTGCATAAAGAAAAAAGCAGCCTACTAGGATTAGAATTTTGTGCACATAATGTGAAGAGAAATCATGTCCTTTTGATGTTCATAAATGCCATTTAAAATAAAGGTTAGTTTCAATATAATGAAATCACGACACTTCACACGCAGACACGGAGGTATGTTGAGTTGTTTCCATATGGATTCAGGAAAGCAGACTTAGGAGGTTGTAAAAGACCTGTCTTCACCCTTTGTAGAAGAACTGCTCCTCAAATCCTAAAAGCCACAGAAGCATGGAAATGGTGCGTGAGGAAGATGGCATGCAGGCAGTAGGTGTAAAGCTGAGAGGAGAGCAAGCACAAAGCCATGCAGGTCACGCTGCGTTTCGTGGGATAGGAAGGCATGCAGTGGTGTTTCACTCAATGTACAGTGCTGCAAAGCTCAGAGAGAGCTGGCTTCTGGGTGAACTGTCAACCAAGCTTCAGGTCTGATCCAAGCAACAGAAAGCTTGAATTGTGGAGGGGGTGTGTGTGTTCTGTCATGCTCCTTTTCTCCTCTGAAGCCAGCACACTACGTGGACTGAGGAAAAGGCAAAGAGCTGAATTCTCTCCTGCAGTTCCAATAATACTTTTTCCTACTGTATGCTTTGGAGGGTGTCCCAGAGAAGCAGTGGGAGGGCGCTTTAAACCAACAGGAGGCAACACAGCAGGCCTCCCACCAATCCTATCACTCTAGCCCATCATTCCCTGGTAAGGGAGCTGCAAAGGTGGAGGGGATTGCCCCAAGTAGGTATGTGTGCTATTTATTCCTGCAAAAGCATTCTGGAAGTTCTCCTGCACAAGCCTCAATGAGATCAGCACAAGAAAACCTCTAGGTAGATTGTGCCTCACACATGCATTATCTATTTGTTTAAGCTACCATTTAACATGATCCATACTGTGTGCATAGACTAATCAATCATGTATTATAGTCACTTGAATCTATTTATCTGAAACTGGGGGTTGCCTTAATAAGGTTTTGGTTTAAAAAAACCCAACTCCACCCCTCCTCCAAATGATACTGTTTTGTTTGGAAGACTTTGTTAATTAGCTTCTTTTTCTTCTTCTTATTTCTACATTAAATAGGAGCCAAGTCATGTTGGAGTAGTAATAAGGAATGGGGTTAGCTTGCCAGTGATTTGTGCAAAGGGGCCACAGCTGGGACAGCCAGGAGCAAAATGTGGTCACTGAACTCTGCAGTACCAAACGGTGACCTGCAGCTGAATTCTTTACAACAGGAGTATATTTGCTACTGCAAACAAAAGAACATTTCAGAAGCACATTAGTCTGAGAAAGTGGTTTTTGAGAAGATGAAAGAAAAAAAAGAAAACCTTGCCACTTGAAAACTGCATCACATTGCACACCACGGCACAGTTATGGTGGCAACCCCAGAACATTTCTTTCCACTGTAATTACTAAACAAGAGGAATGCTACTTTATCTTCAGGGCCTAATTAGATATTATACAAGACACAGAGCTGCCACTGCTCTGCATTGTGTTCCCTGGTAAAATCCTTTATGAATATTTGTTCTGTAAGTTGTGAATAATCGTCCAAGTATATACTAAGGATATTAACTGTATTTTTCTTTTTGTGTATTCTGTTATATAATATTTCAAGAAAGAAACAAAGATTATGATACCCAGTATTTCCCCTGCCCCTCACTTTCCTACCTGCCAATATTCCAAAGCTCAGAAATAGAGCAATATGGTGCCTCTGCTCATTTTTGTCAGTTACCTTCACCCATCCCCATCCCCATACATACATATAAACACACACCTTAACACATTTATTTATAAAGGGCATAAAAAGTAAGCAATAGATCATTTGAATACAAAGGAATCCTAAGAAGTATTATGACTGTATGACCAAAGGGAAAATGAGCATCCCCTCCAGTAAAAGCAAATTGTTTGTCAAAATAGAACTTCCATGTGCAGCAATTGTCTATCTGAGGTCAGGTTTTGAATTCTATTTATTTGGTCACAAGACCCTCTGGTTTCCTTTTAAAATGTCCTCCCCCCCCTTTGTGTCTTTTTGCCACCCACCCCTCTCCTTGGTCCTGTGCAAACCCTTTTCAAAGAGTTTTGACATGTAAATTTACTCTCAAATAAGCTTCAACAAGATTCCTTTCAATTTTATTTTTCTTTAATTACTCATTTTAGGAAATGATAATTTTGTAGTCATTTAAGGTTCCATGTAAGGTGAAGAAATGCTTTTTGCAAGTCTAAAGTAGAAAGTACCCTCCCATTACAATCCTAATGCAGCCGGGCTGACCAGAGCTTTGCCAGGAAACTGCCTCTGGCAGGAAAAATGCTCTCACACTCCTTACTTTCCTGTGCGTAGATCATGTATAGTCTGTAAAATGACTCAACGTTAGCTATTTAAACACATTCAAAGTTCTGAAGGGATTATAGAATCATATAATTGTAGAGTTGGAAGGGACGCCAAGGACCATCTAGTCCAACTGATTCTCTTCCTCAGCTTCCTGCCCCTCCAGAATTTCATTCTCACACAGTAGCAAACCCACAGGGGATCCCAGCAGGCATCCCCAAACTCAGCCTTCCAGCTGTTTTAGGACTACAATTCCCATCATCCCTAGCTAACAGGACCAGTGGTCAGGGATGATGGGAATTGTAGTCCCAAAACAGCTGGAGGGCCAAGTTTGGGGGTGCCTGCACTGGAGAGAGCCACGCAGCCTCTCCAGATTTTCCAGCTCTCGCTCTCTCCCTGTATCATGTTGTAAATGAGCCTTCTTCAGCTTCATGGGGAAAGGGGAAGGATGGAACTCCTGCTGCCATTCACTTTTTCATCTTTCTCTCCAGCTGAAGCCCAGACATGTTGAGAGGCTGGCAGCCTCAATGGCGCCTCTATGGAGGCTTCACCCAGGGCAGAAACCCTGGCTAGACCCCCTTCCCCCTAGCCATGGCTCTAGATCAGCAATCATAGCTGCCAAAAGTTGGGAGGGGGGCAGAATCTCACAGCTGGAGCCCAAAATCACAGAAATGTAGAATCATAGAATTGTAGAGCTGGAAAATGACATACCATCATGTTTCCCTAGGCTTCAAGTGCAATTATTTGCAGATTTCGCAGAACAGGAAGAAGCCAAAAAGCTCCTCCAGCTCTAACACAGGACCCTTCAACTATAGAGTCCAGAATCCAGACCAACAACAGTGTACTATATTACCAACAGAAGAAAAGATGGCATACTCTGGGAAAGCAAAGGGCACAACGATGGCAGGCTACACAATACGGGAAGTCCCAAAGGTGCTTGTAAACAGTCAGTACCACTCATGGCAGAGAGAAAGGAAGCCAGCTCTCCTTGTAGCCTTTTTAGAATTACCTGAGGAAGAGCTTGTGGCTGCTTGGAATGTACTGGACGTTTAAAGAGGAATTGCATTTCAGATATTTATAACCACCTTTGGGGGGGCATTTCTTTGTGTACATCAAATGGCTCCGGATGACTAAAGCAAGTGAGCCAAGACACGTTTCAGGGGATTATTTTATGTTCCTTGAGATAGTTCCTCAAGTTAGGCAACAGGGATTTATATCAAGCCAGTGCAACTTGCAACCCACCAAGCTGAAACTGCCCACCAGCCATATATTGTGGCTTGCCAGGTGCTTGACAACTTTCTTATTTTTGCAGACCCAGGCAAGCAGCAAAACCAGAAGATTTACAGAGCATATTGCATAGCTTGTAAAATGTGTTTGGATGGGCGGGCCATAGCTTGTGCTGGCCTGATTTATAGCATTCACTGAAACACACACCAATATTTGGATTTTTAGTATTTAAGATGTTTTTTAATATGAAATATTTATCAGATCTGAAACAATGCACAGATGCTCCCAAGGACCTTCGTGGGTTTCTCTTGCTTCAGTGAACTGTAAATGTGGTTTATCTGTAATAATGCAAGAGTATCTCAAAAGCAACTATTTTTGTCTAAGCAACTGAACCAGCTTAATTCATCCTGCCAGACCAATGCAATGCTATAAATAAACTACAGTGACTACAGGTGAAAGCAGGTGAAGCTTCTCTGAAGGCAAGAAATATATGGAGTTATATTTTGCTCATCCCAGAAAATGGATAGGCAGTTTTGGCACAGTGTACTGCATCCATACAGCAAATCCCTGAACAGAATTGAGGCAAGAATCGGAAAGGGTGGGGCAGGCATCATTTAAGAAGCAAAACAAAGGGCACAATTTGAAATCAATCAAGGCATCCCAGAGATTTTACAGAAGTAAAAAGAGAATGCTAATCTGCTGTATTGGCCCCTGATGATCATAAATATGTTAAACGATATACAGTGGTACCTCAGGTTACATACGCTTCGGGTTATATACGCTTCAGGTTACAGACTCTGCTAACCCAGAAATAGTGCTTCAGGTTAAGAACTTTGCTTCAGGATGAGAACAGAAATTGTGTTCCAGCGGCACAGCAGCAGTAGGAGGCCCCATTAGCTAAAGTGGTGCTTCAGGTTAAGAACAGTTTCAGGTTAAGAACAGACCTCCAGAATGAATTAAGTACTTAACCCGAGGTAACACTGTACCTGGGGAGGGGAGAGCAGTAAATTGGTACAAGAACCATATTCAGGGTAGACCAACCCTTCAAAAACTGCATGCCAAAGTCGTATCCAAACATGCACCAAACATACAAACCACACCCATTTGCAGGCATATAGCTAGGGCTCTCTCTCTCACACACACACAGCTTGCTTGATCAGGTCAATATCCCTTGTAGTCCAGTATCCTCACAGTAGCCAGCCAGATGCCTGTGGGAGGCCTGAAGCAGGATGCAGGCCCAACAGCATCCTACTCATTTGTGACTCCCAGCAATTGGTATTCAGAGTCATGTTGCCTCTGATCATGGAGGGTGAACACACACAGAGGCACATAAAGCTTAAGCCTCTCCAAACAGTACAGCTGAAATAAGGTGATTTCTCCCATGGCTGGTGAACCACTTCAAACACAACTTGCTGCTCCCTGCTATATATACCAGGCATCTCCAACCTTTGGCCCTCCAGATGTTTTGGACTACAATTCCCATCATCCCTGACCACTGGTCCTGTTAACTAGGGATCATGGGAGTTGTAGGCCAAAACATCTGGAGGGCCGCAGGTTGGGGATGCCTGATATATGCACACAGGATGGTCCCCTGCTTTAAAAAAAGAAAAAAAGACTGGGATGCTGGACATCCTACATGCCAATGCTTCAGAGTGTCAGTCCTAATTTTCCTGTGATTGTTGTGGCATTCATTCAATGGGACCAATTTCTCAGTAAGTTTGTGTTCCTCCTCTGACTTCAGAGAAAAATAGCTTAATGAAACTAATGCCCAAATCACAGAGAGCACATCTACAAATCAATTATGGATGTGCTGGATCAGTGTCTTGTCTTGAGAATGGACTGGGTGAGAGCCAACAAACTGAAGCTCAATCTAGATAAGACTGAGGCACTGTTAGTGGGTGGTTCCCTAGACTGGATGGGTGGGAGATTGCCTGCTCTTGAGGGAGTTACACTTCGTCTGAAGGAGCAGGTTCATAGCTTGGGAGTGCTCCTGGATCCTTTGCTGTGGCTCGAGGCTCAGGTAGGCTACCTGAGTGGCATGGAGTGCCTTCCATAAGCTTTGGCTGGTGGCCCAACTACACCCCTATCTGGACAGGGATAGCCAAACGTCTGTTGTCTATGCTCCAGTAACCTCTAGGTTAGATTACTGCAACATGCTATACATAGGGCTGCCTCTGAAGATGGTTCAGAAACTTCAGTTAGTGCAGAATTCAGCAGTCAGGTTGTTCACTGGGGCAAGATGGTTTGAGCATATTACACCGATCCTGGTCCAGCTGTACTGGCTGCCAATTAATTTCTGGGCCCAATCCAAAGCTCTGGTTTTGACCCATAAAGCCTTAAATGGTTCAGGACCGCAATAACTCAATGACAGCCTCTTCCCAGATGAACTGATCCAGACCATGTGATCATCATCTGAGTTTGAAAGATGTCAGCATCTTTGTGTCTGGGTGACTTGCCTAAACTAAAACATTTTAAGTGGTGTCACTAGCAGGGTAGATAAAAATCAATGATTTAAAAAATACATCAAAAAAATCAGATTTTTAAAATTTAAATTGGATTTTTAAAAATAAAATGCTTTTGGAGGAAAATATTTTCTAAAGATAGTTTTCTATTTAAGTTGCATAATAGTCCAAAGGCTATTCATCGGGGGAAAACGATTTGTTTTAAGTTTTTCATGTGTGCTAAAACTCAGTCTAAGTTTTGTTTTTTGTTTTTTAAACTGTTTAACCACATCAATTAACAAACCTGGATACATATGCTACAATGTTATTGTTTTAGTTACATAATTGTTTAAATTGTTTTTAAGGAAATGATTATTTTTCTCCTTACAATAAAGTACAGCAGAAAAGTTGTCCAAATATAAACAGTTGAATTATTAAATCTCACAATAATTTCATAATTATCTGTCTTACTGACTAGTGATTTAAATCAAATCCACCCTGGTTACTATGCAGGGAGTTCTGAACACTAAACACTTACAACTGCGGAATGTGTATCATGTGGTACCTGTAGCAGTACCAGTTCTACAAACCAAAGGTTGTGTGTGTGTAGTAGTTAGCTACTTTCATAGCTTTATGTGTTCCAGACTGGAGAAAAGCTCAAATATAAAAACACAAATTGAGTGATTGAATAAATAAATAAAGTGATCCAGTGTTTCTGTCCTATCATGTTTGGAATTCACGATTTTGCCTATGCAAACAGTGCCTCAGCTGGAAACAGAGGGCAAGTTGGATCTTTTACCGTTGACATTCTAGTTTCTCTCCAGAACATAGTGGTGCTGTTCGTATGCTATCGCAAGCATCATTCACACTTAGCTACCAGCTAATACATGTTGTGTGATTTACTGCAAACAATAAATAAAAACATGTCTCAATTACTCTTGCATAATGAAACACAAAATGATATAATGAATCTTCATAATATTTATCTGCTTGCTATATGAGGCTTAATATTAGCTGGTGCGATTTAATGGAGTTTTTAATCGATTAAAGGCTAGAAGCCAGAGGCTTCTCAGAAGAGACAGATGCAAAGAGGTTGAGAGAGAAGTAAAAATGGCTCAACAATTAATTACCAATTATTGCAAAAAGGTTTAATCATATGTATATACCAGCATAGTGCCTTATATTTTAGTACTGTAACAGCAGTTAAAGCTGACCCCTGTCACTGAACCAGTGCTGGTTACGGTAGTTCAGCATCAAGTCAAATCTTAGGTCTCAATCAGAGGTTTAATCATGATCACATCAGTTTCGCAACCAGATGGTAAATACAATCATTTGTCTAGTGCATGGGTAGCCACCATGGTGCCCTCCAGATACTGAACTACAACTCCCAACAGGTCCAGCCGGCATGGACAATGGTCAGGAGTGATAGGAGTTTAGTCTAACCTCTGGAGGGCACTATGTTCACAACCCCTGGTCTAGTGATAGTACACCATTTCTTTCAGTCCTTTAAAATTGCAAACCACCTTGGGTGCCTTGGGAAGGAAGATGGCACATAAGTGCAATGAATGAATAAGATATGGAGTATTTTAAAACAGCATGGCAAAATTCTCCTCATCACCTTGCCGTACCTTGTGTTACCCCTTCCCAACCTTCACTGGAGGGTTGTGGGATCTTTCTGGGCAGCATGGGCACTGCGGTGACAGAGGAAAATGCTGAGAAAATGGCCTTCCTCCCTTCTGCCAGTGGGATGTTCCATTGGGCTCTCTACTGAAGTTGCACAGAAGCAATGTTGGGGGTGTATGATAGTTGTTTCAAAAGTGCTCATATTTACATCTTTCTTTTTTAAAAAAACAAACAAACCCAATGTATCAAACCATTTTTAAAAGCCTTTTAAAAAACTGCAGCTGGACTACGCAAGTATTAGATACAGCAAACCAGCAGCTGGACTACGCAAGTATTAGATACAGCAACCCATTTTCCTTTAGAAAACCAGTGCCCAAAAGTCAGGGCTTATAACAGGCTGCCCTTAGGCATGTACTTTACAAGTTTCAGCAAATGACACTGAATCCAAATTGTACTGAAATCACTTCCCTAGAATTCACAACATATGGTCCATTAAGCAGTAACTGGCACACTGATATTTCAGAGCCACCTTCAATGCTTTCTTCATTTGAAGAGGGCAGGCAGGCGGGCGGGTGGGGTGGGGAGGGGATGCGCATGCTTCTGACACACCAAACAAGAAAGGGGGAAGAGAGAAGACAGGTCTTCCAAAGTGGCTGAAAAATCTACAACATAACTAATTAGGTTCCAACTTCTAACACAATAGTTGGTGTACTAGGGTCTATTATCAAGTTTATAGCTAAAGGCAGCAGACAATACAACCCTACATTCAATTTAATTACAGCCCATGGCTTTTGCAGCAGTGGCGCATTTCAAAGGGTTTAACCACTCATTTATTTCTAGCCCATACATAAAATAAGTCAGCTCACACTGTCATACAGATTCACCAATTAAAAATGAGCATTTTCTGATCTCTGGGTCTCTGCAAGGAGAACAGTGAGCAAAAAAAGAGCCCTTTTCAACAGCAAAAGCACAGAAGCTTCATTTAATAGGGAAAATGCTTTCAGGCACCTGCAATTCTAGTTTGTGCATTAGGACTTTGATGTTCATATACTGAGGGTAGTGAATTATTTAACTATCTGAGGAGAGGGGGTTTTTGGGAGGTGCTACTTCAGCTCTCCAGCCATAATTTTCTTGCCTCTCCTGATGGCACCCATGCAGACTGATCAAGTCTGGCCAAGACACAAAATATTCTCTGGCTCAGTTTTTAATGACTGTTGCATACAGACCACTCAGCTTGAAAACGTAAATGTTTTATTCAAGTATTGTGCAAAGAAATGGACTTAAGAGAGGCATCACATAGGTGAAATGACAAAAGGTTAACGAGGTAGGATATTACTCAGGCACTTGTTACCCCGAAAATATGGGAACTTCTTGCCTTCCTAACTAACATAAAATTCTGTATTAAAGTCAGCGGGTGGCATTCAAGTCTAGCCCTACTCAGATTAGACCCATTGAAATTAATGGGCATGATTAAATTAGGGTGATTAATTTCAGTGGGTCTACTTTGAGTAGGACTTAGTTGACTACAACCTGATGTGGTATAGTGATTTAAGAACATTGGACTAGGACCTGTGAGACCAGGATTCAAATCCTAAGTGGAAAAAATGGGTTGTAGGGCCAGAAAAGCTGGCATGAAAACTCATATAAAATCATGTGTCATGAGTTCATCTCACCCATGCTTCAGTTGCCTCCAGACTGAATTATTGTAATGCTCTCTACATGGGGTTGCATTTGAAACCCAGGAAGATGCAACTGGTCCAAAATCTGGAAGCTGGACTTTTGTCTGGCACTCTAAAGAACTTTGATATTATGTTAGTTCTAGCTTCCTATTTGCTTCTGAGCTTCACTCAAAATGACAGTATAGTCTCCAAAGCCCCAAACAAACACTTTCAAACTAGGTTAACTTAAAGAGTACTTAGTCTAATACCGGTGAGAACAAAAGTTCAAATTATTGTCAGAAACCTTGCACTTGGTGCAATCCTGGGAGAATTGATGAATGATATTTTCTGTGGTGACAACATGATTTTGGACTTCTCTCCCAACTGAAGTTCAACTGGTTCCCTCTTTGTGCATCTTTCACCAGAAATAGAAGATGCTTCTTATTCCACTGGTTTTCAATATGCAACACATACGTTTTATTGCTGCCAGATTTAATGTATAACATCTTTAACCCTTGCTACTTGTGGTTAGGCTCTTGCTTTGTTGGTTTCGTATTGCTTTTAGACATTGTTTGTTAACTGTGCTTATTATATTATATTACAATCATGTTGTTTGCCTCTCTTGGTAGAAAACCAGAAGATAAATATTAACAACTTAGGCTCAGGTGTCACAGCCATCTCAGCAGGTGGCAGCCACAGAAAAACAGCAACTTTGTGTGGACTTTCAGCTACATCAGCAAGCAACAAAGCAGGCATCACAATCTACTGTCAGGTGTGGGGTTCAGCTGATTTGACTTTTGATATGCCACTGACTAAAGCTGAATCCTGTCTATACTAGCGGATGTCTACAGTTGCTTCACCCCTGACACAGCTTAATGTCAGCACAGGGCAGCTGTCTCCCAGAGGCTACCATGGGCGGATGTGATTATGGTATGCTTATTTGCATTCAAATCATCTGACTATAAGAATGACTAATAGCATGTTTAAGAACAGGACATAAAACCCTTAGCTAGACAGTGCAAGGTGCTACTGTATGTCATTTTTAATAATTACTGTAATCGTTTGTCTTTCTTTATATTGAATTCCTTTGATATAGTGGTCTTGTCTTGAGCAATCTCCAGGTCCACAGTGATAAACAAATGAAGCTGAATAATTAACCCAAAGATATTCATTACCTCAGTCACACTGACTCTCCTTCCTTATATACACAACACAGCATGGTTAAGCCCTGGTCTCACTCTCTGACAACCCAGTCTTATGCTCTTTCTAACTGCAAAAGGACCAGCAGCTATGAATGAATAGTAATCCATGCAGTACCCTTTGTATCCAAATACATCTAAGCTACAACAGAAACATGCATCTCATGTTCCCATTACAGCCCTGACTAATGTCAATCTAGTCTCTTACGATAATTTCTAAACTTTAATAAGTAAACTCAAAAAGGACTGATTAGATACCTCTTAATAGCTGTTGCACTGCACTATTAGAGATCTTGATCATTTATGAAAAATGAATACACAAGTATGCAACAGACAATTTAAAAACCTCATTCATCAGTCCCAACTATGTTATTGCATCACTGTAGCGCTTCAGAAGCAAAAAGACTGAAGTCAAGGTCATGGAGGCTCAGCCATGTATGATTAAAATACTATAATGCCTCCTGTGTCTGCTACCTAAAGCGATAGCAGGATCAAAGGAACATTTAGCATGCCTTCTCCTCATTTCACTGCTGCATCCTACAATGCCCCTGTATCTCATACACTAAAAGATATCTCCATAGAACAAGAAAAGATATCTTAGTTTGAAAGAGAAAGGTGGATGTAGTAACAGTTATCAAAATCTTGAACTTGGCATTCCTGAAATACCAGTACATTTACATCTGGTAGCTACTGGCACATTAAGTTATCTGAATATGTTTATGTCAGTACTTTATGCAGCAAACGTAACTGAAATGTTTCCTGTGTCTAGCTGTGAACAAAAAGTCACCCACATTTTACATGTTTCCTCTGGATATTTCCAGTATTATACTGGTATACACAGAGTAAGTGTGGATAGACCCTTAATTACACATATGACCCAAGAAGTCATATGCACACACATATAAAACACACACATGCTTTCCTGTTCTCAAAGAGTGGTCTCAAACAGTTTCATTCAAAAGTTTTAGGCCTGACTAGATGAGAAGCCATCTGCAGAGCCAAGTATACCACTTTGAGCTCCATGGAGGAAGGGTAGGATAGAAGCATAACCAGCAGATATTCTATTCAATGAGCAAAGGAATGTACAACCTGAGCAATCCTTGCACAGTGTGTTTTCATTCGCAAAAGAGAACGGGAAGCCTTCATATGCAAATGTGGGGGTCACGCCCACTGTAGTATCATAGTGGTTGGTCACTGGATTCAAAGGAATATATATTTAATTTCATACATCAGAGCCTAGGCATACTTAAGTGTCAGGATGCCGATATTACAAATTATAAGAGCACCAAATATGTTCATCAAGTAACTCTAGGTGAAGCCTTAACTTTCTTGATTTCAGGGAGATCAATACTTTACCTCTAGTCTTCACCTAAAACTAGAGTGCACCATTTATTTTTAGACTCGTATTACTGGCAGCGTGTACATCTTTATAATACTGAGAGTCAATAAAACTATCAGTCTATGACCTTCAAGACCTTGAAGCTATCATGAAAGCAGCAATATTTGTCAGCCATGGAATTCAGTGGCATACCACTTGATGAAGTCAACTCAGTAATGACCTGGAAAGTCTATGTTTATAATTAAGCAATAACTATTGTGGGTCAAGTCATTTCCTCCAGATTAATGGCCAGCTACAACATTTGATGGCTCAAGGTAGTGCTTTGGGCTTATTCACCCAGCCATCCATTTCTTCAAACAACTCTATAACTTTATCATTATGGCTATTTTCATTTTAAGAGACAGCAGTGAAAGACTCTTAGAGCGCAACCCTAGCCATGTATGTTCAGAAGTAAGCCCTACTGAATTCATGTTTACACAGAAGTAAGTCCTACTGCTTACTCCCAGGTACATGGGGTTAGGATTGCAGACTAAATTTATTTTCCCATATTTCAAATGCTTTCAGGGCCAGCCATGAAAATAGGGGATGGGAATTCTGCAAGTGTTTGCAAAATAATAACTGCAGATAGAACGGTTAGTAGACAGAGCCTATTGAAATTGTTTCTTTTGCTTAAGAAAAAATCACACTCTTAATGCACAAAGCAAATGAAAATATTTATCCCCACCCCAGTCCTGTGTAGAAATGAGTGGACAGTCAATTACCCTACCTAATCCTAATCTAGAACACGCCCAAACACACATAAAATAGGGGATTACTATTAAAGTACATTTTAACATCTTCCAATCTCACTGAATGCTCATTTCTTGGGGGGGAAATATAAACACAGAAACAACAGATGTCTTTATTCTATCTACCGCATATACAACTTCATCAGCAGTCTGACTTTTCCTCTTATCTGAAATGTCTGATTTAGCAGTCAGCAGCACTTAAAATAACTACAAAAACTAAGTTCACCTTAGGTAAGCTTCTTACTTACGCAGTTCGGGGAACACAATTATAAATTATTGGTTAAAGGGGCTTTATAAATTATGTGGTAAAAGTGATTCGCAGCTTAACGAGCAGTTCCTCTTACTAACTGCAGTAACATACGGTGGTGAACTACTACACTTGCATACAAATATACTTCTTTTAAGATGGATTGTCTTTTTTTATTTCTTGCTCACAGACATGCAACATAAGAACACAACTCTGAAAGACGTTTTCAACCATCCATCCCAACTTTTGGTAATCTCATGCCGACTATATATAAGATGTAGTTTCTTTCATCAACAAGCTAGAATAAAAACATTATCCACACATCAGCAGATCTCTAGTCATTCACAGCCATAAGATACACGCAGCAGGAGACCGAAGTACAATACTCTACTCAAGTGGCCCCAAACTCCAAACAGTAAAGAGAGGTCACATGTATTTTACAGAAGACAGATGCTGATGCAGCCATTCACAAAAAGGCCCATTCTTCAATTAGCCTTCAGGCTGGCTGATTAGCTGGCAAACTCCTCTGAAAGGGTCAGTTTGTACAAAACTGGTATTTCCACTTTGGAAATTGCTCAGGCATGTCATATACCTGTACCCACAGAATAGAGCTCTTTCAAAGCTTAGACTGAATTCATTGTTAATGCTGGAGACCAGACCATCAGGAGGTTTAAGAGTCAATTGCAGCAGCTTGTAATAACATTGTTGACACAAATGTATTTTATAGGATGCTTTTTTTTACAGCGAGGATCCTTATATAGTGGCAATATGGGAAGTGATATAATATGTGATTAAGATCCAATTACTCATACAGTAACTGGTTTTCAAAAAAACCCACCTATGCCCCAATTTAACAAGGCAAAAGGAGTGGACACGTGAAATCAATTTTACGGAGTGGGGAGGTACTTCTGAAATCTGAAGCCTTCCAGCTCCCATTGCTGATGAGGACTTAAGCTACTTAGATTGTCAAGGATACGAACATTTAAACAAGGTCTCAGAACCTTTTAAAATTACTTTTGACTCACTTTCCGAAACTCTGATTTCACTTAGGTTCTCCAGCAGCTAAATTCTGTCCTTTGGTATATAGTGGATGGGGGCTGAATGTAATTTAAAAAATGCTTCTCCTCCAGATTTCCCTGATAGCATAGTAGAATGGGAAGGGACCCTGAGGGTCATCTAGTCCAACCCCCTGCAATGAAGGAATATGCAGCTGTCCAAACCTGCAACCTTGGTGTTGTCAGCACCGTGATCTAACCAACTGAGCTATCCAAGTCAGGACAGTTATTGACCCAAGCAGAGGTGGGGGAAACCAGGAAAGTTTTCCCCAAATCACCTCTCCTCCAGATTTCCCAGGGGCCAAAGCTAAAAGTCAGGACAGTTATTGTCTCAAGTTTCCAAACTTGCCCTAAGATAGCTTCCTTGGAGCTGCTGATGAAGATCTAAACTCTGGAGGAGGCTGCCTGCAGTGGGCTGCAACATGCACCAGCCTTATGGCCTGGAGTTCCCTGAAGCTGACAGGGGGAGTTGGGAAAAGGAAAAGGTGTGTATGGGGGGAGGGGGGATAAAGTTTTTTCTCTTCTTTTCTTTTTTTGTTACCTGTGTGGGGGAAACCATAGCAGGTGACATGACAGTGGGAGAGTTGGTGCTTCTGTGCCCATTGGCCTCGGGGATGAGGAGTGGCAAGGGGTCGTGTTTCACTGAGACCACCACCACGGACGCCGCCGCCGCGTCCAGGGGCTCGGCCGGCCTCAGGCAGAGTCTTTTGGGGGACGAGGAGGGGCCGCAGGCGTCGCCCCCCGCCGCGGCCCCGCCCCCCGCCGCGTACATCGCCTCATAGAGGGAGCGCTTGGCGGGAACCACGACGGCCGCCGCTTCGGCCTTGACGCCGGCGAGGTCGTCGCCGTCTTTGGGGAGGACGTAGGCGCCGTTGTTGGCGGGCGGCGGCGGCGGCGCGGCGCGGGCCCTGCCGTTGAGGTGGGCGTAGCAGCCCCCTCCGCCCGCCGCGGCGCCCGAGGGCAGCTTGGTGCCGATGCCGGCGATGCTGTTGAGGGTGGCGATGGAGACGGCGCCGATGCAGTGGTTGGTGTAGGTCTTGGAGAGCTTGGCGGCCTTGGAGAGCATCTGCATGCGGGTGCCCAGCAGGTTCTTGCCGATGGCCTTGTTCTCGTACCAGGTGACGTCGCCCTCGCTGCAGTGGTCCCGCGGGCGCTGGAAGAAGGCCTTGCAGAGCGGGTTGCGCTTGGCCAAGTACTTGACGAAGCTGGCGTAGGGGCAGAACTCCGTGCCCGTCTCGTACATGCGCGGCAGGTTCTCCTCGTCGCTGCTCTCGGCGCGCTTTTTGCTCCACGACGACGAGCGCGACTTGTGGTAAGGCCCCAGGGCCTTGAAGTAGACGAACTTGCGGCCGTCCTCGTCCATGGCCAGCCCGAAGGAGTCCTCCTCCAGCTCGCGCTGGTTCTCGCGCCCGCGCGTGCAGAAGTACATGCACGTCTCGAACCAGACCTTGTTGAGGAGCCCGAAGGGGCTCTGCGTGCTGAACACGCTGCAGGTGTACAGCTTGCGCAGGTCGGCGCGCGTGATGGCCTGCTTCTGCACCACCGGCCCGGCGCCCTGCTCCTCCAGCTTGCGGATGACGGCGGCCAGCGTCAGGTTGGCGGCGCGCAGCTCGGGGTCCTTGGTGAGGTCCAGGGTGCGGCAGTAAGGCGGCTCGTTGAGGTAGCGGTTGAGCGAGCTGCGGATGCTGATGAGCGACGACTTGGAGTACAGCTGCCCGCTCTTGGAGCGCGCCTCGGCGTAGAAGGAGCGCAGCACCCGGCACAGCGCCCCCTTGTCCATGGTCTCGAAGTCCGGGCTCTGCGCCTTCTCGCTCAGGTACTCGCGGAAGATGCGCACCGCGTAGCGGGTGGCCAGCCGCGTGTTCTCGCTCAGGCGGGCCCGCTCGGGGCGCTGCAGCAGCAGCTCCGCCTCCGGGTCCGAGTCGTCGGCGGGGCCCGCCGCGGGCGCCTGGCCGGCCAGGGAAGCGGCGGCGGAGGCGGCAGCGCCGCGGGCGCTCACGGGCACCGAGGGGGCGCCCCCCGCCGAAGCCCCGACGCCGCCGCTGCCGCCGCCGCCGCCAACTCCCCGGACGCCTCCCAGGCGGCCCCGGACGCCGCAGACGGCCGCGGCCGCCGCCGAGTCCAGCAGCACTCCGGTGCCCTGGTCCATACGGATGATATGGCCCGGCTCCTCCGAGGCGGCCCACTCCAGCCCCATCATCATCATCTCCTCCTCCTCCTCCTCCTCCTCCTCTTCCTCGTCGTCGTCCAGCAGCAGGATCCCTTCCTCGGCTCCCTCCTCGTCCCCCGTTATCTGCACCTCCTGGATCTCATCCTCGTCCTCCCCGTCCTCGTCCTCCCCAGCGCTGCAATAGTGGAGGGGCCGGTGGGGGCCGCCCCGGCCGGGCTGCCGGTCCCCCGCATTGTTCTCCCCGCCGCCACCTGCACCGCCGCCCCCTCCTCCTGCGCCGCCGCCGCCGCCGCCCCCGGTGCTCCAGTCTCCGCCGGCGCCGCCGCTGCCAGGCATTCTCGCCATATTGCCGTCTCCCTGCCAGTCCTCGGGCAGGGCGCATGCGCTATATTGGACCGCAGCGCTGGAGAGCTTTTGTGTTTAATGACCTTCAGCTACCGGGAGGCAAAGCTGGGCTCTTAAAGGGGCCGCGCGCTCCCAGTGGTTGTGCCTGATGTGCGAGGAATGGAGTGGGGAAGCCGGACTGGAGAGGAGGAGAGCACGGGGAAGAACGAGGGGGAGACCGACCGAGAGGGAGACTCGCCACCGAACAAGGCGCAGCAGCAGCAGCTTGGAAGCCTTCCATCGCCCAGCGTTGCGCTTCGCGCGAGGCGATCGCCATGCAAAGGGTTACTTTATATCGGCCCGTGCATGCACCCGGGAGAAGGGGAGGCTGGGACTGACAGATCCACTCACCCAGCCTCAGCGCGCGGTGCCAGCTGCTGTCCGCTAAGTGATGCCCGAAGAGCAGCCCGGCAGCCCCCACATTCTCATGGCTTACGCGGGGAAGGGGCGATTTACCCCACCACCACCACCACCACCCACTGGCGGTGCCCACTGGAGGGGTGGGGGTCAGAAGTAGGGAGGGGGAGCGCAGCTGCAGTAACAGCGGCAGGTGAGATCGGAGCGAGAAGGGGGGGGCAGCAGGCGGCTTTTCGCACAAGGCAGCTCCTCCCTACGGATTCCTGGCAGCCAAGCGCGGAAACGCGGCGGAGGCAGCAGCAGAAGAAGCAGCTTGGAGTTGACTCCGGTAGAGGAGAAACTTCTCGGATCGTCTGCACTTCTCGGCGGCTCTCCCTCCTTCCCACCCCTCCCTCTTCCTCTCCCCGGCCACCCCACCTACCACCCCCCCACCCCCACGCCGCCGCTCCATCCAAAAGGGGGAAGGGGGGGGGAGAGAGAAAGAGGCCACTCTGGCTGCATACCAGGCGCGTCGATCTCACGGCGAAGGCATCGAGCAGGCTCCTCCAGCCAGCCAGCCAGACACGTTAGGCTGCGGCTGGGATCGGAGAGGGCGAAGCTGGCGGGGAGGCAGCTGACTAGTCCGGAAAGAGCGAAAGCGAGCGAGAGAGAGACCGAGCAGGGGAGCCGGAGCGGGTCCCAGGAGTGCCCTTCGCCGCCGCCGCTGCAGATCTTAGGGGGGCGATGTGGGGAGCCTGCGAGTGGTGCCGGGCCGGCTGTGTACCAAAGAAGGAAGCCCGCTTGTTTCCTGCCTGGCGCTAATAAGCCGAAGGAAGCCAGCAGCGAGGAGCAGAGAGGAAGCCGCCAGGGCTAGTAAAACCCACACAGTCCGCAGCCAAGAGGCAAATCCAGAGCTATTCCCAGCCTGCGGGGACAGGCAGCTGCAACACTCGCGCGCTCACACACACACACACACACACACAGACAGAGAGAGAGAGAGAGAGAGAGAGAGAACAGGGGGGAGAGAGGGAGAGAGAGAAGGCACAGCCTAGCCCTGCAGAGCTCAGCCATCAACATTTCTCTTTCTCACATACACGCACAGATCCACCTCCCCCCCTTCTGGCTTCCCGCAATCCTCGAACCATTTGTAGGTTTTCCAGCAGGCATCTTTTCCTCTCCCTCTCTCTCTCCTCGCCGCTACCGCACCCCCGGGGCAATACGGGACTTTGCAAGCCCCGGCGCTGCCAAAAGCCGCCCTCAAGTTGAGTAGCCGCCGGAATCCCGTTACCGATTCACACGCACAGCCGCGCTACAGTTCATTTCCGCCTGCACTTCCAGCTGCCGCAAAGCCTTCCCTAACTTTAAGCGGTTGTTGCGCGGCAGCGGCGCCCTCGATCTTAAGCATTTTGCCGCTTTTATTTCAAAAAGAGAGGATGGGACGCGGGGCAGCGGGGGGAGGGGGGGGTTGGCAGTCGCGACACCCACTACGAAAGGGAGATGTTTCTAAGGCGGGTTTTAGCTAGGGGCGGCCAGATAGTTCTGGGCTGGGGGGGAAGAAGCACGTCTGAACTTGCCCAGGCGCTACACGCTGCTTTCTCGGGGAACACAAAGCAGGCGGCTCTCGCAAACTTGGCAGTGCCAAACTGACGCCACTGTGTCTTGGCATGGCACTCCTGTGAAGGGAACGAGTACGTTTTCTCTCTTTGCTCACCCACCTCTTTCAATATCGTGCTTTTACCCTGAACAAAATTCTGGGGAAATCTTGCTAAGCTACAGACAAGTCACAACCAGCCATCGCAACATCCCAGATATGATTCACAGATAAGGGCAGAGATGACAGTTTACTGTTGTCCTGATCCCTAAGAAAAAGAGCAGGGAGGTAATACGAAAGCACCAAAGTGCACGCCGGTTTTTTTGTTTTGTTTTTTAAGTGTGAAAGGCATTTCGGGAAAAACAGATAACAGTCACTCAAAGTGGTTCAAACCACAGTATTGTACGCCTGAAGTCTTCGTAATTCCAGCATATGGGATCCTGCTCTTTCTGACCCCCACCCAGGCCCCCCAAATTCGATGGGCATTGCCATTCAAATAGTGTCCATGTACCATATCATGTGATCGATTATGCGGGGCGGGGCTTACCTGTGTCCCCCCCCCCGGGCAATATTTTATTCAAGTTGCCACCCATGAACAGCAATAAGTGACATTTTGCGGAAAGCACTGTATTGCCACGGGATATATATATATTTTAAAAATGGTTCAGAAATTATTGTCATGCTCTATTATCTTCCTACCACAAGTTCTCCATCACTAAATTATGTAGTGATTGTCAGTGAGGTCAAAGCCATACTGCCCCGATTCTGAAGCCCAGACCCATGCTAGCAATACCAGAATAGAGAGATGTAGAATGACACATCGAAGCATGCATCCCATCAACAACACTAATACATGTACTCCTATGTGCATTCCAATGTTCAACAACCCAGCTTGATGCTCCTCATTTTCACCCACTGGTAGCTTCACTGCCAGTGTGGCAAAAGAGGAAGTGTCAGCCTTGTTGCTAAGGCAACAGGGTCAAACTTCCTCCTTCCACAAATACTTGCATGCCCTTTCAAATACCCCCCCCCCCTTTCAAAATGAGGAGGTAGTTTTGGAGAATGCAAAAATATCCATGACACTTGATGTCCAAGTATTGCTCAGGAAACAGGCTGGCTTTCTTGTGAGGTGGGGTGAGGGGAAAGAACCTCTTTGTTGTTACCTTATTCCAGAACATTTGGAGGGCACTGGTTGGCTACTCATCTCTTACATTCTACAATTACACTGTGATGCCAGCCAATAGCTTCCATATTGGGATAATCATAAACTTGAGCCAATGCACCACTGGATGGTGAGTGGAAGCACTTCTGTGACCTCTGGTTGTCTGCATTGCTGCTGCATACCGGTTAGTGAGCTTGGTGTGGTGCAAATGAACTAGCAGGAGTGTCAGATTGACTCCACCTGACCTTGTTGCTCCTTAGCCCCTCCCCACTCCATCCTAGTATGGAGGAACAACATATCCATCCAGCGATCAGATGAATGCCACTGCCCCACCCTGTCATTGGCTACTATGACAGTGGTCTTTCTATCTATCTGGATACAGTCATACCTCGGGTTACAGACACTTCAGGTTGTGCGTTTTCAGGTTGCGCACCGCACCAAACCCGGAAGTACCGAAATGGGTTACCTCCGGGTTTCGGCGCTCACTCATGCCCAGAAGCACTAAATCGCGCTTTGCACACACGCAGAAATGGCAAATCATGACCCACGCATGCACAGATGAGGTGCTGTGGGTTGCGAATGCTGTGGGTTGCGAACGTGCCTCCCACACAGATCACATTCGCAACCCGAGCGTCCACTGTATCTGTCAGTCTGGAAGGCAAACTGGTGCCCTCCAGATATTTTGGACTACGCCTCCCATCATTCCTAACAATAATTGGAGTCTAGCAACATCTGGCAACTTTCCATAGTCAAATAATACATATTTCCGTCAAAATAAGAAAATGCAAAACCTTGGATTTAGAATCTGATGAAACTTACTCCAATTTTTCAAAAACGACAACCACCTCACAATAAAGGTACTATTTTGCTGTCTAAAACACCCCATTTCTTTATTAGCACAGTCCGTTTATGTTTGCGTGAACTGGCAGTATTAAATGCCATGTAAGGAAAATGACTATTTTTGTAGTTGGCCCAAATAATTTGTTACACAGCAGATCAGTCACTGGATTTCCTAAAGTGATCACTTTCAGAGGTACAGAGGAGAGTGTCTTTTCTGTGGTGGCACCGTATGCCAACATAGTGTCAGTTCTGCTTAGTTTGGGGTTTCAGGTCAAAACAGTTAATTTCAATAAAAGTTTTTAATTGAACAATGATATTATTTTTTTATAGCTGCTTCTCACGTTTCAATGCTATTCAGTTTGCTATCTTGCTTTATGCTGCTTTTGTTTTTCCCATTTTATTATTGTGATGATGATTGTTTCATTGGTTGTTACTTTGCAGTTTGATACTTTATTTTGTATGCTGCCCTGTGAGTTTGTACTTTATTGTTGTCTTTTTTATACACTGCTGTTTGTACTTAAATTGGAAGGTTGATGTAAACATATTTAATTGTAATAATACATCATTGGGGCTCACCGCAGTTTCATCACTCTCCTTTTATAAATTATGATCCTGTAACACTGTCTGTGTGGGTGCGGGGAAAGGTCTGGTACACTGCTATCACTTGTCAAATGTTTGGGTTGAAATATGTTGTGGAATAATTTGATTGCAAGTCTTTAGTTCAAAGGAGATGCTTGCAAGCCTGTTGTTAAAACAAGCAAATAACACTTATCACTCTCTCAGCCTTGGAAAAATACAGTGTTGCAATTAAACATTGCAGGTGCACATTGTACCCATTAACACATCCTGGAAGAAGATGTATCGGGTTATTTCAAGTCATTTGCTACAATCTGTTGAAGCATTTAACCCTTTCTGTAGCTCAGCCTGATACATAGGATGCTGCCCTAAACCAAATCAGACCACTGATCCATTTACGGCAACTCAGTACAGTGGTACCTCGGGTTATGAACTTAATTCGTTCTGGAGGTCAGTTCTTAACCTGAAACTGTTCTTAACCTGAAGCACCACTTTAGATAATGGGGCCTCCCGCTGCTGCCACGCCGCCGCTGCACAATTTCTGTTCTCATCCTGAAGCAAAGTTCTTAACCCGAGGTACTATTTCTGGGTTAGCGGAGTCTGTAACCTGAAGCATCTGTAACCCGAGGTACCACTGTACTGAACTGGTGTCCGGCTGGAGTCTCTCTCAGCCCTATCTTGATACTCAAGGGACTGAACCTCTGAATTTCTGATTGCAAGTGTGCACTCTGCTGTGGAATTATAGCTCCCTTGTTATTTGTTAATCCATCTCTAGGAATACAGCGAAGGCTCCCTATCAAACATTCAAGGGTTCCTATTTCACTAGACCTGTGTGAGTTAAAAAAAGAAAAAAGAAAACTACAAGACATTACTAGTTTGCTATAAAATCACTGATGTTAGATGTGTGCATGGCCCCCAAAGCGGTTTGTTCATGATGTTAGGTGACAAGAAGCCATTGTGAGCAGGGCTTCAGCACCTTTAATTGTTGTGTTGTTGTTGTTTTTAAAAAGAAGCGTTTCTTGTGTCTGTATTTTCTTTCTCTGCACAATTATTTAGTGATGCTGTTGAAACTCCCTGTTGGAAACACACATTTTGCCAGCTTGTAATACTTGCCCAGAATACGAAGCAAGCATGACAGCCATGATATATGTTATCTGGCTTGGATTCTAATCTGATCCAGAGAAGAAAAAATATTTTTGTTGCAGCATTTTGTACCAACTGGAGATTCTGGCATCCCCACATGAAACATACTGCAGTAGTTTAGTCTTGAAAGTAACTGAGGCTTATGTCGCCATGGCCTGATCCGCCCTGTATTAAGGACAGGTGTGGCTGGTGTACCAGCCTAAGATAGGCAACAGTACAAGCTGCCGCCTGAACATCTAATAGCAAAGCTGGGTCAGGGAGCACTTCTACAGTGTGAACCTGATTCTACTCAAGCATTAAACCTCAACCCAAACAGGCCAAAAATCTTATTCTTTTATCCACATCTCAACTGACCAGACTTGTCTGCATTAAGTTTCAGTTTCATAGCTCATATTCAGTCCTCCACTGATCTTGGGCACTGGTTGAGAACTGCCACAGCCACAAGAATAAAAATTATGAATTAATCTTAAAAAGAGAAAAGAGCTTCCACAGCATATGTAGAATAAGAGAAAATGAGAGATGGAGCTGAATTTCCTCAGTGAACTCCAATCTCTGGTTGATCACCCCAGGAGTTCATGAAGATGTCAAACAGGGATAAAATTGGAATTTGCCTAGTACCATAAGCAGATAGCAGTACCTTCTGAGATCTCTCCTCCACAGAAGACAGCAAACACCATATATGGCATCTTCAAGGCCAACCCCAGATCAACAGACCAGGAGGATTGGGATCAAAAGCTCCTAGAGTTCCAGCAGAACTAACAAGGATGTATGCCATCTGTCTAGCACTCAATGTTGGTCATCAACTAGGGTGACCAAGGCAGTCTGGTTCTGGAACCAGATTGAAAAGAATCCAGATTATCAGTTTCATACAGAAATATGTGGCCTCCTCCGGTTTAAAGTGTTATTCTGGATATGTGTGGTCAGTGTTCAGAACACTGGACACTGAAACCTAGCTTCTTTGTAGGCCCACACAGAATGTCTTAACCACTTACTCTCAATGGAACTCTTGTTAATTGCTGTGAAACAACATGAATGACATATGAAGCCAGTTGATATGTAGATGTATGTGCAGAAGTTACAGCTTCTAAGGGAATATGTGCATTAGCTTATGTGGACAGTGGAATCAGTGTGCACACAGCAACATTACAAAGCTGTGAGAACTGCTGGAAAATGGACGAGCTTTTTCTTTTGACTTGCCAAGAAAGCTTTTAAATACTGAACCTATTTCAAACTGAGCTGGGGGGAGTTTGCCCATCATTCATTTGGCTATTACTGTTTAGAAACCTCAGATCTACACTAAACAAAATGCCTTAGTTTTTATGGGGGAGGGGACGCACAGGAATTTGAAAACTTCCATGTGGTGCAAGGCCTCTAGGTTCAACTCCCTGTTCAGCAAGTGGTAAAGATCACTGGATAGTTGAGAGGCAAGACAGCCTAGTCTATCTCACATATGTTGCTCTGAATACTTTGGGGGAAGAGTCAGGGAGAAATGTAGGTATGGGGGTGGGGAAGAGGGAGAGGGAGAGAATTTTGGGGCTGCAATCCAGCCTGGAGATTTCCAAGAAGCAGGCAGAGCTAGGTGCTAGATTGCAGCTATTTAAAACAACCTATTCAATTCCCATAGTAATATTAATTAAAAACTGACAGTGTAAGCTTATGCAAAATGCTCTTAATAAATTATCTAGGGTTTGCTTACTCAGAGGACACACCTTCCTCTTTCCCCTGATTTATGATAGTAATTGTGTTGTAACCTCGCTTCTATGTCTTTTGGGTTATGACTTAATTCATTTTTGTTAAATATTCTTATCCACATTTGTCTTTGTTAATTGGTTAGTTATTTTGCAATGTAATTACGTGCGCTTTCATAAAATAAAAATATTAATTAAATGAGGCAGAAGCATAATCTAGCCCAAGATATTTTCATTGATTTCAATAGGAACATTAAGCATATGCTTAAATGCGGGTTGGTGTGCCCATTAGGCAAGGTGAGGTAACTGCCTTGGGCAGCAGGATCCGGCCTCTGAGGAATGCTTGACTCACTGCCACTGCTGCAGTGGCAGTGGCAGCTGCTGCACTCTCCATGGAGACTGGATCTGCTGCCTCCTTGGCAGACCGCTACAATGCTGCCTCCACAAATATAAGGCACTGCTGGCCTCCTCCCTCCTAGAGAGTAAATGGCAGGGCCTGCCCTCTTGGGTTCCCCCAGTGTCTGCCCCCATCCTGATGCTGTTGAAAATTAACAGAGGTTGCAATCCCATGCCCTCTTACAAGGAAGTATGCCTTGTTGGACATAATGGGACTTACTTGTTGCTCAGTTTGAGTTGCAAGTATGTGAGAGATGGGACCAGTCACATGATCCCATTTCTCCTTACATGAACCGGGCTTGAACCTCTGACTTTTAGATTTCCTGTTAAAACTAAGGAACAGGTTTATTTACTTCAAATGAATTGAGAGCAACATAGAACATCAGGCAATACTTCAAAGGGCAAAAGGTAAAACTGCCAGTCTTCCTAGCTTGCAGAAGCCAGAGTCTACAGAAAACGGCAAGGGTCCTTTAATAAGACAGTCCTCTCACCCAGGGAGGCAGAGCCCACCACACTTGAGGTCCAGGGTCAGCCTACATAAGGCTCAGTGGGCTCTAGCTTACCACGGGTATAATTTCTCTTGTAGCTGTCTTGGGCCCCTTGGAGCTGTCCAGGGTCCTGTACGTTCTCTGCTTGACGTGAACTTGTGACTGGACACTCCCTGTTTCCCCTATGAGCATCAGGTGCCTGCAGATACTCTGAAATTGTAGTTGATTATAGAGAAGGAGAACTATGTTCCTTGTGGAGAGACGAAATTTAGACAACTATCACTTTTCAGATGGATGTTGGATTGTTATTACAGTATTTCATAGTACACGAAAGAGCAGACTTAAAAATAAACCACATTTTTCACAGGCAGCATGCAGAATACAAGGTGCTCATTTTGACCTTAAAAGCCCTAAATGACCTGAAATAAGAATACCTCAATAATCACCTAAGAATTCTACACTACATCTAAGGACAATATAGGTCCCTGCCATTAGGGGCAGACTTTGGTCTTTCTAATTTCAGTGGTGCCCTGTGCAAGGCCAAAATTCACTGCCCCGACTCTCGCCTTCTGTTCGGTTCAGTTACAGTTGTGACACCCTGCAGCGCCCCCTAGGCTCAGTGCCCAGCATGGTGGAACCAGTTGCTGTGCCCTAAATCTGCTTCT
The DNA here is from genome assembly GCF_964270895.1 of Podarcis filfolensis. NCBI lineage: Eukaryota > Metazoa > Chordata > Lepidosauria > Squamata > Lacertidae > Podarcis > Podarcis filfolensis. Next base: position 48,048,153 of record NC_139603.1, read on the forward strand.
GCCTCCGTATGGTGGTGGTTGGTACCTGGGAGAAGGACATGGGAGCATTTAGCCCTTTGAAGGACTTTATAGTGATATGTACCTATGCTCTGAATGCCCCTCTGTCCTGCCAATTGGTCCATCCAAATGTTGGGTAGAAGTTACTTCTGGCAGCATCTCAGCTGGCGGTGGTTAGCAGAAAACCCCCAACTCTGGTTAATTCAGGGGAGGGAAATGGGTCAGCACTCGATTCACTGCTTCTGTCACATGACCACAGTGGGCCTGAACAAGGCCTTTCTGCTGCTCCAGTCTGGAAGCAGGCATGGTAATGGAAAGCTCCTCCCCAAGCTGGTGCAATTTGTGCTGTTCCATCAAGCCCCACTGCTGCCAGTCAGGGGTTAGCATTACACCCTTTTTCTATTTCCTAGACTTATTTCTGGCCTTTCTTCTCTTGCAAGTAGACTTGGTCTAGAGTTGGTCTGACACCATTTATTCAATCAAACAATGAGATCAATCACTTTATTTGTACATCATGTTTCCACAACAAAATAGTGCTGAGGGTGATTTGTAACAAACTAAATAACAGCAATGAACAGCAGGTATTCAATATTGGCTTCAGTCAAATTCAATTGGAGTTCTTGCAATAAATGTGTAGTATGACTGTAACAGTTTTTCTAAGCATATTAGGCTGTGAATATAGCCTTTTTATATGATACCACATGAGCTGAGCTCTATAATATCATCCCCTCCCCTCAAAAAACCTCTGCCACCTGGGGCACTTTCAAATGGGTGGGTCCTAGCAGATGATGAATACGGCCCTAGCCTTAGTACTCAACATCTCCAGTTAAACGATATCAGGGTTGGGGGAAAACAAAGAGTTGGTTTTAAAAATTTGGCTATGATTAACTGGAAAAAATAGAGTGAAAAACTTTCTTAAGGGAAAGGGCAGCTTAATCACAACATTGCAATGGAATAACTGACAATCTACTGATTTATTATATTTGTAAATAATTTTAAAAATAAATAAAGGAATCTTTTGTTGATTTGGCTGTTTATGCCCTTAACTCTTGCGAAAACCTTGATGTCTAGCTATTAAGTATCTACTATTTTACAGGTGCTGGGTACATATTAAATGATGATGGGATGAGGTGTGGACCTTTTCCTTGCACTGTAGAAGACAGTTTCATCCACTCACAACACTCTGTATTTATTCAAAAATGAAAGGCACACAAGATTGTGATGAAAAGTAGTTTGCATTGCTCTGCTCACTTTTTCCTCTGGCCCCACCAACTACTGGCATGAGGTGCCCCGGAAATTGCCCAGGAGGGAATTCAGTCCTCAGGCTGAAAGAGTTCCCCACCTTGTCTTAGCTAATACTTGTGAAGAACTAATGAACCAGCTTCTGTCAATTTTCTAGTTTGCTCTCTAGAACACAAAGCCAACTTGGCCTACATTTCTTCACCTTTCACATCTACAGTGAACAGTGCTTTGTGCAGCTTTTCAAGAATAAACATCCTTAGTAAAACCAAAACCCAGCTTAGTTTCTTAAACTGCAAGTGTACGTGTATTTTTGTTTTGTTTTGCTGAAACCATGTTAACCTACCTTCTCATTTTGTACAATCATCTTCTCCGCTTTCCCTAAAGAAACCCACTTTTCAAACCCAGACGCTATAATGAATTGTATTTCCTTGTTTCATAATCTTCTAAAGTAGATTGCTTGAAAGATGAACTGGGCAATTCTGTTGGTATGTGTCATTTCTTAAAAACATGTTCATCTATAGCAGTTGCTATGGGGAGCAATTGCTTCTATGGGAGGCAAAAGGTTTTTCAAACATTGCCCATTAGGTTATTACTAATTCTATCTTTTACTATGGCAGCTTTCATTCACATAGCCTATTGTTCAAGAAGAGTCCACCAATGACAGTGAATTCTCTCTCCAACCCCCATGCAGCAACCAGGCCCACATTTACATCTCTGGGGCACAAGCTTGGGCAGTGTGTATGGTGGTTCTGTTAGTGGCCTCTTCAGCAAAAGGTAGTAAGGCAGCATTCACAGCATCCATTGCCTAGTAGTATTGCACCATTGAACCTCTGCACTGACAACTTTTTATCCATTCCCTTTCCAGCTTTTAAATGTCTAAAGATTTTCCTGGCCCCCCCCCCCTTTTTTTCCTTTTCAGACTAGTCTCACCAAGGCTAGAATTCAATTTCCTGAAGGTTACTTGCTCCCTTCCGTTCATTTTATTTATTTATTTTGCTCTTGCCTTCCTGCTGCATTGTTGGTTCAGGAGTACGCATACCTTCTGCAACTCATTATGCCAGTACTTAAATAATCCCATGCTGAGTTGAAGGAGTTTAATTTCCTCCCTTGCTTCTTCCCTGCCCCCAAGTTCAAAGCAGTTGTTGGACTATTTTTATTTTTATTTTTGGGTGACTCTACTATACCCAAATGCAGCAACTTATATCCCTCTCTAACTCATTTTTTTTTAAAAAAAAAGTCTTATGTGGTGTGGTCGTTGCTGTTTGCGTATGTATATTTATTTATTCAACAAAATGTATATACCCCTTGATTGTAATAAAATCTCTAAGCGGTTTTCAAGAAATGCTTTGAAACACCCCCCCCCCCAGCTCCTTTAATTCTGGATCTATCCAAAGGCCTCACAGGTTTAGGCATGTTAGAAAGCAGTTACATTTACAAAGTATTTCCATGCATGTTTACCAAAGAGTGAGCATTGCTGTGTTCAGTGCAGCTTGCTCCCATATAAGCAACTTATGACATAAGCTTTCATGAAGAGCCAGCTCTACAATTAGGGAGAGTGAAAGAACTGCCTCAGGCAGCCAATTTTGCATTTTAAGAAAGGGCAGTAATACTTTGTTGCTGTCGCACTGTTACTCCCAGGGAGAGCTGCTTGTGAAATTCTGTCCCTCAAGATGCCAAAAGATGTGGTTGGTGTTGGGTATCATACACCTTGACTTGCAGGGCAAAATGTTCTGGGCTGGCCCTGCTGATGCAGTGCATTAAATCTTATTCTCGGTTGACAGGCATATAGGAGGTAACATATTCTGAAACTAAATAGAAAAGAAAGGGGGAACACTTTGAAAATCCAGAAAAAAGGACAAAACAAATGGGGAAAAGGAAGGGTGATGGGATGGAAGAATAGGGTCATTTCAAGAGACTTCAGGGGTTCTGTAAAATGAAATCAGGGGTTACATGAGATCCTGGGCCACAGGTTATGCACCTCTACTCCTCACACAAAAATAGACAGCTGCCACCCCATTGCCAGTCCCCTCCTTTGTCTTTGGAACTGACAGTTGGGTTTGGGAATTGCTGATCCCTGTTCTAGCACCACTGATCTCAAGTATGACTTATTAGCTTAATTGAAGATGGCACTACTCTAGGTCACTCAAAACTAGGTTATTCCTCAAAAAACCTCATATGGTATACATTAGTTACTTAAGCAAGCAGCTACTTGCAAAGCATTTTGGTGAATCAATTCTCAGTGTGACGGCCATCACTGAGAGGGGTTCAAGCAGATAGAGATGGATGCATTTTTATTGGACTACAAGCTAAGAGGTCTTTGTTCTGGAGACTAAAGACTGACAGTCAGCATTACCAAAGGGGACAGTTTAGCCCCAAGACCTGTGGGACCGTCAAATCAGTGCTTAAGCTGAGGGCGTATGTACAGCATGTCTCAAAGGACACATCAGTTACACACTCCCTGCAATGCCAAAGCAAGTTACCAGGATCAAGGTGCCAATCCGAATTTCTTTCCCATCAGTTACAATTCTGAATATCTTTTAAAAAAAAACCACACATACCAAAAGTTCAATGGGTATTTCAACAACATTCCATCAGACCAATACTGCAATTTTGAGCAATATTTCAGTGCAAATACTTCTTAGGATGCCACGTGATCCCTCTCACAAGCAATGTGCATCACTATTTTCTCCAGCTGGTACAAAACAATGTAAAGTGATCCTGACACTGCATCTCCTTCAGAGATGGCCAAAAACCCCACAAGATTGTTAGACCAGCTGAGGGGCTTTAGGATCTGGCAAGGGCCCTTGCCATACCAGTAGGACACTCTTACAAATATACGGATATGTTGGTGAAGTTTCTTCAGTACACCCAAGGAATGGCTGAAATGGGGTGGGGGTGAGTCATGTGTAGGAAGTGGACATCATGATGGGAAAGATGTGTGATGCCTTCACTGTTGGCACAACTTTCCACCAGCCACAAATCTGGACCAAATATTTTCCCTCCCATTCACTTCAATGCAATTTAAAAAAATGATAAAAATAAATAGCTGGCCCACCAGAACTGGCAAAAATGGGTGGGAATTGGTTCCACGGGCTGCTCTGAGGGAAATTGCTTGGATTCTAAGTCTGCTTGTGGACAGAGTATGGTATGGGTGTGTGTGCCTTAGACTCCTTCCTGAAAGGCTGCCTGAGATCTCTAGAGAGCTGCATACTTGCTGCCTGTTCTGCTGGGGATCAATTTTTTTTGGGTACTGTGGAACCACTGTGAATATTGTGCCAGGGTACGGCCACCTCCCAGCAGGATAGGATTGCTCTGTTAAGTGCTTGGCTTTCTAAAGTAAAAGGCATAACCTGCCATCTGCAATCACAGAAGTACCAAAGCAGCACCGAAAAACCTTAAATAATTTATGCAAGTAGGTAACATATTATTATTATTATTATTATTATTATTATTATTATTATTATTTATTGGTATTATTGGTATTTCAATTTATATCTCATCCTTCCTCCCAAAGGAGCCCAGAGCAGCAAACACCACATTCTCTCAGCCTATCTCAAGTTAGACAGGAACAATTTCAGCCATCAAATGCCTGGGAAAAGAGGAATGTTTTAACATTCGTCCTGAAAATCAGTATGGAGGGAGGCAGACCCACCTCACTAGAAAGGACATTCCACAAGCAGAGGATGCAAAACTGTATTCAAATGGCAAACATTATGTGTGTGCACCACAATGTGCTTTTTTTTTTGAGTAAAAGTAATTTTATGCCTTATCACTCACAAGAAAACTAACCCTTGATTGCATGTTTAAAAGACTTTAAACTGATCTGAAAGAGAATTGCATCTGCAATGACCAACATCACTCCTCCAACTTCAGTGAAGGAGGACGTCTAACTTAATGTCGGGAAACTGCTGGTAAATATGCATGTGACCACTCCTTGAGTGGAAAAGCAAATCAAGTCCACTGCAAGTGTTATGAAATAGTCACACAGTCACCTAAGGTGCAAGATGGCCAAAGAGTCCTGTTTGTAAACTGAAAATCTGAGGGGAATCCATTCATTTGCTGCGACTGCTTTATCCTGCAGCAACATCACCTGTAGTGGAAATAACTCCTGAGTGGCAGGATTTGTCAAAATGCCAGGAGGGAAGTGATAAGGGGATCTAAACTCCTCTTGGCCTCAAATGCTCAACAACTCAGTCAAATTGCCTCTTCTTAGGACTGCTTCATACTTTGCATTCTTACTGTGTGCCTCTTTCGCACACAGTAGGACTATAGTGTGTAGTATAAAGGCATATAAGGTAGCTCGGTGGCAATTTCAGGTATCCATGCAAATCAGAACATTCATGGCTTTTGCAGGTGTTGTGTGAAGTGATTCTCAGAATCTCAGAGGGCAGAGTTGAATAAAACAGGAACACTTTGAATACTAGAAATGCTATTTGTAAATACTAAGTGCTTCACATGTGTTCAGTAATCCAACATTTCTAGAATACAAGCCTGTATTGGACTGTATACAAGTCCAATAACACATAATGCAGATTTGACTGTAAGTATGGGGTAAGGCTAAGAGAACAATGGACTGCTGAAAGCCACTGAGTTCATGAATGAGATCCAAATACTTAAATATTATTATTTTTCCTTCATTCCATTCCTTTCCCTGCAAAAGCAAGCAAGATGTGATCTAATATGCTTTAATTTGAAAGTCTGCATTTCATTTACACAACCATGGGAAAAGTTCTGCTTTAGAGCAGGAGATTTGATTCTATGATCCACTGAATCCCTACCAGTTTGCAGGTTTCTAATTCTTCGTCTGCCTGGCTGAGATGCAGCAGAAATGCCTACCTCAAAGATAGACAGCCCTCTGTTTCCTGCTCTAGTGTTATAACAAATGGCTTATTGCCAATGGATTTATTTTCTATCATCTACAGAAAATGGTAATATGAACTCTCTTTTTAAATGTCATTACATGAGTTCATGGAATATGTACCAAGCAGGGAACCAGACATAAAAGCTACAACTTTGCAAAGGGCACCCCCATCTGTTTTGGGTCTGGGGGTATGTTTGAAAAAACTAAGAAACTGCCACAGTCACACACAAAAACTTTCTCACAAAAGAAAAATGGGTGGTGCTCAAACAGACTAAAGATCCCTAAAAAAAACTTATCTTGCAAAATAAGCATAATAAAAAGGAGGCAATACAACCCCAAAGAGCAAAAACAGGCAAGACACTGCCCAACAACATTTCCAAGCAGCGAGAAAGCTGAAAAAACACCTCCAAATGGAAAGACACCCAAGGAGCTCCCCAAAGCAGGCAAAACACACCCACCCACAAACAACAAAAAGCAGGCAACCCATAAAGGTTCTCCCTTCAAACACAAAACACCCCCACTTCCCTGGCGGTGGCCAGGTCTCCCGCTTCCATGAGGAGTTTTGCAGGAGGAGTGGAAAGCCAGGCACCAGCCTCTAGCTACCTCTGCTAGGAGTCCAGAGGCATTCTGGGGAATGGCGAGAGGGCAGGGCAGCTGCAGGCCTGGGCTTTTATTTCTAGCCATTCTTACCACTGGCACCTGGCAGGCACCAAAAGGGATGTCTAGTAGTGTCGTGCCATCAGTAGGCACATTGGAGACCCTAGTCCTGGCATAGGCAAACTCGGCCCTCCAGATGGGCTACAACTCCCCTCATCCCTAGCTAACAGGACCAGTGGTCAGGGGTGATGGGAATTGTAGTCTCAACACGTCTGGAGGGCCAAGTTTGCCTATGCCTGAGCTAGTCCAAGAATTTGGTGATGCAGTCCAACAACATTTAGGAATTATTGTTTCCCAGTGGATTGCATCTTTTGTTTTCAATAGATACATTTGTATACGAAACAAGAGGAAATGCTATTAAAAGCCACAATCTTGTCTTCAGTGACTCCATGGATCCACAGTATATGTATTAGTGCTTTAATAAGCATTTTGGATCAATGGTGTAACAGATGAATTCAACTGGACAGCTGAATAAAAGAGAGGAAGAACTGCATGCTGATCTTAAGAACAATTAAAATTCAGGCTAGTTAATTCAGACATGTTTCATATTAACATATAGTATTATGCAAAACATATGAGCAGCATTTCATAAAAAAGACTTAAGATTTCCAAAACTAATGCAAGTTTTTATTACTCCTCAATCTTTTGCTCCTTAAGAGTAAAGGTTGGTGGCTCTGTTTTTGTGCATACCGAACGTAAACTGACAAAGTTAGAATAAAGTGTGCATTTTAGATTAATTTCTTCCAAACAGGCAAAATGAGATTATAGTCTATGAAAAGTAGGACAAGGGAATAATGCATTTTAATAGAGTAAGGCAAATTAATTCTCGGTGTATTAGCAACTGTGTTATATTAAGGCTGAATGAGACACAGAATGCGAAGAGAAACTGCTGCCCAGTGTGTGATAGAAAGAAGTCATACCCAAACACTTTAAAAATTCTGTTTCTCTACAAAAACAATGACACTGCCCCCTCCCCCCCCCCCCCGGCGGGAGGTAATCCAATTTGGTGCTATAAAAGCAACAACAAAGTCCATCCAAAAAAAGTAACAGCAGCCATCTTACGAGGGAATTTTCTTCTGACTGACAGATTTCTCCCCTCAAAAGCGAGGTGGAATTGAACACATTGCAAAAAAACCCCACTGTTGATATAGGAGAACATTTCTCTCCCTTCTAATTTAGTTGCACTTGAAAAAAAACTTTTAATAGCTTTGGAAATTTTAAACAGGTGCATATCTCAAGGACTTTACTATACTTATGCATTGAAGGTGTTCTGGAATCCAGACCAGCAAGGCCAGGTTGATATAATATGGCATCACTTGTAACTGCGAAAGTTTCTCCTGTTAAAATTGTCAATCTGTGAAGAACCACTGGCTCTTTCCCTTCAGATTTCATTGTCATGGAAATCAACTTAATTCCAACCACAAATGTACATGAAGCTCTTTCTTTTGAAAAGGAAGTTTCCCCCCTTACATTCTTTCTTGTACATAATAGTCGTACAAGTTTTCCATCTTATATGTGGATACTGTTAATGAATGGGAGCCTTCATTGTATCAAACTGCTGCTTTCCAAGATATCTACACTGAAACAGAATGTTTCAGTCATGCAGAGGCTTTTCCCATTGAGATTTTATTCAACGTGCTGCTGCTATCAAGGACCAGGAGGCCCATAGCCCCATCTCACGTGTGGAATGTATGTATAGAAAGGGCTGTCATGAACACTATTACCATCTGTTAATGAAGTTGCTGTTAAGGCGAGAAAGAGGGGAAGATTGTGAAGCTGACAATCCTAGCAGTGACTGAATTGTAATCCTGTTATTGTATGACCATAGAATCCAAGCCCATAAGCTCTTGATAAAGGTAAAGGGACCCCTGACCGTTAAGTCCAGATGCGAACGACTCTGGGGTTGCGGCGCTCATCTCGCTTTACTGGCCGAGGGAGCCAGCGTTTGTCTGCAGACAGCTTCCGGGTCATGTGGCCAGCATGACTAAGCCGCTTCTGACGAACCAGAGCAGCACACAGAAACGCCATTTACCTTCCCGCCAGAGCGGTACCTATTTATCTACTTGCACTTTGATGTGCTTTCAAATTACTAGGTTGGCAAGAGCAGGGACTGAGCAATTGGGGCTCACCCAGTCGCAGGGATTCGAACCGCTGACCTTCTGATCAGCAAACCCTAGGCTCTGTGGTTTAAGCTCTTGATAAATGCATTTATTTGCCACTCTTTGCCAGAGCATTGACATTAGTTTATCCGACATTAGTTTATACCACCCTTTCAGTTGATCTGGAATGATTGCCACCCCTTTGGTTCCATATTGACTAGTGTTAACCAGAATTAGTATCACTACTTTGTTGCACATATGCAGTGAAGATAAATAAATAAACCTCTCCATTACCTATCTTCAAGTTTAATGGAAATACATTCCTTTTGTATACACAAGAAGATGCTAAACCCTTGTTAAGGGATAGCTGGATCAATGCTGATTGATTTGTCAGTATGCATACTATGATACCCTGAACACCCAATATTAACTCAGAAGAGTTATTCCTAGCAATTTGTTTGCAACAGATCCCTTCTTTTTTTAAAAAAGTGCTATATTTCATGATTATGTTTGTGCATTGAATCGATAACTGTAGGTGTGATTCTCCACCCGCTAATTTATAAAAAAAAGCACTGGCAATGGTATTATTTTAGATTGCAGTCCTAGCTGGCAATGCTGAAACTCAGATTAGAAAGAACTGTAAACACAGATATATCTTAGCTACAAGAGAGACCTCTAGTGTGTGCTAGAACATTTTGTGTTGTGCTTGAGGCATAATTAATACACCAAAATCACTGCAGTCGTTTTGAATATGTGATATTAAATTTCAGTAAGTGTCTCTCAGAGTGAATTAGTTTTAACTGTCCTCCTAAGTGTGCGGTTTAACTCAATTGGAATCAGTTTTTTGAAGCTGAGTGGAAACTGGGCAAAAAGGAACTTGCCTTCATTTCCAAAGCTTCTGCATTATGTCTGATCAGTTTCAGTGATTCGATTTTATAGCTGAATGATCAAAAGGTCACCAGCGTTCTAATTCTTGTGTACAAACCTTTACATCCAGGATCACAAAGCATTTGCCTAACAGTTTCTTGTATGCCTGCCAGATCAAAATGTCAAAAATAAATCAAATTACAAAGCTATAGTATTTATTCCAGAGTGCTTTGGAGTAGGGTTTGAAACAAGTAGCCTCTTTAGGCTGCAATCTGATAGATACTTACCTGGGAGTTTGCTCCATCTAATTTAATGGGAGTTACTTCTGAGTAGACATATATAGAATTGTACTAGTGCCAGTAAATAGCATGCGGTTTCTAAAATTAAAGAGGCAGTGACTGGAAGTTAGTTTTCTGCCCCAAATTTCAAACATTTTAAGGCTGGCTGTTAGAAATGTATACAGTATTCAGAAACCATCCTCATCCTTTCCTCTAATGGCAAATTCAGGTGCCAAGAGCCTATTAGTTCGGAAGCAAAATGAGGCCATCCAAAAATAATGGAATGGGTTCTTACATATTAATGGGACTTCCCAGGCAAGTGTGAACATTACAATAAAAATAATATTTTATAAGTGGTTCAACAAGCACCTATGAGGGGCCATGACTTACAGATTGTTAATGGCACTTGAACATTAACAAAGGATGGTGAAAGGCACCCTAAGTGGGGGAATTTTTCATTCCAGGAGCCACATTCCCTTTTAAGCAACTTCATGGGGGCCACAAACCAGTGGTAGGTGGAGCCAGAAGCAAAATGAGAAAATCAATAAAGACTGATTTTACCTTTTTACAATACTGTAGGCTAGTTTCTTCACATTCACACATTCCTCTCTAACCTCCATCCAGGTGAGCAAGGAGCATTATTATATTTCAAGGACACTTCCAGCCAGGCAAAAGCACTCAAAGGAAGGTGCAAAGCAGGACAGGTGAGGCGTTAGTTTGGGAGGCTGTGTCTTACAGGCCAGAAAGAGAGGTCTAAAGAGCTGCATCTGGCTCCCAGGTCTGAGGTTTTCTACACTTGGCTTAAGGTAACCAGGCAGATTGTGTGAGGCTGCAATGCTAATTTAGCAGGCCTCACTGAGTTCAACAGGACATACTTCTGTGAAGACATGGGGTTGTATTCAAGTAATGTTTACTCACAATAGACCCATTGAAATTAATGGGCATAAGTTAGTTATGGTATTGGTTTCAAAGGGTTTATTCTGAGTGAAAGTTGAACACAAACCATGGTTGAGTCTATGAATTAAGACTATGGCTGAGAGCATTTAAGATATCAAATTAGTGTCTAAACAACTTTACAGAATTCCTACAGCAGACTCTCTGGAGTCCTGAAAAGGAGTACACGTTGGGGGCTGTGGATACACTGCAACATTTTGGTCCTGTGTAAGAAAATTATAAGTATTTGAACAATGTTTTCAGCTGTGCAGTGTGCTTTAACAAGCATTATTCCAAAGTAATCTATGCAACATTCCTGTAAGGTAGTATTATTGCCCCAAATTGCAGGGGTGAGAAGGAAGCAAGGCTGGGAGGGTATGACTTGCCTACAGCCTCCTGGAGAGTTCATGAAAGCCATGAGATTTGAACCAGGGATAGTTCAGTTGCATAGCCACTAGGCTTCTCATACTGTTCCAGCAATTGCTCTTGCCCAGACAATTGGGGGGGGGGGGTGAGTGGAGAAAATCCTGACCCAGATTAAATGGCATTTGCTCACCAATGCTTTAAAGTAAAATAAGAGACATCTGTCACTTGCTCTAGCTTATGAACCAATACTTCATCTCAACACAGACAAACTTAACATACAGTTAAGTTAGGAATAGAGATTAATGGCCTGTAATCAAGCACTGTTACAAATGGCAGAACTAAGCTGAGCTTCTTATAGGGCAAACCTACCCATTTCCTATTGAATTTAGCGAGGCTTAGGTAAAGGGACCCCTGACCATTAGGTCCAGTTGTAACTGACTCTGGGGTTGCGGCACTTATCTCACTTTATTGGCCGAGGGAGCTGGCGTACAGCTTCCAGGTCATGTGGCCGGCATGACTAAGCCACTTCTCGCGAACCGGAGCAGTGCACGGAAACACGGTACCACCTTCCCACCGGAGTGGTACCTATTTATCTACTTGCACTTTGATGTGCTTTCGAACTGCTAGGTTAGCAGGAGCTGGGACCGAGCAACGCGAGCTCACCCCGTCATGGGGATTCAAACCGCGACCTTCTGTTCGGCAAGCCCTAGGCTCTGTGGTTTAACCCACAGCGTCACCCGCGTCCCTCTTTATTGAGGCTTACTTCAAAGTAAATGGGGCCAGGATCGCAGCTTTAGTAGAGTAGCAGTCACAGTTTGAGTCCAAGCACATTTTCTCAGAAGTAGTTCCCACTAAGCTTAATAGGGATTACTTTCAAGTAGGTTTGCAACTTTAAATTAATTGTGCAACTGAAAGTTACTCCATCATACACGGCATGGATAAGAGTAATGTTGACAAATGCTTGTTATTCATTTATGAAAAAGCTTAGTTGGGGCACATTAAGAAATCCCCTTCTCTTTTCCTCCCCCACACCATGTTTTGTTTGTTTTTCCACTTTCAAAGTAGGAGGACTCTTAAGGAGTCTAACTGCTGAGAAGGTAAAAGCCATTTTCCTCATTTTTAATTTGCTCAAACAATCCAAGCATGCTTGGTACCCAGAGGGTATGCTCAAATAAACTTGTATGTGTCTGCCAGCTTCGTTGATTGAAACCAGAAGGCGAACATTTCTTAGAGAATGGTGATGTTAAAACTGTTCTCTTTCTTTCAACAGAAAAGGAGAAGCTAATGGGGGAAAAAGTCAAACAAGCAAAGTCTTATTTGAAAGTAGCTGGTTTGCATACATTCAGAGGAGAGAGTGTGTTACAGAGCATTTCAGCTATACCAGTATTTACATCAATTAACTTCTTGGCAACTGTGCTGAGCTGCTGAGAGCAATGAGAAGCCAATGCCAGGAGACAGAACAGGGGTAGTGAACCATTTTCAGCCTGAGGGCCATATTTCCTTCTGGGCAACCTTCTCAGGGCCACATGTCAGCAACGGGCAGAACAAGAGAACAAAGTGGGGAGAGCAATGGACGTAAGGTTTGCCTTTTGCACAGTAGGCAAATTTATACACCCTCAGATATCTCTCTCCCTTATCCATTCAAGTAAGCGGCATTATAAGCATTCAAGGACATATTCCAAGTAGGCAAAACACTCTGGATGCAAAGCAAATTCAGAGAGGAGTGTGGTTCTGAGGGCTGGATACAGAAGCTTGAAAAGCTGCATTTGACCTCTGGGCTTGAGGTTCTCTGTCCCTGGGATGTGGGATGCTCTGTTTACTTTTTACTATTCTACTTTCTCCATCCAACAACCTGCATTTTCAATTTGAGGGCCTGCAAACCTCAAATCAGATGAGACCAGCTTGATCCCTCTAGGCATTATTTGAGACACGGCAAAGCGTCATGGGGCACATGCCTCAAATTGCATGGTGCCTCACCTGTACCCCTAAATCCTACCTGCAACCTCACATTTCTGGTGTTACTCTGCGGTGAGATAAGAACACAGGAAGAGTCCTGCTGCATCAGGTGAAAGACCAATCTGGCCCTAACATCAGGGAGTGGCAGTGGATGGCAGAGCTTTCTCTGTGCATATGCCCCCTCTGGCTTAGGACCTAAGGTAGCCTGCTGTCCTCAGAGGCAGTGGAGGATCCTGTCTCATTACCAGATTTCAGGGAACAGTCAGCTGCCACTCCAGCTGCCTCTTGTAAAGGGGACGGCTTCTTGTCCTTTGCATCAGGTAGCAAAATACCTCAGGCGGGCCCTACTCATCTGTTCTCATAGTGGCTAACCACATGGGAAGCCTGCCAACAGGACATGAGCACAAACAAGACTCCAGGTTGGTGGGGACAACTCTGCATATGCTCAGCATCCTTCTATTACCTAGCCTGGCTCACAAACAGCTGAACTTTTGAACACCTTTACTTGGGTGTATTCATCCCTGAAGTCCAATGGAAGTTGCTTCCTATTCATTCCTATTGGAATCACCAACTTGGGGCTAGACGAGCACCCAAGGACCCTCTCACAGTGCTGAAGTCCAGCTTCTTTAAGGCCTTGTCGAGTTCCACCCACTCATTTCAGGAATGAGGGTTTTGTGTTTTTTGGACAGTCTCGCCTCACATATTCGGCAGAGACGCCTTAGTCCTGTTAGCTAGGGATGATGTTGTAGTCCCAAAACATCTGGAGGGCCGAGTTTGCCTATGCCTGCCTTAGAGAGCGAGGAGAACAGGGCAACAACCCATTACTAGCTGCAGGACCCGGCAGCGAAGCCGCTCGAGTATTTCAGTATTTGGGAAGACAGGCGCGCGGTCTCCAAGGCTAGGCTCTGGTCCTTTAAGGCCAGACAACGGCAGCCCCACAACGGGCTCGAGCACCGAGGCGCCCGCCGGCGCTTGGCGGCAACTGGCCAGGGGTGGGCGACTGCGAGCAGCCCACCAAGGGGG